>NW_026652281.1:8080845-8360083 GCF_009828535.3 Hylobates moloch
GGCACTTTGGGAGGCCCAGGAAGGGGAATCGCTTGAGCCTAGGAGTTCAAGATCAGCCTGGGCAACATAGCGAGATCCCATCTCTAAAATATATATATGTGTGTATACACACACACACACACACACACACACACACAGACATAGACACATACACAGAAATTTAGCTTGGCACAATGGTGCTTATCTCTAGTCCCAGCTATTCGGGAGACTGAAGCAGGAGGACCCCTCGAGCCTATGAGTTGGAGGATGCAGTGAGCTGTTATATGACTGCCTCACTGCACTCTAGCCTGGACAACAGAGCTACACTCCAATTTTAAGAAAAGTAAAAGGGGAATAAAAGAAAAAAGAAAAAAAAACAGAATAGGACCAGCCTTGAAAATCTCTCCTTTCAGCCCACTTTTCAGTAACCATTTTCCTGATTAATAGGACAGATTCATCTTGGCTGGTTTTGAACATTTATATAAATAGAATCATATGAATAGCACTCATTGTTTAGCATCAGCTTCTTTATTCAACAGTATATTTGTGACATTCTTCCATGCACTGTGTGTTGATTCTCCTTTCAGCGTAGTATTCCGTTGCATAAAAATACCATGAGTTATTTATCCACTATACTGTGATGGGCACTGTGCTTATTTTCAACTGGGCCTTTACAAATGCTGCTGCCACAAACACTCATCTTTTGGTGACTATTACATATATAATATATCATGTAATGTCTACAATATAATATATACTGTATATAATATAGTGTATATACACTCATATAAGCATACACACATATAATTTTTTAAGATATAGAAGTAATGCCTGCCAATTAATTATAGGATTTTAGGCTGGGCACAGTGGCTCATGCCTGCAATCCTAGCACTTTGGGAGGCCCAGGTAGGTGGATTACCTGAGGTCAGGAGTTCAAGACCAGCCTAGCCAACATGGTGAAACCCTGTCTCTACTAAAAAATACAAAAATTAGCTGGGCATGGTGGTGGGTGCCTGGAATCCCAGCTACTTGGGAGGCTGAAGCAGGGAGAACTGCTTGAACCCAGGAGGCAGAGGTTACAGTGAGCTGAGATTGCACCACTGCACTCCAGCCTGGGTGAGAGAATGAGACTCCATCTCAATAAATAAATAAATAAATAAATAAATAAATAAATAAATAAATACAGGATTTTAAATATTTAATCTACTTAATAGATACACTTTTCATTTATGTTTTTAAAAATATAAGAAATATAATTTTAATATAATTCAGATATATTTAAATTTTAATATACAAATTACATACAATTAAGTATAAATATATTTTAAAAATAAAGACAATACCTGCTTATTATATAAAATTAAATAATTTATTTACTTTAAAATGTAGCAGCTCTGCCTCCTCATTGTATAAAGTGAATAATAAGGAGATGTGCGTATTTTTAAAATTAATCTCCTCTAAGGTAATTAACAGTTTTACGTGCCCTTCTACATTCCTTCCTTGTTCATACAAACATACATACACATAGAAGAATTTGGTTTAAATTTTTTTACCGGGAAATAACAAAAACAAAAAGGATCATACTATAGTATTTATATTTTCCATGAATTTGTTTTGGCTTAGTAGTAAATCACAGACCTGCCTTCTTGTCAATGGCTATAGATTAAACCAGAGCAACAGAATTTCCCATTGAACAGCTTTCAGCCAACCACTTCCCTATCCAATGACCTTCCAGTTGTTCCTATAAGTTTCAGCATTGCAAGCACTGCCACAGTAAATAGACTTTCACAACCTATTCGTTTGTACTTTGGCTTTATTTCTGTAGGCAAGGGTCCTCAAAGTACAGCCTGGTCAAAGGCACATTAATTTTGAATTTTAATAGCTACTGCCAGATTACTTTCCAAAAAGCTTGCAGTCTCCCACGCTCCCTCCTGCAAAGTGCTCGGTTGTTCAGATAGCTGTGGGGATGAGCCCTTGCTAGCTTGGGTGACTCCTGGATATCAGGGCTGCGGAGAAGGAGGGTGCTCACTTGGAATTGTAGGCCAGTGAAATCCAATTATACTCATGGAAATGCAAACGGAGTTTCAGTTGCTCTTTTCTTTTCAGGAAGGCACACACCGTGCTTAAAGAAATGATTATCGTGGCAATTACTCTAGAGGCTTCTAGGTCCTGAAAAACATGTTTTCGTGAGCTACTATTCCTGCTTCTACCTCTCCCCTCTCCCTGTCTTCGTAGGCTGGGGGTTCCTTTTCCTTTCCACCTCCTTCTTCTTTAAACACCTCATGGAACTTCTGGCCACTCTTGTGGGTATCCTATCCAGAGTCCCCAAAGCTGTCTTTGTGAGTGACAAAGCCATCAGCCTTTTGCCATCAGTCCATCATCATCTCCCTCTTTTGACAAACTCTCCCTACCCATCCATCCCATGCCACTTGGGTGCTGCACACAATGAAGTTATTGATATGACCTGTATCAGAATCCCATCTCTGCCTCCTATCAGCTCTACAGCTTTGGAACTTCCTTAAGTTCTCTGAGCCTCCATTTTCTCACTGCAAGATGGGGCTATTATCATGCCTACTTCACAGGTGAGGATTAAGGGAGATAATGCACCTAAAGCACTTAAAATCTGCTAATCTAGCATGCAGTATGATTTAGCTATCTTTATTTCAGGGCACCAGAAAAATCTAGAATGTCTCTTAGAATGTCCTCAGAAGCTCCTTGTCTGTGTCCCTAAAGACTCCTTTTCTTGCCCCCACCTTCAAAAAAATATAAGTATGAAGTGTCATTCTCCAAACATGAGTTCTCGGCCTTCTGCTCTTGGGCTTCTTGCCTTCAGAGACCTCATCAAATAGCTTTAAACTGGGGGCAGCCTGATATAAAAGGAAGAACCCAGGCACTGTATCTCAGGATCTGATCTCAAATTTTTCACCATCAAGGTGTACGTGGGGTACCAGATCCGCACCCTAGGGCATGTTATCCACCCCAGCTCAGCACCATCACCTGGAGAATAATGTCAATGATACCTGCTCCTCAGAGTTGTGGTGATTGGAGTATACATAGGAAGGGTGGAGGTATAAATTGGAGCAGTATTTTAGAAAACAGGTTGGTATGATTCAGTGAAGCGGAAGACAGGAAAACTCTATGATGTAGTTATTCTTTCAGAGGCATTTGAACCAGAGTAACTCCGTCTTGAATAGGGGCTGGGTAAAATGAGAATGAGAGCTGCTGGGCTGCATTCCCTGGAGGTTAGGCATTCTTAATCACAGGATTAGATAGGAGGTTGGCAGGATTGGTATCACAAGATACAAGTCATAATAACTCTGCTGATAAAACAGGATGTGGTAAGGCAGCCAGCCAAAACCCACCAAAACCAAGATGGCAACAACAGAGACCTCTGGTCATCCTCACGGCTCGTTATATGCTACTTATAATGCATTAGCATGCTAAAAGACACTCCCACCAGCACCATGACAGTTTATAAATGCCATGGCAATGTCCAGAAGTTACTCTGTATGGTCTAAAAGGGGAAGGAACCCACAGTTCCGGGCCATCCCTCCCACTTTCCCAGAAAACTCATGAATAATCCACCCCTTGACTAGAATACAATCAAGAAATAACTATAAGTATACTCAGTGAAGCAGTCCATGCTGCTGCTCTGCCTGAGAAGTAGGCATTCTTTTATTCCTTTACTTTCTTAATAAACTAGCTTCACTTTACTCTATGGCCTCACGCCAAATTCTTTCTCACACAAGATCCGAAAACCCTCTCTTGGGATCTGGATCAGGAGCCCTATTAGGTAACAATTTTACTCTGGAGCGTGTGTCACAGGAAAATTCCAGCACACAAAAACCAAAGTACATGTACCAGAAAGTTCATAGCTGCATTGTTCATACTTGTTCAAACTAGAAGAGACTCAAATATCCCATCAACAGTAGAAAATCATGGCATATTCACAGAATACTACACAGCAATGAAATGAGTGGACTACAGCTACACACAGTGCAGATAAATCGTCAAATCACAATGTTGAGTGAAAGAAGCCAGACGCAAAAGGATACATACATATTGATTCCATTCAAAGTGCAAAAGCATTTAAAGTCAAATGCTATTAATTGGGCTGGATATAACTCTACAAAGAAAAGCAAATAAATGATCATTGCAAAAAGTAAGAGGTGATTACCTATTGGGAGGTTGGAAGGGGCTGTGATGGTAGAGGAGCATATAGGGGCTCCTGGGTGTTGGTAATGTTTTATTTTTTGATCTGGGTGTTAAGTACAAGAGTGTTTATGATAATTTGTTGAACCATGTGCGTATAATGCTTTTTTCTGTTTATATATTTCTCGATTTTAAAAAATAAGATCAACATCAGTAAAGAATGTATGGTAAGTGGGTAAGAACAGCTCTCCAGAACTATTATGCATAGCAATTATACTGAATCTCCAAAATCATAACCTAACTGCAGGATTGCTCTCTCGTCTAAATGGAATTTTACATCTGTGTGTTGGAATTCTCTTTGGGCTGTGTCACCAAACCCTCAATCCTCCTGCCAGATTCAAAATCAAATTCACCATTTCCCTCTTCCACCAGCTCTCAACCAGCTTCCCTCTCTTTGTGTCCCAGTCTCTCAGTCCAACCAGCACATTTGATTTCACCTCTGACCCATGTCTCTTCTCCATCTCCTCTCCTCAATTCTCCTCCCAACCCAGGGAGTCCTCAAGTTGGAAACCCCTGTCAAGACTTCATCTTCTCTGCATTTCTATCACCCTGGTCGTGCCTGTCATCGTGGTGACCCATATCCTTTTCTCTGGGTCTCTGTCCCTTTCTCTGAGTCTTGTACCCCCTCCGCAACCTTAGGAGGTTCTCAGCTATCAAGTGTTTCAAGCCAAAATTTCAATGTTTCTGTATAGATTTTATCTTTTGCATTTGGGATAACATTCAAAACTTTAGGGTTTGTTCTTTAGTGCGTTTAGCAATACCTCCCAGTCTGTGGTCTTTTATTAGGCATACTTTTTATATCTTCACTTGAATCATCGATTAAATGTTTGATGGCCCAGAACTGAGGACTGAGCCTTGGGGTAGGTTGCCTCTTCCCAGAGTTCAGATATGCAGGGAGGGGAGTGGAGAGAATGGCCATATCCTCTTGGGGTGGAGGGGAGGTGGGTCATATTCTTCAGAGGGAAGGAAAAAATATTGTTTCTGAAATATAAAGAAGCTGGGGAAGGAAACCTTCTTGGCCAATGGCAACAAAAGACTAATAAATGTTACTCTGAGTATCTGCTCAAACTTTTAGATGAAAATAAGCTCTCAAGCTAAATAAAGAAACCTGGTATGAAACTAATGGATTATATATTGTTAAACAGGATTGGGTGGGGCAATGAAAATTATCAAAATTGGTGACAGTCAGTTAGGGACCGTTTTTGAGCTGCGTTCCCACAGACCAAATACAACTCTACCATCAAGGGAGAGAGTGTGTGTCCTAGAAAGGTCCCACTCAGAGCAGGCACCAGGGCACCAGGGTTCTAACCCAGTGTGGCCTCTGCTTGTTGATGCCTTATGAGCCAACGCAATTCCTTTGTGAAAGGAAGCAGGGGTGAAGCGATACATGGAGAGCCTGGCACTTAGAAGAGGCCCACGCAACCCAAGCCCTGCTGGGTGGACACTGAGAGCTGGAGAACTCTGGACGCATAACAACCCCGTCCCAACCCCCTGCACTAAGAGACTTAACCAAACTCCAGCACAGTTTCTAGTAGCATAAGGCCCTGTCCCTTGGATGACACCAGCCCCTCCCTAAAATGCCTGCCTAAGAAGGCTCAACCTTGCCAGAAAATTTTACTATTTGTTCTAGCCAACACATCCCTGAGAGGTCCCTGACTTCCCTTTCCTGAAATACTTACTAAAAAAGGACTTTAAATTGTAAATATATAGCTCTTGCAATGCAGAAGCATTTCTCTCCAGGATCTGAGAGCCATTCCTTTGGAATTGAATCATCAAGAAGAATCAGACCTCTGTTTCTCTGTGTCTGTGGGAAGACAGAATCTGGACTTCTTTAATTGCCAGCTGGCAGACACAGCTGGCCCCTCTGCATGGACACTGATGGACCATTGTACTTTTTCAGTAATCTGACTTACTGAGACCCGCTTTCCCCTCTCCCTCTTTCTCCTTTTAAAATGTTTAAAACGCCTTTGCACAAATCAGCATGGAGCTTAGCTCTTCCCCCTACTGTCAGCAGTTACTGAATCAAACCTGTTTTCACCACTTTAACTGATGTCTGGCTGTGCTCATCTTTGACAACACTGAGGGGTTCAATGTGTGCTCTGTCAGACCAAGAGGACCTTCGGGGTTCGTTCCAGGATGAACATCACAGGTTCTTGGGCTCAGAAACCTACTTGTTCGGAAGCCTCCAGGTTGGATGGAAACAACTTTAATTCCCCACTTGGAAAGCTCTATTCTCATAACTGATGAGAACATGGTCACAGCTGCCTTTGATGCGCCATAAGATGCTATCTTTGCCATTGGGGCCCCTCCTGTGGGAATAATGAGATAAAAAGAAGTAAAGTTAGACATGTTCATTTGTTCATCCAATAAATATTTAATCAGCATCTACTGTATGCAGGAACTGGTATCAGTGACTTGGGGGAACAAAGGCAGACAAGGCCCCCTCTGCCCAGGTGAGCAATGTTCTTGTTCATTCCCACAGTATGGTTTCATTTGCTTCTGCCTTCCTTGGCTACCCTATTGCAGCTGGTATGATGACAAACCAAGTTGAAGGCTCAATCTTGTCCAACTCCTAAGCAAAATGTAATTTAGGGCTGGCCACGGTGGCTCACGCCTCTAATCCCAACACTGTGGGAAGCCGAGTTGGGTAGATCACCTGAGGTCAGGAGTTTGAGACCAACCAGGCCAACATGGTGAAGCTCCGTCTCTACTAAAAACACAAAAATTAGTCAGGCTTGGTGGCGCATGCCTGTAATCCCAGCTACTCAGGAGGCTGAGGCATAAGTATCGCTCGGACCCCAGGGGGCAGAGGTTGCAGTGAGCTGGGATCACGCCACTGCACTCCAGCCTTGCAAAAGAGTGAAACTCTGTCTCAAAAAAAAAAATGTAATTTAGGTAAGATGAAGAGCACCTACTGACCAGGCCCTGATCTAGCCTGACCAACATATCTTCTGAGGTTCCTGGTAAACATATCCTTTTGTGGGGAGGAGGGTCCACTATTCAACCCACTACAGCACCTATAATCAAACAGATTGGGCTCAATACTTGTTGCAACAAGGAATAACATACATCCTGGGGAATGGTGGGGCATCTCTGTAAGAGAATGTGAGAAAGGACTTATTCTAGGGCTAGAGCAGATAGTCTGTATCCCACCTAAATCATATTTACCTTAGAAGCTGGTGAGATTGAGCCTTAAAATGAGTTTGTCACTGGACCAGCTGTAAGGAAGTAATGGAAGGGAAGATCAAAGGAAGCCAAGAAAGGGAGTGATCTACTTGGAATAAGAGTCTCTGCAGATGTCACTGAGGCAAGGATCTCTAGGAAAGACCATCCTGGATTAGGATGGGCCCAAATCTAATTAATGATGGGTGTCCTTATCAGAGACAGAAAAAGAGAAGGCACAAGGGGGAAGGCCACATGAAGATGGAAGCAGAGATTGGAGTTATGTCGCCCAAGCCAAGGCATACCTAGGGCCACCAGTAGCTGAAAGAGGCAAGGATAGATTCTTTCCCAGAGCCTCAAGAAGGAGCACAGCCCTGCTAACACTTGGTTTAGACATCTGGCCTCCAAAATTAAGAAAGAATAAATTTCTGATGTTTTAAGCCACTCCATTTGTGGGGATTTGTGACAGCAGCCCTAGAATATGAATTGAGGTGCATTCCTGGTGGTCTTCAGCAGGAAGACACTGACGTTACGAAGGAGCAAAGACAGTGAGGGCTCACAGTGCCTCATGAAGTCTCATAGGAAGACTTGACCCATAACAGGGCTCCCCGTCTTGGCAAAGATTTCCCAAGTCAAAGAAGCATCCACTGAGTGAATGGATAAGCAAACTGTGGTCCAGCATATGATGGAACACAACTCAGCCATAAAAGGGAATGAACTTGATACATGTAACAACATGGATGTCTCAAAACAATTATGGGCAGTGAGAGAGCAAAACAGAAAAGGATTTGTACCATTTGGTGTAATTCCCTTCATGTAAAGTTCAACAAATGAAAATTAATCTCTAGTGAAACAGATCAGTGGTTACCTGAAGGGTGGGGGTGCTATGAACATTGTGCCCACCCCCGTCAAAATTCATATTTCGAAGCCCTAACCCCTAGTGTGACGGTATTTGGAGAAGGGGCCTTTGGAAGGTAATTAAGTCCTGAGCGTGGAGCCCTCATGATGAGCAGGATTAGTGCCCTTTTAAGAAGAGACACCAGTGAGCTTATTTATTCTTTCTCTCAGACAATTGGTGAGCTAGTAATTTGTTGTCTCTCAGACAATTCAAGAGCTAGTAAATTCCTCTTCCATGTTTGGTTTAAGCTAACTTGGGGTTTGGCCCTGTCACTTAAAACAAAAGATCCCAAGGCTTAACTGATATAATTTTAACGCAATGTCTGACATCAAGCAGGCTCTCATTAAACTGGTTAATCTTGCCACAGATGGCCAGTGGATTTTTATGTAAGTGATTTATAGTTCCATGAAATCTTAGTGTTTGAAATCCAACTCCTTTCTATTACTAGTAAGAGAGGCCAAAGAAGTTTCAGCAACTTGTTCAAAGTCACAGTGTGGGCTTTGTGGCAATCCCACACAGTTCGTGAAGTTAGCCAGAGTTCTCACTTCTCCATGACCTTTATAGATGATGAAGGTTGGTCACATAGAAGACAAACAGGTTAGCAGCGGAGCCAACACTGACTGCATTCAAATCCTAGCTCTACCACTGATTAGCCACCTGTTATCAAGATAGTCACTTTATATATGGTCTCTGCCTTTTTATCTGTAAATTAATAATGATAGTACATGCGTCATAGGATCGTTGTAAAAGTTAAATTAATAATATATTAGAATAGTGCCTGGCACAAAGTAAGCTCCATATAAGGGCTTCCTACTATTAGTGCTACTCAGGCTTTTCAAAATAATATCTCAATAGCCCAAAAGGCTCCATATGTTCATGGTTTCTTAGAGTAATAGGTGCACTTGCTTCAGAATCTCCAGCGGCCGTTGTTTATTATGTAGCTTACTAAGAGCCACCCTGGACCCACTGAATCAGAATCTGCCGTTAATACCTATTCAAGTAATCTTTTGAATATTAAATCTTGAACATTAGGGTTTTGTCACATATTTGTGCACATGAGCTTTCGTGATAAGGCACTGCCTTATGGATAAGTGCTATGGTTTGAATGTGTCCCTCCAAAAGCTTATATTGAAACTTAATCCCCAATTCAACAGTGTTAGGAGGTGGGGTGTACCAAGAGGTGATTAGACCTTGAGGATGGGGTGAATGGAGTAATGCCATTATCTTGAGAGTGGGTTCATCACAAAAAGGGGAGTTTGGTCCCCTTTCACTCTCTTTCTCTTTCTCACTTTCTCTTGCCCTTCCACCTTCTGCTGTAGAACAACACAGCAAGAAGACCCTCACAAGATGCCACCCCGTTGATCTTGGACTTTCCAGCCTCTAGAACCAAGAGCCAATCGATTTCTTTTCATTATAAATTACCCAGTCTGCAGTATTCTGTCATAGCAACACAAAACAGACTAAGACATGACATATGAAGTTTGTTGAGAGTAGATCATATACCACATTGACAATCTAAACAAAAAGCATGCTTTGAATCAAACATTTAAGACTCATTTGTCTTTTGCATTAATTTGAACCCTGCAAGAACTGCCAATATTAGACCATGTCTTACCTATGAAATGGCAGTATTGTATGTTTCAACCTCATAGACCCAATCTTGTCATTAATGTTTGAGATGACGTAAGATGAGATAAATATAGGTGTCCAAGTTTGCTGGTTAAGAGCCACTGTGTCTCAAGGCTTTTTAACCTTACGTACCCCTTCATTGTCTGTCCAGTTAGAGCCTCTAATTTTTTAATTTAACTTTCAATTTTATCAAGGTAAAAACACTTAATATGAATTCTACTTTTTAAACAGATTTTTTAAGTGTGCAATGCAGCATTGTTAACTATTGGCACAATGTTGTATAGCAGATCTATGTAACTTATTCCTCTTGCATTACTCAGACCCTTTGAATAACCTAATATTAGGTAACTTAAGAGAACACGCCTTATTATGGACTTCATGTTTGTGTCCCAAAAATTTCTGTCTCAAAGCCCTAATCCTCAGGATAGCTGTATTTGGAAATGAGGACTCTAAAAAAGTAAAGTTAAATGAGATCAGAAAGATGAGGCCCCTGATCCAACAGAATTAGTGTCCTTACAGGAAGAGATACCAGACGCTTCACACTCTCTCCTTGAACATGCACCAAGGAAGGGCTATGTGAGGACACAGCAAGAAGGTAGTTGTCTGTAAACCAGGAAAAGAGCCCTCACCAGAAAACCAACGATGCTGGCATGTTGGTCTGGGACTTCTAACTGCATAACTGTGAGAAAATTAATTTATGTTGTTTAGGCCACACGATTTGTGATATTTTATTGTGGCAGTCTGAGCAGACTAACATACGTAGTCAACAACAAGACCTGCCTTAACCAACAATGTACAGAACTATGGACTCTTTCCACTCTTCCTAGACCTAGACTGCACACTTTCTATCCTTACTTAGCATAGGCATGAAAAATCATCCCCTCTCTTCTAAGTCGTATTCCTCTGAATGCCTCTGTGAACTGTTTGGTCAATTTGTTCCCTGGGCTGTGTTCCCTTATCTTGCAAGGGAATAAATTCAGCATTCACTTTGTTGGTTATTCTGGTGGTCATTTTCTTTCCTTTACACTGTGATATATTGTTGACAGCGGACTAAAAATAAGGGACTTGAAGTTAGCATTCTGAAGCTTACAAAAGAGTTGTGGAGACCCTCTCCCCACCATATGTGTACTTAGCACCATGTTTTCAAGGTTCATTCATGTTGTAGCGTGTATCAGTACTTCACTCTTTGTAAAGCTGAAAAATATTCCTTTATATGGATATGCCACATTTTATTTATCCAGTGATCCCTTTATGTATGCTTGAGTTGTTTCTACCTTTGGCTATTGTGAATAATGTTGCTATACCCATCTACGTACGAGTTTTGGTGTGAACACCTGTTTTCTATCTCTTACATATACATCTAGGAGTAGAATTGCTAGGTCACACAGTAATTCTAAGTTTAACTTACTGAGGAACTGCCAAATGTTTTCCACATCCACTGAACCATTTTATGTTTCTACCAGTAGTATAAAAGGGTTCCAATTTCTCCACATTCTCACCAACATGTGTTTTTTCTGTGTTTTTTTTTTTATTATTATAGCCATCTTAGGGTGTGTGTTATATTATGGTGGTTTTTCATTACAGCCATCTTAGGGGGTATGTTATCTTATTGAGGTTTTGATTTCCAGCACTTGTGTATTTAGAAGCCCTCCGGTGATTCTGATGTAGCTAAAGCTTGAAAATGTTTTCCGGGGATTAGTACCACCAACATCACTCAGGAACTAGTTATAGACATGCAGAATCTTAGGCTCCACCCACACCAACCCAGTCAGATTCTGCCTTTCAGTAAGATCTCCAAGTGATGCCCACATATGTCCGCGTTGAGCAGCAATGGAGTAAGAGATAGCACTAAATTGCCAACACTTCCTAATTACCATTTAAACAGACCAGAGTTAGGGCTTTTTTTTTTATGCCCCTGCTTGTCTGACATGTTCTTGCTTAACAGCCTGGAAAAGTAGAAAGCACATAGTACTTGGAGTTAAACAGACCCTGGTTCAAATCCTGACTTTATCACTTACCAGTTATACAGACTTGGGTTACAGAGTGCTTGATCTAGAAAATTAATTAATATCTGCATTTTGTGGATGTTAGAATGAATTGACTATAGGCATGTAAATCTCTCACACAACCCAGCATGAGGAGGTTCACTCAGTCTTGCTCTACCCACCTTCCCCCTTATCCCTCAAGCGCCCTGCAGAGTGTCAGGGAAGAAAATCTCAGCCTTGGCTTCCCGTCTTGCCACTGAGAAGCTGAGGGACTGGCTGAATGACTTGCCAAATGATTCTTTTAAGGCAGCTGGCTCAGCAAGGAAAAGTCCAGGAATGATCCCACAGTCTGGATTGAGACAGAACTCTAGGCTGAAACTGTGAACTCTACTAGATCCTTTAATTTGTAGACTTGTGAGAATCTCTAAGATTGCTGGCTTTGGTATAAAGTAATTCTGATGTATTTTAAACAGCTTGGGATGGGCTCAGTAGCTCATGTCTATGATCCCAATACATTGGGAGGCCAAGATAAGAGGATTGTTTGAAGCCAGGAGTTCAAGACTGTCCTAGGCAACAAAGTGAGACCCCATGGCAAAAGTAAATAAGCAGATGTGATGGCATGTGCCTGTATTACCAGCTACTCAGGAGCCTGAAGTGGGAGGATCACTTGAGCCCAAGAGCTCAAGGTTATAGAAAGCTACAATTGTGCCACTGCACTCCAACCTGGGCAACAAGGGGAGACCTGTTTTAGAGGGGTTTATTTTCAACTCTTCTTATTCAAGCATAGCATGCAATTATACACAGGTGTTTACTCTGCGATTTCTGGAGGAAAACTGGCCCGAAAAAGGTTTTGGGCCTCAAACAGAACAATTTTCCAACTGCCCTTTGTACAATTAGAGTTGTTTCCCACTTCCTCTGATTCTAGGTAAAAAAAAAAATAATAGTAATAATAAAAAGAACAGTTTGATGTGGCAGACAGCTATGATTACTATCTCTCTGTTGAGAGGTCCCTTTTATTCAGGTACTTCCTATATACCAGTAACTGTGCTAAGCACTCAAAACCCATGGTGCATTTAAATCTGCAGCCAAGATCAGAGGTTTTCAATTGGGGGTGATTTTGCACCCCAAAGATCATGGGAAATATCTGAAGATGTGTCACAATTAGGGGTGGGTGCTACTATTATCTAATGAGTCAAGGACACATATGCTGTTAAACACCCCAGGACAGTGTCCTTACAGAAAGAATTATCCCCACCAAAATGCCAATAGTGCCAAGGTTGAGAAATATTGCCCCGGACTCAGGTGCTACATGACCCTCATTTGAAGATAGAGACAGACAAGTAAGGCGACCTGACCCAGGTAACCCAGCTAGTAACCGAAGAGCAAGATTTAAGCCACAATGACACAAAATCTCTGAGGCCTAGGTCATTTTAGAAGGGCTTGTTTTCAAGCATAGCATGCAATTGCACACAAGTGTTTATGCAAACATTTCTGAAGAGGAAAACTGACACTTTTAGGCCTCTGAAACAGAAAGATTTTCCAACTGCCCTTTGTACCATCAGAGTTGCCTCCCATGCCTCTGATCCTTGGTTAAATATTTATCCAACTGCCTTGCTAGGATTGGGGTTAAAGAGCTATGCTATTTGTGTGGGAGGGATAATCAACATGTTATTACAATGGGGAAAAGTCTCCTCCTGTAGTAGACATGGTCAAATCTGGAAGGAGTTAACTGTTGGGGTCATCTCCTCAGGAGCTAGTAAGTGACGGGGCAGACGATGAAGGGTAATTCAGTGTCACAGTCAGAGGCGGTGATACAAGCAGTTGGCAGATTAAGAAGCTACAAGCGCACAGACTGTCAGCTGCTGCCCCAGATCCTCATGATTGGATGGTTTTTGGGTCGCTAATGCTACTGGACCATTCACTGCATGCCAAGCACAAGGCTGATGCTTAAACATGTGTTATTTCATCTCATGTCTCCATGGCCCCCAGAAGAAGCAATTACTATTAACCTCATCTTAAAATGAGGAGGCTGCAACTTAGAGGTTCAGAAGTGTTCCCAAGGTCACACAGTTGTCATTGGTAGAGACAGGATTAAAACCCGGGAAGTCTGTCTTCATTCTGCTTGCTTGGCATCCTAGAAGATTCTTACCTGTATTCCTACGTGATGTCTCTTACTTCTTCCCTTTCGTGTTCCTTTCTTTAGGGATGGAAGATGTAGGAGGGAAGGACACCTGAGGGAAGGACGTGGTTGACTCTAGATTGCATTTCTTAGAGAAGAACTTAAAGAAGTAATGTTCCTACCCATCCCACTCCTGGAAATTCCCACCCATAGGAGTGTATTTAGAAGACATGAGTTATGTTGACTTTATTTCCACACAAGAATAGGAGTTAGGCTGGAACAAGCATCTAACAGTGGAGCTAGCAGAAAGCAAAAAATGGTCAATAAGGTACCACTGGGAAGAGCATCTGAGACCCTTTGACCTTGTGTTTGATGTGGTGGTAACGTATGGTTACAGCGAGTCACCAGGGAAGGAGGTGGCTTGGTGAGTCAGAACATGAAACTTAAGTTCAAGTTCAAGTTCTAGCTTACAGGCCAGTCACTGAACCCTTCTAACCTTGGTTCTTATAACTGCAAAATGAGGATAGCAACTTTACGTAGGTTATTGGGGTCATATACCTGAGAGCATTCAACAAATGCCTGAAATGTAATGGATCCTTCATAATAACTCTTAATATTTATTAGGTGTCTACTATATGCCAAGCACTGTTCTGAGTATTTTAACATCAGCTCTAAATGTATTTAATAGTCACAACAGTCATAGGAGGTAGATTCTAGTATTATCCTCAGGAACCTCATTTTAAAAAATGAAAACACTAAAGTGTAGAGAGTTTAAGTGACTTTCCCAAGGACACAGAAAGTGATAGAAATAATAGCTAACCCTTACATAAAATTTATAGTGTCCACACAAAAGCTTGTACAAAAAATATTCAGAGAAGCATTATTCATAATAACCAAAAATTGGAATGAACCTAAATGTCCATCAACTGATGAATGGATTTTTAAAATGTGGTTATATTCATATGCATATTCAAAAAGCTGCAAAGAAACCTATTGAGGAGGACATTTTTGGAGTTTGAACTTTCAGACAAACATCCTTTTAAGCAGTGTGTACGTTCCAACTCTGGCCGCCTCTGCCCAAATGAGAGGCACATGGAACTTCTCACTGAGGCTGGACAAGCAGGTAGAAGGTCAGGAGAGGGTGTGGAAATTCTGCCTGATAGAGACAGCAAGGTGGATAAGAAGTGGCCAGTGGGCACAGGGAACTGAGCAGTCTTTAATGGAAAACAAAGGAGCCAAACTTTAATGGGCTAATGAGGTTGTCAAGAAGTAGAGGCTGCAAGTCACCTAGCTTTTGAAGGAGCTCAGGGGAAAAGGCGAAAAAAGCTCTCATTGTTCAGCTTGCACTTACAAGTGAGGACATGTGGTATTTGCTTTTCTGTGGCTGCGTTAGGTTGCTAAGGATAATGGCTTCCAGCTCCATCTGTGTCCCTGCAAAGGATATGATCTCATTCTTTTTATGCCTGTGTAGTATTCCATGCTGTATATGTACCACATTTTCTTTATCTAATCTATCATCGATGGGCAATTGGGTTGATTCCATGTCTTTGCTATTGTGAATAGTGCTGCAATGGAACATACATGTACCCTAGAACTTAAAATTAAAATTAAAATTAATTTTAAAAATAAAGAAGTGTGGGGCAGTGTCCATTAATAAAAATAATAATAACTCATAACCTTCAGGGAAGACTTACTATGCATAAGCAGCTATGCTAAGAACTTTATGATAATTATTTTACTTAAGCCTCAGAATCCTCCTATGTGGTCATATTTCCTCTGCTTATTTGTCCGCTCTTATTGCCTCCACTTTATGGGGACAAAAGTGGAGCTTAGAGAGGCGATAGGACCTCGGGTTTTCCAGCAGTGTCACCCAACCAGGAAGTGAAGAGGAGAGCCCCACCGTCCTGGCTCCCAGTCCAGCTCAAAGAGAAAAGGATTGAGAGCCTGGGGAGGAATCATCCTTAGAGCATAGCCTGGGGTACAATGAAAGGCCCAGGGAGAGAGAAGGAGTTAGTGGGGAGGAGGAAGGAGGAAAGGCTGAAGAGGAGAATGAGTGACAACAGAAGGAGAGAGGAGCAGTTAGAGAAGTTCATGCGGGATAGCTTCAGTTTGCTTGTGAGAGTTTCAGAGAGGAAGGGAATAGAGCAGACAAATAAACAGCAAACACGATTTGAAATAATTTTTTCTTCTATTCTGCACACCTCTTGCCTTCCAAGGAGGGCAGATCCAAAGGAAGTGTTTAGCTTATTGAGTAGCTAAGAGTACGTGGATGTGATATGAACGTGCTGGTTATGGAGGAAGGAAGGAGAGGGAAAGATGAGGAAAGGAACCAAAGAGATTTGGGAGCCAGGATGGACAGGGAGGGGGAAGTAACCACAAGTGAGGTGGCTGGCAACTGAAGACCATCGGAAGGAGGAAAAACAAAACAAAACAAAAACAACAACAACAACTAGAATCTAAAGGGAATTTGCGTTAAGTGGTGCTTTGTGATATATGGAATCTCTAGTAAAACCTGTTTGATTGGCGCTGCCTTTTTGGAATGCAATAAAGTGCTAAGCGTTCCTTCAACATGGTGTAAAGAATGAGGAGAAAGTGTTCATGGAGACCTGAATTACATAAGATTGGGAGGAATGAAGTTTAAATTTGAGGAGAAAGAAGAAAAATGTTTGGAATCGGTAATTAGGTGCATGTGATTTGTTATAAATCAGAGAAGGTTAAACCAGACACATTATTTTCCCACAGCTGCTATAACAAATTACTACAAATCTAGTGGCTTAAACATTACAAATGTATTATCTTATGATAAAATCAAGGAGTCAGCAGGGTCATGCTCCTTCTGGAGGCTCTAGGGGAGAGCTAGTTCCCCTGACTTTTCCAGCTTCTAGAAGCCACCTGCATTCCTTGGTTTCTGGCCCCTTCCTCTATCTTCAGAGCCAGCTAGGTACCATCTTCCAGTTTCTCTCTGACTCTGACCCTCATGGCTCTTTCTTATAAGGACCCTTGTGATTGCATCAGATTCATCCAGAATATCCAGGATAACCTCCTCATCTCAAGATCCTTCACTCAATCACGTGTGCACAGTACCATTTGCACGTGAGGTAACAGGGTCACAGGTTGCAGATACTGGGACGTGTATGTCTCTGGGGACCCATTATTCTCCCTCCCAGAGCAGCTGCCTACTCACAGCAGCCTGAGATAGTTTCTTCAGGGTTATTTACTCTGCAGCAATGAATAACTGGAACAGAGTCATCAATTCCAGCTCAGTTTTTCCTGGCTGGTGCAAAGTTCCATGATAAATCTATGCCACCAAAATTCTTGTCACTCAGAAGGTGACAGAGGTGCGAGACTCAAGACAATCTGGTGGGTCAGGGCAACCACGTGATTCTTCTGGAGCCCTTATTAGTGACTGACTGCCTCTCTCCCTCCATGCACCTTGCTTCAAAATGAAAATAACAGCAATGAACTCCCAGATAAGCATGTTTCCAAGGTTACTGTTACATTAATTTTGCCAAAGATATATCAACAAGTCAGCATCACATTGGATGTTAATTTGTGTGGATTTGTTGGTTATATATTGCCTTTTACACATACTTTGACTTTTCTAATCCTTGTGTTACATTCTAGCTTTTTCTTTTCCAGCTCAAAATCTTTTCTATTTTTTCATAAAACTGTCCAGTAAGTGCTAGAGAGTCCCTCACTGTGTTCTCTGCTGAATTCCCCTATTCCTTATCAATTACGGTGTTATGGACTGAATTGTTCCCCCAACCACCCAGAAAAGTTTATATGTGGCAGTACTAACCTCCAGTATCTTGGAACGTGACTGTATTTGAAGATAGAACCTTTAAAAATATGATTATGGTTAAATGGGATCATGAGAGTGGTGCCCTAATTCAGTATGACTGCCATTCTTATAAGAAGAGGAAGAGATACCAGGGGTGCAACAGACAGAGAGATGACCATGTGAGGGCACAGCAAAAAGGTGGTCATCTGAAAGCCGAGGAGAGAGAGCTCAGGAGCAACCAACCCTGCCGACACCTTGGTCTTGGACTTCCAGCCTCCAGAACTGTGAGAAAAGAAATTTCTGTTTTTTTAAGACACCTTGTCTGTGGTATTTTCTTGTGGTAGCCCTAGCAAACTTACACAGAGGAAAATCAATCATTTCAGAGCTTTGTTCTTTTTTTCTTAATTTTTAGTATTTTGTGGATACATAGTAGATGTATATATTTATGTGCTACATGAGATGTTTTGATACAAGCATGCAATGCATAATAATCACATTGGGGCAAATGGAGTCTCCATCACCTTAAGCATTTATCCTTTGTGTTGCACACAATCCACTTATTTTTAATGTTATTTTTAAATGTACAATTAAATTATTATTGACTATTGTCACTCTGTTGTGCTATCAAATACTAGATCTTATTCATTCTTTCTAACTATTTTTTGTACCCATTAACCATTCCTACGGCCCCCTCCTTAGTCCTCTCCACTACTCTTCCCAGCCTCTGGTAACCATCATTCTACTCTATCTCCATGAGTTCAATTGTTTTAACTTTTAGCTCCCACAAATAAGTGAGAACATATGAAGTTTGTCTTTATAATCACTATGTTATTTCATTTAGCATAACGACTTCCAGTTCCATCCATGTTATTGCAAATGACAATATCTCGTTCTTTTATATGGCTGAATAGTACTCCATTGTGTGTATATGTACCACATTTTCTTTATCCACTAATCTGTTGATGGACACTTAGGTTACTTCCAAATCTTGGCTATAGTGAACTGTGCTGCAACACACATAGGAGTGCAGATATCTCTTTGATATACTGATTTCCCTTCTTTTGGGTACATATCTAGCAGTGGAATTGCTGGATAATATGGCAGCTCTATTTTTAGAGCTATTCTCCATAGCATTTGTGCTAATTTACATCGCCACCAACAGTGTACAAGGGTTCTCTTTCTCCACATCCTTACCAGCGTTTGTTATTGCCTGACTTTTGGATGAAAGCCATTTTACCTGGGGTGAGATCATATCTCATTGTAGTTTTGATTTGCATTTGTCTGATGATCAATGATATTAAGCACCTTTTCATATACTTGTTTGCTATTTGTATGTCTTGTCATTTTTGAGAAATGCCTATTCAGATCTTTTGTACATTTTAAATGAGATTATTTGATTTTTTCCTGTAGAGTCGTTTGAGCTCCTTATAGTTTCTGGCTATTAAGTCCTTGTAAAATGGCTAGTTTGCAGATATTTTCTCCCACTCTGTGGGCTGTCTCTTCACTTTGTTGATTGTATCCTTTGCTGTGAAGAAGCTTTTTAACTTGGTGTGATCTCATTTGCCTGTGCTTGTTGGGTGTTACTCAAGAAATCTTTGCCAATTCCAATGTCCTGGAGAGTTTCCCTAATGTTTTCTTATAGTACAATAGTTTCATTGTCTGAGGTCTTAGATTTAAGTATCGAATCCATTTTGATTTGATATTTTTATATGGTGAGAGACAGGGATCTATTTTCATTCTTCTGCATATGGATATTCAGTTTGTTTTTCTTTCTTTTCTTTTCTTTTTTTCCTCTCTTTCTTTCTTTCTTTCTTCTTTCTTCTTTCTGTCTTTCTTCCTTTCTTTTTTCTGAAACAGTGTCTCACTCTGTCACCCAGGCTGGAGTGCAATGGTGTGATCACAGTTCGCTGCAGCCTCTATCTCCCTGAGCTCAAGTGATCCACCCACCTCAGCCTCCCAAGTAGCCGGGACTACAGGCACATGCCACCATGCCTGGCTAATTTTTTGTAATTTTTGTAAAGACAGAGTTTTGCCATGTTGCCCAGGCTGGTTTTGAACTCCTGGCTTCAAGCAATCCACCTGACCTCCCTATGTGCTGGGATTACAGGCATGAGCCACAGCACCTGGCCGAGTTTTCTCAGCACCATTTATTGAATAGACTGTCCTTTGCCTGGTATATGTTATTGCATTTGTTGAAAATGAGTGCACCATAGATGTGTAGATTTATTTCTGGGTTCTCTATCCTGTTCCATTGGTCTATATGTCTGTTTTCATGCCAGTACCATGCTGTTTTGGTTACTACAGATCTGTAGTATAATCTGAAGTCAGGTAATGTGATTCCTCCAGTTTTGTTCTTTCTGCTCAGGATGTCTTTGGCTCTTCTCAGTCTTTTGTGGTTCCATATAAATTTCAGGATTTCTTTTTCTATTTCTGTGAAGAATGTCATTGGTATTTGGATATGGATTGCCTTGAATCTATAGATTTCTTTGAATAGTATGGACATTTGAACAATTTTTATTTTTCCAACCTATGGACATGGAATATCTTTCAATTTTTGTGTCCTCTTCAGTTTCTTTCATCAATATTATATAATTTTCATTGTAGAAGTCTTTCACTTCTCTGGTTAGGTTAATTCCCAGGTATTTCATTTTGTTTGTAGCTATTGTAAATGAGATTACTTTCCTGACTTCTCTTTCTGATTGTCTGCCATTGGCATACTCACGCCTGTAATCCCAGCCCTTTGGGAGGCTGAGGTGGGTGGATCACAAAGTCAAGAGATCAAGACCATCCTGGCCAACATTATGAAACCCTGTCTCTACTAAAAATACAAAAAAGAAAAAAATAGCTGGGCATGGTTGTGCACACCTGTAGTCCCATCTACTCGGGAGGCTGAGGCAGAAGAATCACCTGAATCCAGGAGCTGGAGGCTGCAGTGAGCCGAGATCTCGCCACTGCACTCCAGCCTTGCAACAGGGCGAGAATCTGTCTAAAATAAAAAGAAATACATGCTACTGATTTTTGTATGTGGATTTTGTATCCTGCAACTTGACTGAATTTGTTTATCAGTTTTAATTGTTTTTGGTGGAGTCTTTAGTTTTTTCCAAATATAAGACCATATCATCTGCAAACAAGGATAATTCAACTTCTTCCTTTCCAAGTTGGATGCTCTTTCTTTCTTTCTTTTGTCTGCTTGCACTAGCCAGGACTTCGAGTATTATGTGGAATAACAATGGTGAAAGTGGGCATCCTTGTCGTGTTCTAGATCTTAGAGGAAAGGATTTCAGTTTGTTCCCATTCAGCATGATACTAGCTATAGGTCTGTTGTATATGGCTTTTGCTATGTTGAGATGTGTTCCTTCTATACACAGCTTTTTTTTTATTGAGGGTTTTTATCATGAAGGGATATTGAATTTTATCAGATGCTTTTCTTAGCATCAGTTGAAATGATCATACGGTTTTGTCCTTCATTCTGTTAAGATTATGTATCGCACTGATTGATTTGTGTAAAGGTCGAACCATCCCTGCTTCTGTAGGATACATCCCACGTAGTCATGATAAATGATCTTTAATGCACTGTTGAATTCAGTTTACTAGTATTTTGTTAAGGATTTTTACATCAACGTTCATGAGGTATATTGGCCTATAGTTTTCTTACTTTTTTTTTTTTTTTACATGTATTTTCTGGTTTTGCTATCAAAACAATATAGGCCTTGTAGGATGAGTTTGGAAGTATTCCCTCCACCACTATTTTTCAGAATACTCGAGTAGAATCAGTATTAGTTCTTCAATAATAAAATAAAAAGAAAAAGAAAAAGAAAAACTAAAAGTTTGGTAAAATTCAGTAGTGAAGCCATGAGGCCCCAGCCTTTTCTTTGCTTGCAGACTTTTTACTATGGCTTTGAACTCATTACTTATTATTGATCCATTCAGGTTTTGGATTCCTTCATGATTCAATCTTGGTAGGCTCTCTGTAAGAATTTATCCATCTCTTCTAGGTTCTCCAATTTATTGGCATATAGTTAGTTACTCATAGTAGCCTCTAATGATCCTTTGAGTTTCTGTGGTATTGGTTGTAGTGTCTCCTTTGTCATCTCTGACATTTATTGGGTCTTGTCTCTTTTGTTCTTAGTCTCATTAAAATTTGTCAATTTTGTTTATCTTTTCCAGAAACCAACTTTTCATTTTGTTGACCTTTTGTATTGTTTTCTTCCTTTCAATTTTATTTATTTCTGCTCTAATATTTTTGATTTCTTTTCTTCTACTAGTTTTGAGGTTGGTTTGCTCTTGCTTTTCTAGTTTTTTGAGACGCATTACTGGGTTTTGTACTTGAAGTGTTTCTACTTTTTTAATGTAGGCACTTATAGCTACCAGCTTCCCTCTTAGTACTACTACTTTCACCACATCCCATGGGTTTTGGTATGTTTGATTTCCTTTATCATTTGAGAAATTTTTAAATTTTCTTCTTAGTTTTTTTCATTGACCTATTGGTCACTCAGGAACATATTGTTTAATTTCCATGTGCTTGTATAGTTTCCAAAATTCCTCTTATTTTCTAATTCTAGTTTTGGTCCATTGTGGTCAGAGAAGATACTTGATATTATTTCATTTTTTAAAATGTTTTAAGACTTGTTTTGTGGCCTAACATATGGTCTACCCTTGAGAACGATCCATGTGCTCAGGAGAAGAATGCATATTCTGCAACCTTTGGATGAAATGTTCTGTAAATAACAATTAGGTCCATTTGGTCTATAGTGCAGATTAAGTTTGATGTTTCTTTATTGATTTTCTGCCTGGATGATCTATCCAAAGCTGAAAGTGGAGTATTGAAGTCTCCAGCTATTAACGTATTGAGATCTATCTCTCCGTTTAGTTCCAATAATATTTCCTTTATACATCTGGGTGCTCTGGTGTTGGGTGCATGTATATTTACAATGGTTATATCCTCATGCTGAATAAACACCTTTATGACTATATAATGACCTTCTTTGTCTCTTTTTATGGTTTTGGTCTTGAAATCTATTTTGCCTGATATAAGTATAGCTACTCCTGATCTTTTTGGTATCCATTTGCATGAAATATCTTTTTCCTACCTTGACAGTGCTTTGCTTCTGTCTTTACACAAACTCCTTGCCCTGTT
The DNA here is from genome assembly GCF_009828535.3 of Hylobates moloch. Taxonomy (NCBI): domain Eukaryota; kingdom Metazoa; phylum Chordata; class Mammalia; order Primates; family Hylobatidae; genus Hylobates; species Hylobates moloch. The sequence goes on from NW_026652281.1 coordinate 8,103,748, forward strand.
GAGTACATATGCCTCCCATCTCTTCTGATTTCTTGTTACTGTTTTAATAGCTTTATAACGTACCTTGGGTGGTTTCTGAGTCCTACAAATAAACTCATTTCTAGAGTTTCTCTGGGACATGAAATTCAAAGCTGGGTGTGATGAAGGAAAACTTCGTACATCTTGGTGAGTGGGTGGGAGAAAGAAGAGAGAGGCATGGGGAAAAATAAATCCAAGATGACTCAAAGCTCTGAAACTCAAAAGACTAGGACAGAAAGAAGTCAGGGTCCAGTTACAATGTTCTGCATGTGGCTAGCCAGTTACCCCAGCATCGTTTATTGAATAGGGAATCCTTACCCCCATTGCTTGTTTTTGTCAGGTTTGTCGAAGATCAGATAGTTGTAGGTGTATTGTCTTATTTCTGGGTTCTCTATTCTGTTCCATTGATCTTTGTATCTGCTTTTGTACAGGACCATGCTGTTTTGCTTACAGGTAGCCCTGTAGTACGGTTTGAATTCAGGTAGTGTGATGCCTCCAGCTTTCTTCTTTTTGATTAGTGGTGCCTCGGCTATTCATGCTCTTTTTTGGTTCCATATTAATTTTTAAATCTTTTTTTCTAGTTCTGTGAGGAACCTCAATGGTAGTTTAATAGGAATAGCATTGAATCTATAAATTGGTTCGGGCAGAGTGGCCATTTTAACTATACTGATTCTTCTTATCCATGAACATGAGATGTTTTTCCATTTGTTTGTGTCATCTCCAATTTCTTTGAGCAGTGTTTTGTAGTTTTCATTGTAGAGATCTTTCGCCTCCCTAGTTAGCTGTATTGCTAGGCATTCTGGAGGGCTGACAGCAAGTTTTGTTTCAGATAGGTTAACTTGGTGATGATCTTAAGAAAATAGGTGGACATAGCTGGGTGTAATGAATTTGCACAATCAGAGGGTGAGAATAAGAGTGAGATATGCCCAGAACTTTGGGAGGCCGAGGCGGGCGGATCACGAGGTCAGGAGATCGAGATCATCCTGGCTAACATGGTGAAACCCCGTCCCTACTAAAAATACAAAAAAATTAGCTGGGCGTGGTGGCAGGTGCCTGTGGTCCCAGCTACTCGGGAGGCTGAGGCAGGAGAATGGCGTGAACCCGGCAGGCGGAGCTTGCAGTGAACTGAGATCGCGCCACTGCACTCCAGCCTGGGCGACAGAGTGAGACTCCCTCTCAAAAATGAAAATAAGAATAATTTTTAAAAGAATGAGATGTGTTATTTATTTTAACATTCAGAGTTTCCTTTCAATGAAAATACATGACAACAGAATAAGAAGTTCTGGCTTGGAAAGAGCTTTAGAGGTGAAGTTGAAGGGTACGCTCTGTATTGTGAGTTATTTTTTGAGAGAGGGTCTCACTCTGTCACCCAGGCTAGAGTACAGTGGCATGAACACAGCTCACTGCAAGCTTAACCTCCCAGGCTCAACTGATTCACCTCAGCCTCCTGAGTAGCTGGGACTACAGGCACATGCCACCATACTTGGTTCGTTGTTTTTATTTTTTTATTTTTTTGTACAGACGAGGTCTCACTATGTTGCCCAGGCTGGTATCAAACTCCTGGGCTCAAGTAATCCTCCTGCCTTGGCCTTCCAAAGTGCTGGAGTTACATCCTTGAGCCACTGCACCTGGCCTTGTATTGTAAGCTCTTCACTTACCCATTCATTAATCCATTTTCCATTTTTCACTCGTTCATACACTTGCATTTCTTCATTGATTAACTGAGCTGCTGGCGCATGCCAGACACTGGGCATACAGCACATACTCCACATTTTGGCAATAACTGAAGTGAACTCATATGCACGAAGGTGTTGCTCAAAGTTGAGAACAGAGAAAAACAAGAGAAAGTTCCTTGTCAATATGCCAAGGAGGAGGCAGTACTCTGTTATTTCAGTAAATATTTATTATATAAGTGAGGCAGAGAATCTGTGAGACTTTCCCAGAAGTACCAGACTATTCCAGGGAAATGAGAAAGGTGAGGCTTCCATTCAGGCCAAAATTGTAAAGGCTAAGTTCAGAACAAAGATTAGGAAAATATTGCCGTGTGTTTTCTCAGGATTCATTTGCTTTGGCAAGGTAGCAGGAAATTGGAACTACTTTAGGGTTCTCACACAGCTAAAATATAATACTCATTGCTCCTAACCATCCTAAAGGACACTTCGTCTCCCCCAACTCTCTCTCTCTCACTCTCTCTCTCTGTCTCTCTCTCTCTCTCTCTACCTTCTTCTTTGCTTATGCCTCAGGCCAACCAAGACTCTAGTCAAAGACACATAGCAGTTAGTTTTAAGAAAGTTACTGAGTTAAAGCCAGGAAAGGGAATGTGATGGACAACAATATTAGTCTAGGAAATACGAAGAACCCCTTCCCCGACCAAATCATTCTAGAACTGATATTCACATTATTTAAAAAAAAGCACAAAACACAAAAATCAAGAAAACAAACAAAAACAGCCTAGTCATACCCTTTATTTTAAGAAATTTTACTTAGAATTAATTGATCCAACAGCAAAGAGTGGTACTCCTCTATTTGAAGGCAGGATCCTAGAGTCAAGAGCCCACCCCTTTGGCTTCCCTGTCACCTCTGCAGTGACCCAGTGACCCAAAAGTCAGGTCAATGGATCTTCCCCAAACTGAATAAGAGCCCGAGGAACCCCAGTTTAAAAATGTCTGTCCCAGAAAAGAGGGCGTGCTATGACACCCATGGGCATTGTTTATAAAAAGGCAAGACTGTTCAGCCCTTGACTCAAGTTGTGTACTATTTGTTCTTGGAAACAGAGAGAGGCAAACCATGCAGTGTCATCACATCCTGACCTAGCTGGGTTGAGGCTGCTCAACACTGGGGATAATCTTCGGGTTAACAATAGCAGGCAGCTTTTGTTTGACGGCACGAACAGAGGGAAGGTATTGCCTACTCAGCTTACAGGGAACTGAACACAGTGTGTTTAATTGACGAAGTGTTGAAAACAGGTTGCCTGAAATGCTGCCATTATTTGTAATGTGAGATTTCCTGTACAAATCTGGCAACCTTGTGTATTGGCAGTCACATTATAAAGACATATAAGAACCCTAAATCCCCAGTAACAAATGGATGAGTTAGAAGGCAGGTAAGAGATTGTACATGAAAGATTTTGAAAGAAGAGAAAGGTTTTATTGCGTTAAGGTCAACAGGGGATATACAATTTGACTAATCCTGACCAAGCCCTGCCTTTGCATGCCCTGAGTTTTTGTTCAGCCCACAAAGAATGCCATGAGCCATGTCTTGTGATGGGCACCCCATGATCACGTGTGAAAATGCTGACTCACCTCCCATGCTGCTGACATTCACCAGCCTCCCTTTGGATTTCCTAAGAAGAGGCAAAAATGTCTTTGTGACCTCCACAGTTCCAAAGAAGTTCACGGTCATGCATTGTTTGTAGTCAGTCATAGGAAGAAGCTCCCCATCAGCTGGAAAGCCAAGCACCCCAGCATTGTTGATCACAGCCCACAGTCCTGGAGACAGAAAACCATAATGAGTGAGTGTCTGGAAGAGGAAGTGAATAACACAACCTGCAATACCTGGAAGACCATGCAAGAAGTGTTACGTGTGAGCCAGGTCTCCCGGGGGATTAGAGTCTGCCACTGGACAAAGACAAGAGTCTTAGGGAAAGGGAGTGGGAGTGGGAGGGGAATTCCTGTAACAGGAAGCTAGATGTGCAGAGATGTAAAGTAGAACATTCTGTTCCAGAAACGTCAGAATTTACTAAGTGAACCAGCAGGTATTGCAAATTAGGAGTTTGGCAGGAGCCATTATCCTGAAAGGACCTCTAATCCTTGTTAAGGTGTTTAGATAGGGAACCACTGATAGGGAACCAACAAACCACTGATAAAATAAATCCCCCATCACAGGCATGCCACATGGGAGGACCCCAACACATGGAGGCTCTGTATGTCTAAAGGTTTTTAGGAGATGGATGGCATTGTAAAATGTGAATGCTGTGAAGATTAGTATCTGGAAAGTAATGGGGACGGAAAGATGTGTTGCAAGGAGGGCATTGGGATAGCCGAGGTGGAAGAAGGTGAGGGTCTGTGCTAAGTCATAGCGCTATGCAATGGTAGGAAGGGGCTGGAAGGTAACTATCCAGGAGGTGGAATTGACAGGACTTGGGTCAGTAGGATACAGGCATTGAGGATAAGCTGAGGGGCTCAGTGACCCGCAGGTTGCTGGCTTGAATGACTGGTTAGGTGGTAGTGCCAGTGTCTCAGCTGTGGGATGCAGGAGAGCAAACCAATTTGCAGAATGGCAGCAGGGAAAAAAAACAACAACATGTGATATGTTGAAGTTGAAGCCTCTGGAGTATAAGGGAAGATGTCTGATAGATAACTTTGTATACGTGGACAAGAAGGATTAGGTTGGTAATATATTAATAGATTTAGGAGTTATTGGCATAAACCAGTGTTTCCTGGCCCTGCACTAACATTAGCATCACATTGGGAGCTTTAAAAACTAATGATACCTGGGATCCCATCCTAGGGACTGATTTAATTGGGTTTAGGGGATCTGTTCAGTCACACAGGGCCTGGTGCTTCAGAAGAGTCTTGCACGTGGTTTCAGTCTCTGCTGTCACCATCTTACATTCCTAATAATTTTCCGAAATCAAACAAGGGGCCCCATATTTTCATTTTGCATTGGGTCCGCCAAGTTACATAGCCCATCCTGGACCCCAGCATGGGTAATTTTCAAATGATTCTAATGTGCAGTTGGATTGAGAACTCTCGGTATATGGAGAAAACAGTATGGCCCAGGACACACGGAGTGGGAAGTCTGCGGATGCAACCCTCAGAAGCGTTTGTATTTGTGGGGAGACAGAGGCAAAGTTTCTTCCAGGAGAAGTGGAAAGAAAGATTGGAGAGCTAGGAGAGCAATGGGGGCTGGGGACCCCAAAGCCAAGGAGGAGAGTATAAACAACATGCTTAAATACTGCAGAGAAGTTAAAAACTGGGTCTTCCAGCAATCCCATTACTGGGATACGTCCAAAGGAATATAAACCATTCTATTATAAAGATACATTCACACATAGATTCGTTGCAGCCCTAGTCGCAATAGCAAAGACATGGAATCAACCCAAATGCCCATCAATGATAGACTGGATAAAGAAAATGTGGTACATATACACCATGGAATACTATGCAGCCATTAAAAAGAATGAGATCATATCCTTTGCAGGGATATGGATGGAGCTGGAAGCCATTATCCTCAGCAAACTAAAGCAGGAACAGAAAACCAAACACCGCATGTTCTCACTTACAAGTGGGGGCTGAACAGTGAGAACACACGGACGCATGGTGGGGAAAAACCCACACTGGGGTCTGTTGGAGGGAGGGGAGGTAGAGCATCAGGAATAATAGCTAATGAATCCTGGGCTCAGTACCTACAGGATGGGTGGATCTGTGCAGCAAACCACCATGGCACATGATTACCTATGTAACAAATCAGCACATCCTGCACGTGTAACCCAGAATTTAAAATAAAAGTTGAAAACAAAAAACAACTGGTTCTTCAGGCTAATACTGATTAGCTTTACCAGATCAGTTAGGGAGGCAGAGTGAGAGCCAACGTCAAATTGAAGGTGAGGAAGAGAATCAGAGAGCTGCAGGATTCCATGGAGCTTAGCCATGAAGGAAAGAGAAGAGGAAGGGTAATGGGTAAAGAAGGACAGTGACCGTGAAGGTATTTTTTTTTTCTAAGCTAGGGACTCTAATGCATGTTGCTATTGTGGACAGAAAAGCAATGAGCTGGGGCTGGGGGAATTATTCATGGGAGAGTGACTGAGAAGTTGGAGAGAATGAGATTGAGGTTTCTGTAAGTTCTGTATGGGTGGGCCTATGTCTGAGTTACTCCAAAAGTCTTCATGTTGATAGAGGCCCCCACACATGGTAGGGATTCAGCACAGGTGTGCTCCAATGCAAGTAGTGGCCAGAGTGGAGTGAGGCTCATGATTAGCCTAAGCCGGAACAAGAGCCGGGCATTCGGGAGGAGGGTAAAGGCACCGAGGGTGCTGGCGGCAGTACCTCTGTCCTGCAGCATTGCTGCAACCTTGCTGTAAGCATCTTTTATCTGCACTGGCTTCGTGATGTCCATTTGGAGCACCGAGAGGCGCGGAGAGCAGGTTCTTCGCAATTCCTCAGCTCCTGGGCCATTTTCATTCAAAACTCCGGCAAATACCATGAAGCCCAGCTCATCCAGATACTTGCACAAAGCGTGGCCAAGCCCACAATCACCACCTGCATAGGGTCAGGGGAGTAGAGAGTAAGGTCAAACCAGAGTGACAGGAGAAAATATTTAACAAGGAAAACATATTACGTTGTTTATGATTCTCCATGATCTCTGAAGAGAGGGGTTCCTGAGGAAGTTTCTTTATGTGCTAAGTGGGGAGGTGGAAGGAGAAGCCAAGCCAGACAGATACATTTCCCCATATAAAGAAAGGGACATAATGTAGAATTAGGGGTTGTGAGTGGGCATAGGTGGAAAGAGAAAGGCTTGGGGGAAGGGTAGTCCAGGACTGGCTGGTGGCCAAAGTAATTGGGAAGGAAAACCAAGAAATCTAATGCAAGTACTTTTAGTAATCTATAATGTGTAGTGTTTGATGTAACTTCACTCACTCTGTAAAACCTTCAGTCAAACAGTCATTACAAACTCATACTTTGGACTCGGTTTTGCCTTATGGAGACACAGGGCAATAACAGAGGCTGCCCATGGGGGCCAGTTCATGCTGGATTATAAAAAGTTCATGGCCACCTGTGTTTCTCACCCTCCTGGGCATTTTTCCCTATCCATGGTCTGCCCTGAGCCATGGAATAGACGTCAAGCCTAAAAAGAAAGTTACAACAGAAACCAGATAGAAAGCCCTAATTGCATTGCTCTGTGAAAACAGAGACTAATGTAATACACAAAGTATGACTTAAGCTTCTCAGAATTTGTGATGGGAGTGTACCCAACCCAGCCAAGAGGGTATTAGGGGCCCCGGAAAAAGTGTTTTATACCCACAAGTGCAAAACGTAGATGTCTGAAATTCACAAGTTGAAGATAACATGAATATTAAGTCACCTTTTGAGCTACATACACCATAATAAACATATAACAGTTAACGTCTCTCTCGTTTTAATACGGAAGTATTTCACGTTGCCTGTGTCGTGTGATCTTCCTTGGACTCCTGCAGGGATCTCTTGTTGGTAGTCAGACATCCCCGTCAAGAATTGGGAAATAAGGAAAATCAGATTACATGCAGAGAATCAACTCAAAGATCAGTATGTGAGTGGGCAGAAAAGAGATCTTGCTTCCAAGCTAACAACAGGGGCCTGAAATCTACTGTCCGCAAAGAGAGGGCAGGTGTTCACATACACTGTTGATAAACATGTGCACGACTAAAATCCACCAGTGTGAATTCGCCTATCTTTTGACCCCAAAAGTCTCAATATTTATCCTAGAGAAGTACTTGCAGGCACATAAATGATGTTCTTTACAACACTGTATAAGAGCAAAAGAAGGAATTAACTTAAATGTCCATGAAGAGGAGAATGGTTACACAAATTATGGTACATAAAATGGAATATGACAAAGCAGTTTTAAAGATGGAATAGAACTATTGAAAATGACATGGATATTGCTCCAAGATGCTTTGTTAAGTGAAATAAAATAATTTGCAGCATAATAATAATTAATAAAATCCAATTTAATGCAAAAAAGAAGGAGAATTGATGCTATACATACCGAGGTGTGGAAATGTAAAAAATAAAAATAAAATAAAAAAGAATTTGGAAGGAGAGATCCCTAAGTTTTCCTTAGGAGGGCAGGCAGAATGGAGGGTGAACCTTATCTTGTAATGTTTACCATTTTTGCTACAAGAAAGTATTTATTTTTCTTCTGTAATTTCTTTTTTTAAAGGCTATGCTAATTAGAATGGAGACTGGCCAGCCCTCTAAGTGTAGAAAAGGGTGGAAGAGAGAGAGAGTCTAGCATGGTTGGCATCTGCAAACACTGCCGGAGAGAGAATGATAGTCATGGCAAAAGGTGTGTGGGTTCCTGTCCTTCTGACACCACCATTATGACATGAACGCCTCTGGTTGCCATCACTGATTGCATTTAACGTTTGCTCCATCTCCTTCCTTCTCATGTGTCCATGTGTGTTGGTGCCCAGCAAATAGCCCTTGAATGTAAGTGGTTTCCTCCCTGGGGCCGGCCAGAGGAGGAGATGGTACCAACTGAAACACATGCAAGTGTCTGGACCATGTGATAGACACCTGCCTTAGTGTAAATTAATGCATTAGAATTCTAGTACTAATGTATAATATGTGTGTATAACCATTTTGTGAGCCCAGTTCCTGAAGAAATGGACCTGTTGCTGGACAAATCCAACTTCTGGATCCACAGTGCTGAAGCCAGATGCTGGGCACTGGCAAGTTCACCAGACTGCAGACCAATGCTGTGTAGGCTCTCCCTGGAATCCCCTAAATACCAGTGGTGGTCAAGTCTATATTATAAAATTATTCCCCAAACGTCTATAGTAGAAATTATCCTTCCTGTCTTACAGATGAGGAAACTGAAAACAAGAGATGCCAAGATCACACACATGGTAGGGATCGACCTGGACTCTGTTAGATCCTAAATCCAAGTTCATGAGTCACTGCCATACTGCACCAGCCATCTTCTCCTTCATCTGTGTCAGCAGAGAAGGGAGGTTTGGGCAAGCTAATCCCAGGATGATCCTCTTGTGGTGTGTAAGAAAGAATATGAATTAACCTGAAAATAACTAACTTTGAACCAGGTTGGAGTGAAAAGTACCTAGATCCTGGTTATACACACCCTGTTGGGTGAAGCCAAGTGTTTCGTGGACAGCCTCTCCCATTTTGTGATGTACCATGCCTTATGCTTCTGCCTTATTATTGGCACAGCTAGATATATGGGGCCCATGAATTTTAAAGCCCCCAGTTCCCCCTAGAGGCTTGTGTAATATCAGGATGCCCAGCATGTTCCTTCTGCACAGAGAAGAAAACTGTTCTGCAGTGCAGAGACGAACACCATGACCTTGACTCTCCCGAGCACATAAACAGTCAACCAGGGTATCTGCTACTTTCTAGAGTGCTAAGAGAGGGGGAAAAGGTTCATCCACCCACTTAGAGCTGCTGACCATGAAAGCATGCAAACTGTCATCTGTATCCAAACCTGAAGTCCGTCATCTACTCCCCAAATCCACATGAGAATCATGAACTTTGCACTTTCCAGTCCTTCCTTTGGCCTTGCATCCCACAAACACTTCGATGTGTTCAACACTGTGTGCCTCCACACAAGATGCTGAGAGCTTCCCCTTCCCCACAGGGGTACATGAGGTTATAATTGTCCTGTGTAACTCCACCACTTGTCTGGGGCTGATTGGACCAGAGTCAACCAGCTTTTCTCTTTCAGAAATGTGGAACTGTGGCTTCAAGATCAAAAGCAGTGTCCGATACTGTCTGAACAAAGAAGACATTAAACTCAATAGCAAATGGGGGGACTGGGTGGCTGTCTTCCTTCATGCACTTGGAGATAAGGGTTAAGTCCTCTTGAAGAGTAACAAGAGGCAAAGCTACAAATAAGAGCAGATTCTGAGGTCAGATGTTGTCCACAGATGTAGACGAGCATCTTCTTGGCTCACGATAGCTTTCCAGTCTCTGGTAAACCTCAAGTGATCTCTTCCCCATGTATGCCTTAAGAAATTCCACATCCTCATAATAATCCCTCTTATTTCTCCAGTTAGTTTTAGTGTCTTTCCAAAACCATCTTTTTCACTTACTGCAGACACTAAAACTAGTTATCTCTGCTTTGGAAAACAGTCCTTGAAAGGTTAAACATAATGTTGCCAGACGACCTAGCAATTCTGCTCCTAAGTGTGTACCCAAGATAAATGAAAACATATGTTTACACAAAAACCTGTACACAAATGTTCATAGCAGCATTATTCATAACAACAAAAAAAAGGAAACTAACCAAACATCCAACAACTAATGAATGGATTAAAAATACAGTATATCCAACAGTGGGATATTATTAAGCCATAGAAAGGATTGAAGTTTCTATGCTTGCTACAGCACGAACATTGAAAACATTATACTGAGTGAAAAAAGCCAGCGTGGTAGGCAAAGGGATGAGAGCAAGGAGGAGGCATTGTGATCTTGACTCGTTTTCCTCTGAGTAGAGGATAATTTGTCATATTTTGGAAGGCAGTGCCTTGAGCCGCTTCATGAGCCTAGGATCTGACTCTCTTAGGAAAGTTCCTTGGAAGAGCCTACAGGTGACAACAGTGTTGAACTTTAGGCAAGCCCTGTGATCCCGGAAAATTGCAAAGGTTAAGAAACGTCCCCACCCTTTTGTGTTCTGGGAAACAGCTCGCTGCAAAGAACTCCCTTCCCCATATGACTTAGATGAGACTCACAAGTGCCCCCACTTTTTTACCTATGACAAGGCCAGACCCAGAGCATCCAAACTCCCTTTCTTTGTTTTCGTGGTTAGTCGAACTGCCTGTTTCCACCGGTCGGTCAGAACAAAGTGTTCGTTAACCTAACTTTGGTGTAGATTCTCTCCTTTCCCCAGGTCCTGGCCTACCCTCAGCCTGAGCCAGCAGACAAGTCCTCTTTACAGACCTTCCTGATCAGCCCTCAACCACTGTCTGACTGTGTCACTCTGATCATCCCAGCCCCCAACACCCACTTCTTTCTAGCCTTGTTTATGCCTCTTTAGCAAAGCAAAACATTTACTGCCTCATCTTGAGACACTTGCAGATTAAGTGGTCAGAACATTCCCTCTACTGCAATAATCCTTTTGAATAGTCTCTCCTAACTAAATCTGAGTTTGTTTTTATTTGGCAGTGAATTAATGAAGCCAAAGATCACGGGAGACCATCTGCTTGTGTTTACCTATGAGGCAGTGTGGCATAGGGGCATGGATGCGTGTCTAGCTCTGCTATTCCTGTCTGTGTAACCCTAGAGAGCCTTTCTAATTGTTCTCTGCCTCTGCTTCCTTACCTGTAAAATGGGCTTAATAATGGTACCTGTTTCAGTTAATATTTGTGAAGTGCCTAATAGAGCCTATTCCAAGCAATTACTACATCGGTCTTTTTTAAAAATAAAACTGTGTCTTTATTTTAATTTTCAGATGTTTCCACTCACAATATTGGTAAATGCAGAGTTTGCCTCTACTGACTGCCAGCTGAACATCTTGGTTAAGACACAGACTGCCTGATTCTCCTCTTCCACTTACGAGCCTTGGTAAAGTCACATATAACCATTAGGAACTTCCACTTCCTCACATGGAACATAGGGTTATCATAACACCCCCTCCTAGACTGGCATGGGAAGTCAGCAAGACAGGATTTCGCACTGGCCCAGCGTGTTGTGAATGGCTGTCATCAGTATCATGGCTGTAACCCTGACGTCATTTCTGACTTACGATGTTAGAGATCAGGCTGTGCTAGCCCCTGGTGTCTATGAAGTCTTGAGGCAGTTCAGGGGTCAGAGGGCCTTGAAAAAGTGTGTGGCTAAGGAATCACTCCTTGAGGAGAGGGGAAAATAATCGTGTACTCCGGAAACCTGGCGACAAAGCCAGGGATTTCGTGAGAAGTTGGAAGTGTTTCATAAGAGTTACCCAACAGTGGTGTTTGAAAATAAGCACACCAAGTATGGATTGCATGTTTACCAAGTTGCAGCTAGTTCACATGCATTTACTCGTTGAATCCTGTCAATCACCCTGGGAGGTAAGTAATGTTACCATTACCCATTTACAGAGGAGGAAACTGAGGCACAGAAGGATTAAGTTATTCAGCTAAGACACAGCAGAGGTAGTTTGGAGCCAGGCAAAGATTATGATATAAACAACTGGGGTATAAAATATTCAAATCCTCCAAAGCACAAGGCATAGCCCACAGTGGATGCTCAATAAAAAGCACATGTTGGATGAATAAGCATTGAAGAGGGCACTAGAATATTTGTGCCTTACAGACTGAGAGAGGGTCCTTTGTCACTAGTGCTGAGGGTACCTGACTCATAGTAAGTGCTCAAGAGGGCAGAGAAAATGCTGAGGTTGGTGTTAAACTATGTCATTTGGGATCATTCTGTCTCTAGCAGCCTGGAAACCCATCAACTTGGAACAGGCAATGAGTACTAGAGACCCATTTGTACAAGACTGGAGTGAATTTGAAATAGCAGTTAATTCTAAAAATGTTAATAAAGACTCAGTTTATGTGCAAATTGGAAATAATGTGAATCACCTTGAATTTGAGAGCGTTAGGAATTGTATAATGTAGTTGCAAAGTGTATTTAGGCTACTGCCACATGGGGGCACTGTATTAGCTGGTGAACGGAAACACCCCATCATTTGTTGGTTCAAGTCTTAAATTGGGCACATTGCGAATAACGCGTGTTTGGGAGTTCTTCAGGCCAGCCCTCTTGAATAAAATGCATCCACCTTATAAATACAGGATTGACTGATGGGATGCATGTGCCCTGGAACACAAGCACTGTCCTTTGGAAGCTACATTCAGAGAGAAGGAACAGGGGGGAAGAATTTACAAACCTGTAAATGTTTTTTAGTCATTAATAAAACATCATACAAGAAATAAAACCTCACAGTCAATACTGAGATCAAGAAAAGAAGGCATTCTCCACAATCTCACCATATTGCATAACTCTCATAATGTTCATGTTCTTTTTCTTCTAGTCTTTTTTTCTACATATCCTTCTTTGTTATAGCACACATACAATTCGACAGCTGATTTTTAAATTACTATTATATAGACCAGTTTTACATATTTCTACATAGTCTCCAAGGCCATAATTTTTCATTACTATAGATAAAATCGTCCCTATTAAAATGCAGCCAAGAGAAATGATGATAACCTGGATTCTGGAGCTGGGAGACCTGGGTTCAAATCCCAGCTCTGTCACTTAACAGCTGTGTGACTTTGGCTGTCACTTAACCTCTCTGTGCCCCAGTTTCCCCATCTTTAAAGTGGAGTGACAGTAGGACTTGGGTCATAGAGTTGTTAGAAGGATTAAATAATTTGATATATTAAAGTAATTGGAACAAGGTCTGGCACAAAGCCACTGCTCTCCAGATGTTTATTAAATAAATGGTAACTTTTTTTTTGACAGAGTGTCACTCTGTCACCCAGGCTTGAGTGCAGTGGCACAATCTTGGCTTACTGCAACCTCCGCCTTCTGGGTTCAAGCAATTCTCTGCCTCAGGCTCCCAAGTAACTGGGATTACATGCACCCGCCACCATGCCCAGCTCATTTTTATATTTTTAGTAGAGACAGGATTTCACCATCTTGGCCAGGCTGGTCTTGAACTCCTGATCTCGTGATCTACCTCCCTCAGTCTCCCAAAGTGCTGGGATTACAGGTGTGAGTCATCACGCCCGGCCCATAAATGGGAACTTTTTTAAAAAAAAAAACCCACACTACACTACTCCTTTCATTGGCCCCATCTAGTTTCTGGAACCAAAAAGTTTTCAGTTCAGTTCTCCTCTCAGAAGGTCATCACCGCTATTCTAGCCACAGCAATGAATCAGCCAAAGACCACAGCTCTGCTTTCTGCATCCTTGCCCCTAAAGCTCCTCCGAGCGCCCTCTTTGCCAATGATGTCTTCAACCAGCAGCAGCTTAAGGGGGAGGTGCTTACGGGGTTGGTATCTTCAGAGGCACCAAGACCCTTTCTCATAGTGGAATCTCACTTCTAGTGGTAGAATGGACAAACACAAATTGAAGATCTACTATGTGTCAGTAAGAGGATGTGATCTGAATAGGCATTTCATTTGTCCCACACAATGAATTTTGCAAAAATTTGAACAAAGACTCAGAATCGGGAGATTGTACCTGAAAACCCAGATCAATGGTTTCTCTTGATTAACCAGGAGAAGAGTCAGCATTCCCACAAGGGACCCATCAGCTGAGGCTGAGGACCTCCAGGGCTCCCCCTCTGATGGGGTATGCACTCGAAGGAACAAGGTTCACTGATCAAGAGCTCTCTCACATACACATTCCCATCACCCGCTTCCCTCAGTAATGCAGGCTGCCCTGATCCCACTAACACAATCTTCCCTCAGTAATGCAGCCTACCCTGACCCCATAGCCTTTTGAGCTGGAGACCCCTGACAGACAGTTTCCCACTTACAAAGGTCATCTGAATCAAAGCTGTTTATCTGGTTGAAAGCCTGTGGGAAACTAGTGGGAAGTGGACTTCCCCACCCTTTTGTTTAAGACTTAGGCAATCCATCAGATTGCCACCCTCATGTTGATTTTGCCTGTTCCCCATAAAATAGATTAAGGTATAATAAAATGTTAGATAAGTACAACAAAACTCTAGCATACTTAGCACTGCCCTGAGGTCAAAATGAAAGCTCAACTCTTAATCCAGGAAGAGCAAATACTTGACCTCCCTCCTCCTTTGCCCTCAGCATTCTTAAAAGATAGCAGTTGTTGGGTGAGGAGGACTTGGGAAATAACTAGATTTTTCATGTCAATTTTTTTAATGGAAACAAATGCATTTTTCTTGGAACATAAACTTTATGAAGAATTCTCCCATATTCTTGTGATTCCTGTGTTAAGATGAGCAACTGAAATGCCTGGAAAATTAAATACTTGCCCAAAGCTACAGAACAGGAATGTGGTAGAGTCAGCCGTGAAACCCAGGTTTGCTCTTTGCAAAACACATTCCTGTACTGTCCCGGTGCCACTTTTAACTTCTGACACATCTTCCTACCTATCTTCACCTTCATTCTTTTGTTCACTCACTTATTCAGATATCATTGTGTTAGGTCCTAGCAACACCCACCCACGAAAGACAAATACTCCCTGGCTTCATGACGCATATGCTTAGGAAAGAGGTTCTCACTCCTCAGTCCCACTACAATCTATAAAAAAGTCAATGCCTGAGTCCCATCACCAGAGAGTCCCATTTAATTGGCCTGGATGGGGTCGGTATCCACTGGCAACAGTTTCTGAGATCTCTCCAGGAGATTCCAAAGTTCTGCCAGGATTGGGAGCCACCAGTGCAGGAAAGTGATTCTCAACCACAGACAATTTTGTCCCCTGGGGAATATCTGGCAATGTCTGGAAACATTTTTGGTTGTCACAACACAGAGTACTATTGAGGCCAGGGATGCTTCTCAACATCTGCCAGCCAACATCCAGCCTCAAATATCAACAGTGCCAAGGCTGAGAAACCCTGGTCTAGAGAGAAGATGCACATTGGATAAATAATTACAATATTGGTGAATGTTATTAATAGGAAAGTTCTAGGAATGTAAGTCATAGTTTACTTTTATAGAGAACTCCAGTTTCCTCCTTAAGGGAACACTCATTTGAAAGTAATACATGCAGGAAAGCGAAGAAACTAGGTGATCTCCATCAGGGTACGGACTCTCTTGGGCTGTCTGGTTCATTGTTCCAGACCCCAGACCTAATGAGCCACTGCAGTAAATATTTACCAAATGACAGAATGAGCAATTGAGTAAATGAAGAAGTATCACAGTCCAGGCACAACCCATGACCTTCTCACAGTTTCATGTTCTTGCCCTGTACTCGCTCCCTGGACCCACTCATCACCCTCCCTGAGCCCCACCATCTGTCCACAGTGCCTAAAAATCAGATTGTTTTCTTTTAAATGACCTTTATTTTTTAATAGGAACATAACTTAGGAAAGGTTTCTCGATTCTATATTCACAAAGGAAACTGAACTATACAGATGACTCTAATTCAGCATTCAACTAAGACCTGGTCACCGTGAAAATTCGCATTACCCTTAGGGCACATATGAACCAACACAAAGCTGATGTGGGAATGGGTGGGGTAGGTGAGCCCTAATGACTTTTGCCCATGTAAGGGGACTAAGTCCATAAAGTTTGAGAGCCTTATGTTTATATATGTTATCTCACTTTATGCTTGCAACCTAAGGTAAGGTGCACATTTTTAAAAAAAACAGATTTTATTTTTTAGAGCAAATTTAGATTTACAAAAAGATCAGAAAGCTATTACCGAGAGTTCCCAAATACTTTACATACAATTTCCCTATTATTGACATCTTATGGCCGGGTGCGGTAGTTCACACCTGTAATTCCAGAACTTTGGGAGGCTGAGGCAGGAGAATCGCTTGAGCCCAGGCGTTTGAGACTAGCCTGGGTAACAAAGGGAGACCCTGCCTCTACAAATAATTTAAAAATTAGCAAGGTGTGCTGGCATACACCCCTGGCCCCAGCTACTCAGGAGGCTGAGGTGGGAGAATCACCTAAGCCCAGGAGATTGAGGCTGCAGTGAGCATGCTCACACTGCTGCACTCCAGCCTGGGCGACAGAGCAAGAGCCTGTCTCAAAAAAAAAAAAAAATTAACAACAACAACAATCTTACATTAGTATGATGTAGTTACATCTCCTACAATTAATGACCCAGTATTGATACATTATTATTAACTAAATTCTGTGCTTTATTCAGATTGCGTTACTTTTACCTAATGTCCTTTTTCTGCTGTAGGATCCTGTTCAGGACATTGTGTTCCATTTAGTGATCCTGTCTGCTTAGACTCCTGTGGGCTATGACAGGTTCTCAGACCCGACATAGTTGACATGGTTGATAGTTTGAATGAGTGCTCATCAGGGATTTTGTAGAATGCCTCTCTATTTGAATTTGACTGATGCTTTTCTCCTGATTAGACTGGGGTTTTATGTTTGGGGGAAGAAGATCACAGAGGTAAAATGCCATTTCATCACATCCCATCACATTAAGGGTACATAGCACCCACGTGACTTAAGACTGCTGGTGATGTTGACCTGGAAGGTGTTGACCTGGATGAAGTAGTGTTCATCAGTTTTCTCCACTGCACAGTTGCTTTTTCCCCTTCCCAAGCTGTACACTTTGAAAGGAAGCCATTGTGCACAGGCCACGCTTAAAAACTGGGGAGTTAGGCTGGGCGCGGTGGCTCACGCCTGTACTCCCAGCACTTTGGGAGGCCGAAGCGGGTGGATCACGAGGTCAGGAGATCGAGGCCATCCTGGCCAACATGGTGAAATCCCGTCTCTACTAAAAATACAAAAAGTAGCCGGGCACGTTGGTGCACGCTTGTAGTCCTAGCTACTCAGGAGGCTGAGGCAGGAGAATCACTTGAATCTGGGAGATGGAGCTTGCAGTGAGCCGAGATCGTGCCACTGCACTCCAGCCTGGTGACAGAGGGGGACTGTCTCTCAAAAAAAAAAAAAAAAAAGAAAAGAGAAAGTGGAGAATTATGCTCTTCCTTCTTTAGGGCAGAATAGCTCTATAAATTATTTGGAATTCTGCATAGGAGATTTATCTTTTCTCCCTCGCTTATTAATTTGTTCAATCACTTATTTATATCAGTTTGGACTCATGAATATTGATTTCATACTTTGGTTATGGCTTACTACTTTATTTATTGTGTTGCTCTAATTCTTCCAGCTTTGGCTATTTGGAGCTTCCAGTTGGCTCCCATAAAAGTGTACTTTATTTCCCATTTTACAGGTGAGGAAACCAAGCTTCAGAAAGAATATAAAAAGTTTCCAGCCTCACCCAAGTAAAAAAGCAGAGGTGCAATTTGAACCCTACATCCATAAGATTCTAAGGCACCTGTTTGCTTGGTTGATTGTTTTTGTTTGTTTGTATTTCCTGTCTAACACATTCTCTCTGAATATAGTCAACTTCCGTGAATCAATGACTGGTGTATATTTCACGTATCATTGTGAATAGGCAATAGCATTTTTGAGGTTACCAATCTGCTATGTATTATACATTATAGAGAAACTTAATCAGCACCCAGGTTAAGAAACAGAACATCACTAGCTCACCAGAGATCTCTCTTGTATCTCCTTCCAGTTGTCCTCACCCCTCATAGGTTATCACGATCCTGACTTACAACAGCATAGATCTGTTTTACCTGATTTTTGTTTTAAATAAATGGAAATAGGTATCGGTCCTCTTTGTGGCTGGCTTCTTTTGTGCATTCTCCTATGTTTTCCTGTGGTTTGGTTAATAGAAATTTTTTGTAAATGTTCCAACCATGTATTTCACAAGAATTGCTACAAGTAAAGTAACACTTTAAAAAACACGTTAAGCAACTACGTAAAAAGTAAATTTACTTAAGATTAGCATAACACAAACAAGAGAAAACTAACCATAGATACAACTAAAATGCCCCACTATCCCAAGTTCCATTTTATCATTATCTAAGGTTTTATCTAAGCAGGGCAGCCTTACTAATGTCCCTTTTTTTCATGGGAAAGATGCTTGCTGGCTGACAGGACATCATTCTTAGCCAAAAACTCACTCAGCCGCTTCCAAAATATAATGGTACAAGATGCAACTTGCCAAACTTGAATAAAATCAAAGATGTCTGTGATTTACAGTGTTCTATTTTCTGTTTCATTACTAATTACCACCATTGACCTAGTTCTTTACAACAGAGATGACAAACCCTTGGTGCCCGGGCCAGCTTACCCTTCTCATGCCACCATGGACACTGTTCAATCAAATCACCTCTCCCTTAGAATCTACTCGCCCCAGTACTCCTCACCAACCATACAGGAAACCAATTTGCCACCCTCACTCACACCAAATCATTGTGTTATTTTCTAGTAGGATCCACGCTTCTATTACATGGTTTTCCAGTTGAATCCAGGCTTCTCATTTCTGCTCCATTCTTACCACATCTCTCCCCAAGTCATGAACCTGTTCTGACACCCCTTGTCTGATAGGTAATGGATACAGTATGCTGTCTGGATGTTGATAACTCCTATCATTTGCCCACTCCAGGGAAGTTTTCTACATTTCCCAACCTTAGGACATACCTTCTATTCTATTTGGGCTGATTTCTTAATCATCTCACATATGTCCTGCTTACTCCATCCTGTGTGTTTCTGCCTATTCATTACCTCATTCTTTCAATAGCTCTTTGTTAAGCATGTGCCGTGTACTCTTCTACATCATGGGGACACGGCAACATGTAAAGCCATCCAAGTCCCCATCCCATGGAGCTTAGCTTGTAGGGGGTGATGGGAGACATCCACTAAGCAAATGTATTGGCGTCAGATGTGAATGGGTGTTTGCAACAGAATAGTGACTGGGTGCCAGGATGCCTCGTTCGGGGACAGCAACTGTGAGTGGGTAGCAGCTGAACAGCTATCCCAGGGAAGGGTGCACCAGGCACAGGGCAGAGAAGGTGCAAAGGCTCTCAGACAGGAACATAATTCTCAGTCAAAGAACAGAGAGGCCATTTTAATGAGAGCAGAACAAGCAAAGAAGAGAATAAAAGGAGGTAAATTACAGCAGTAGTTCAAGGCCAGTCCATGTGGGCTTTAAGTCAGTGATTTTCAGATCCCCCCCACCCAGGAAACATTTGACAATGTCTAGAGACGTTTTTGGTTGTAAAAACGGGGATGGGCTACTGATATCTGGTGAGGCCAGGGAGCTGCTAAACATCCCAAAATGCATAGAACAGACCCCACCATAAAGAACCATCTGGCCTCAAATGTTAAGAGAGCTGAGGTTGAGAAACTCTGCTCTCAGCCATGGGGAAGACAGTGAGTTTTATTGTAAAGTGTGACGAGAGATATCATCAGAAAGTTTTGAACCAAGGTGTGACTTGAGTTGACTTAGGTTTTAAAAAAAATAGAAATATTTCTATTGGACAGCACCCTTCCCTTTCTGCTAAAGACACTAGTGGGGAAAAAGGAAAAAAATGACACCCCAAAGAGATGAAGTGGGAGTGGGGTCAGAAAACAACATTTCTGGAGGTTGGGAAATCAAGTTGACGGAAATGGCTAAGTGGTATGTTAAGAACAGGGCAGGGCTGGGCACAGTGGCTCATGCCTGTAATCGCAGCACTTTGGGAGGCTGAGGCAGGCGGATAACTTGAGGTCAGGAGTTTGAGGCCAGCCTGGGCAACATGGTGAAACCCCATCTATACTAAAAATGCCAGCTGTGGTGGCACACACCTGTAGACCCAGCTACTTGGGAGGCTAAAGCAGGAGAATCGCTTGAACCTGGGAGGCGGAAGTTGTAGTGAGCCAAGATCACACTGCTACACTCCAGCCTGGGTGACAGAACAAGACTCCGTCTCAAAAAAAAAGTTAGATTTAAAAAAGAACGGGGAAGTCTAATATTTACAATGTCTGTGATGACAGAGGAGCCCTGAATTTTCTGGAAAGCATATTACTTTCATCTGATCTACGTGCGTGGCTTTTCTTTCTTTTTTTTTTTTTTTTTTTTTTTTTTCTTTCAATATGTGGGTTAAGGTTAAGTGATTAAGGAGAAAGGGCTCTTACATGTTTGGGCTGATAGCAGAGTAAAGAATGAGAGATGAGATCTCATCTTCACTAGAAATCACAGCCGGAGGTGACTTGGAGAAAGACAAGCTTGGGAATTTGTAAACATGCTGTGGAAGGCATGGATAGACCTGCCTGAGGTCATCATGTAAGGACTCCAGCACATGATCTCTTGACTTAATGAGCATGGTTAATAGAAGGACATACCTTAACTGATATCTGAATCACTTTGATTATCAAGAACAACTGCTTATTAAATAAAAACGATAATGAACTTCTATCTATGGTTATGCATTCTATGTTAGAACTTCTTTACATAATACCAGAGGGAGATGTTCTACCAGTCCAGTACCATCGATGTCCAGTGTTGTTTGAGCTCCCCAGCAGCAACACAAGATGAAGCTTTCTTTCCACGGACAGCGGCACACAAAGTCTTCTCTGAGCACAGTCTCAGAGTTGATAGAACATCTTTAGAGGTCACCCACAACCAAAGAGTTTAATCAGTTCACTCAGCTTCTCTCTGCCCCCTATACTGGGCTGGGTGCTACAGGTACAATGGTGACCAAGATGGACACAGTTCTTGGCCTCAAGGTCTTACAGTCTAGTGGAGAACTCAGAGTCCATGGCTAGCGCTATGAACTTTTCCCAATCCTGCTAAACTTATCATTGGTTACATTGGTATTTTTTCTCTTAGTTTTCAATCTCTGCTACTTTAAAAATAAATAAATAATTAAAAATAAATAAAAATGAAAACTCTGGAGAATGAAAAACGATGATATTTCAATGTTCTCTTTTCATTTCTGTAGACTCTGCAGGGGTGTATCAATTGTAGTTTGCTTGGGATGTGCGCCTCTTCCAAATCTTCTCTACCTGTAAGACTTTGGGTTTGGCTGTTTCCCCTGCAGTCTAGGTGACTCTGATCACCAATTCCCTGATGTACTTGGGCTCCTTCTGTCGACCTCTGCATTTGCCATGCAGCCAAAGCCTGTGCTACCAGAAAAAAAAGTTCTTAGCAACTTTTAGCTAACAAGTGCTATAGTTGGAATGTGTTCCCCAAATTTCATGTGTAGTAAACTTAATCCCCAACTTCATTTGTTGATACCGTTGAGAGGTGGAGCTTTTGGGAGGTAATTAGGACGAACTCAGGTCATAATAGGGCCCCAAGAGGGGGCTGGTGGCTTTATAAGAAGAGGAAAAGAGACCTAAGCTGGCATGTTCTTGCCCTCTTGCCATACGATGCACTCCACCATGTTATGACGCAGAAAGAAAGAGCAATGCCAGTGCCATGCTCTTCGGTTTTTCCGCCTCCAGAAATGTGAGTGAATAAATTTCTGTTGTTTTAAGGCACCCAGTTTGTTATACTTTGTTACAGCAGTTCCAGGAGACCAATAAAGTGAACTACCTCTCTCCTACTACATGTGATCTTCAGTAGACTGTCCAACCCTGCCCAAGCTAAGAGAAAGGATGCTTTTTCCCTGGATTGTGAGTTTTGAGCATAAAAAAAATAGAGAGATGGGCAAGACCTAGATTCAGGGCCTAGATTTGTCATTTACTCTCCTAGTGGGACTAGGAAAAGCTAGTTCAAGGGAAATGCATGCCCAGGGTCTAGCCTTCTCTAGAGAGTTTCTGAGCAGGTAGAAAACCTCAAGGGATGCCCCCTGAGGGAGACTCATGCTATGAGCAAACTAGAACTCACCGACAATTCCATTCACAAGACCCTCTCACTAGAAACATTTGGATACATGACAGTTTGCTTGCTCTGACCAAGGAGGAACAGCTGCCCACACTCAGTTCGCTGGGTCTAAGAGACAGTCAGACAATATCTTTGTTAAATTCATTATTTGCAAAGGCCTGGATAGAAGACCACAACAGAAAAAGAGGTAAGAGGATTGAGGCGTAGCTTCTCGATTTTTGGCAAACTAGAATGTCCGCCCGAATAACAGAGAGGGGCACACTCACCAAGCCCACACAGCCCACCAAGGAAGGACCTGGGGTTGCTCATTTTCCCAGGGACCAACCCCTATAAGAATAGTCTCAGCAAACTACCTACAAGACTGTCATCAAATCTCAGATACGACTGGATCCCTGGTCACATACCGCACAGACGTTATTTCCTGAGCACCTATGATGTGGTTGGCTCTGTATAAGGCACTGAGGGCACAGTGTGATCCTATCCTTGGTGATGGTGAGCCCTTGATAGAGACCTGCACCAGGTGCCAAGGGCACATGAAGAAGCATCCAAAGCCCATGGGGTCTCGGAGAGAGCAGGGAAGATTACACAGTTAAGCAAACTCTCAAAAGTAGTATCCCCATTTTACAGATTAGTAATCTGAGGCTCTGAGATGTTAATTATCTGTCCCAGGTCACACACCAAGCAGCTGGCAGAGCTGAGAAGCTGCAACTAACTGATTCCAAAGTCCATGCTCTTTTTTTTTTTTAATTTTACTTTAAGTTCCGGGATACATGTGCAGAACGTACAGGTTTGTTACATAGCTATATGGGTGGCATGGTGGTTTGCTGCACCTATCAACTCGTCACCCTAGTGTTAAGCCCTGCATGCATTAGCTATTTGTCTTGATGCTTTCCCTCCCCTCACCCCCACCCCAACAGGCCCCGATGTGTGCTGTTCCCCTCTCTGTGTCCATATGTTCTCATAGTTCAGCTCCCACTTATGAGTGAGAACATGCGGTATTTGGTTTTCTGTTCCTGTGTTAGTTTGCTGAGGATGATGGCTTCCAGCTTCATCCATGTCTCTGCAAGGGACATTATCTCATTCCTTTTTAGTCCATGCTCATTTTGCGCTGCTAGATAATCTCTCGAATCCTGGGGGGAAGGCACTTGCCTGCCTAGCAGTCTTCATTTGCTCATGCATTCATTCATGCATGCATGCATTTCTTCAATACAAGTTTCTTAAGCATCTACTGCATACCAGGAGCTGTACGCAATGCTGTTATTACAGAATTGAATGAAATAGTCAAGATAGTCTAGTGGGACTATGACACAGATATTTACTAGATAAATATTCAATTTCAAGGTGAGAAAAGTTCTATGAAAGTAACAAATAAGATATGAAGATTGAGAAATACATCTGGAGACTTAAAGCCTGGAGAACAGAGAATACCTGTTCAAGAAGTTAATGTTTAAGCTAGTAGTTATCAATTGGCAGGGATTTTGTCCTCATGAGGCATTTGGCATTGTCTAGAGACGTTTTTTCTTATCGCAACTGGGGAGCAGATTACTGTGTCATCCAGTGAGTAGGGACTAAATATCCTATAATGTGTGGAAAAGCCCCAACAGCAAAGAAATTTTCCAGCCCCAGATGTCGATAGTGCCAAGATTTAAAAAAAAAAACAAACAAAAAACAAAAACCATTACTACAAGCAGTTAATTGTCTTGTCTTAGACTGAGACGTGAAGGTGAAGAAGAAGCCAGCCTGTAAAGGGTGGAGGAAAAAGCATTCCAGGTGAAAAGAACAGTACATGGAAAGACTTTAGAGCTTGGTGCGTCAAGCTAACCAGCAGGGGAGAGAGGTGTGGGATCTGGGGGCTCAGATTCCACAGGGCCTTCTGGTCTTGGGCAAAAGTTTGGGTTTGAATTCTCTACAGCAGAAAGCCTTTGATGGGTCTTAAGCCAGAAAAAGACACTCAACCTACTCTGCAGAGAACAAGTTAAAGAGACAAAAGTGGAATCCCAGAGGCCAGGGAGTAGTCCTAGAACAAATGACGGTAGCTTTGACTACCTCAGAAGCAGGGGAGGTGACGAGCCGTGGACATATCTAGGTGTACTTGGAAACTAATAGCCTCAGCACTGAGAACGAATTGTATATGGGTGGGCAGGGGAGGAGATGCACAGAGAAATGAGAATGAAGGGGAGCTCTTGGGATTCTGGTCTCTACAGAGTGCTGGGTAGTGCAGCTCACCAAAATGGGGAATCCTGAGCAAGGGCCAGGTAAGGAAGGGTCCCAAATCAAGAATTCAGTTTCAAGCATATAAAGCCTGAGACACCCATTGGAACTGGGTACATAAGGTGTTGGAGAGAGAAATTGTTTATACAAGATTTTGAGCTGTGGTTCATTCGTAAAGTAGGGCTGGCTATCCATTAGCTTCACCTGGGATGGAGGCTCTCTGAAGAAACACCAATGTCCAGGCACATGCCTTAGATGAGGTAAACTTGAGTTCTGGGAGTTGGTGCCCAAGCATCATTATTTTTTAAAAGCCCCAAGGTGATTCTGACACACAGTGACGGTTGACATCCACCAGATTCAAGAAGCTGTCCCAAGGTGGAGACCTTCTCTGTATGCATGCAGCCTCACTACAGGGCTGAGAAGCCTCACCTTTGTGTCTTACCAAAGGAACTGTCTCTGGGTCGTGTCTATTTAAAAATTCCATCTCTCCTGCTTCAGTGGTTGGCTGAAGTCTATCTGTCAAAACAATGAACTGCTTGTAGTCTTGGGTGTTCTTGTGTTACCTGCAGTTCCAGACCTTTTGTTCCAAGACTCTCTTGTTTATGGCAAAGTCAATCTCCTGATAAAACCCCAGGGCTGTTTCCTCTCTTTCATTCTTTGGGGAACAGAATGTTTGCAGTCTCTTTTGTGAACTTTCTTTCCAAAATGCTCACACCATCTTCTGACACCATGTACTCACAGCAGGAGATACATTCAGACCTGGCCTATTCTTCAAGATGCAGTTAAATCTCCATTCCCTTTATTATTATGGGGCACCCATCATGTGACTTGCTTTGTACCTGGCACTTGGGGAAACCATGATCCACGTGAATGACATGACCCCTCATCTAAGACAAAATGTCTCAACCTCAGAGCTATTGACATTTGAGGTCAGGTAATTTTTTTGTGGTAGGGGCTGTCCTTTGCATTATAGAATGTTCAGTGGCATCCTGGCTTCAACACTCAATACTTGTAGCATGTTGTCACTCCCCCTTACCCTATAGGTTTTGACAACCAAAAATATCTCCAGAATTGCCAAATATTCCCCTAGTTAGCCAAATTGCTCCCAGTAAAGAACGACTGCTTGAGAGGGAAGAGTATATTAAATAAATAGTCACAGAGAATGCTGATAAAGAATGTGAAAGGGGCATAAACAGGAGAGATGTAATTGAACAGAGACATATAAGCTCAACATGGAACTACCTGTTCCAGCCCAGAAAGTAGCCAGGATTATTTTTGTCATAATGCGTTCTCTGATTACTTTCTTGTCCTTTGTCTTCTTTGATTTCCTACAGCAGAATTCACTGTTGTGTACTATGCAGCCAGGCACAACACTAAGCGTTTGGCGTGCTCATTTCATTTTAGTCTCATAACTATTCTACTGACTACAAGCAGTTCATTGTCACGTCTTATACAACTACCCTATAACCAACACTGGCACCACAAACAGTAGAAGATTTCCTACATAAGTAAATTGCCTTTCTAACCAATAGCATGGCAGATTAGTCTTGCAAACTAGAACAAAAGCTGAGACATCTATAGTGTCCACTTTTTCTTTATCTCTTAAGCAACAGCCTCCTAGTTCATCAGTTATCACAATCCTTTTTGTACTATTAATGTCTCTTCTTCAAGTCCTTCCTTCTGGATCTCCAAATCACTCCCCAAATTTCTCTCTTCCACCAAATTTTTTCTTTTGATATTCGTGTTCCCTGGAACTAATTCCCCATCTTCTCCTTCCCTTTTCCACCAAAATTCTCAAATTTTCAGAGTTGCTCACAGACATCATCTCCTTGCTGCCTTTGCACTGGGACTCCTTCCTGTACCCTTTCCTGAAAGAATTCTCTCTAATCGGTATCCCCAAGGCAGTGAATGCACAGCTATCAGCTCATCTCTTTCACTCTCTCCTCCATATTGGATGTTGTTTGTAACTATTTTCCTTGGAACGCTACACCACCCAGGTCTCTGTTCCCCTGCCTATCCTATAGGTATGAGTGGACCCCACCACCCAGTGCCCTGTCCTAATGGCTGTCTACACTCTTCTCTCAAATATCTTTTTAGGTTTCAGAGCTTCATTTGTCCTACCTATGTGGAAGATTAACCTAATTTTATCTTCCGTCTTGGGCTGTTTCTTGGATTTTAGCCTCATTTCTCCAATTTAATTTGGACACCACCATCTGAATACAATCCTGGCATGTCAAATTCAACATGTATCAAACAAAAGATAATATATTTTTCACAAAGTCAGCTCCTTCTCCTCAGTCTCGCAAGACCTACAGTTTCTCTTCATTGTTAAAATCACCCTCAGACCCTCAGAATCATTCTCTACGTTCCTTTGTCTATGCATTCATTCCTTGAGCCTGTTGTGGGCACCATGTTTTTCATTGGGGCCGTAGTGCCTCCCTGCATGGAGCTCATGGTCCATCTGGAAATCCAGGCAGTCAAAAGAGGAATCAGAAAGGGCATTGATGAAAGCCATGATAGGGAGAGTCCAATGTGCAGTGGGTCTCTCCTTTTCTTCTCTGCCTAGGTTCAATGAGACAGCAAGTCCTGTAGGGCTTCCTTCATAAAGTCCCTCCAGTTGGCTGCTTGCTCTTCCAACTCATGGCCTCTACCCCAGTGTCCTACGTGCTCTTGCCTCTTCTCACTTCTGCCCACTTCTGTGAACTCTCACACATTATACTGTCCTGCAATATCCTGGTTTCTTGCCTACCTGCTCCTCTATACTACAAGTTGATTCAATGTCATGAACGCATGCTATTTGCCAATGTATTCCCAGTACCAGGCTCAGAGGCGCTCAATAAGTGTTGGCTAAATAATGAATGATTGGATTCTAATCCCCTTTCCACACTACTAATCAGTTCTTTTTTAAAACCCTCCTATGCCATTGTCTTCTTCTCTAGCTCTTCCCTAAACTTCATACTTTAACAACATACCAGGTAGTTTCTGAAGTAGTAATCTAGAGGTAGCCAGGTAACAACCCCCGGGCATGACTGGAAATATTTGGAAAGCAGTGACAAGTTTCATGAGCACAGGGCACTTATGATTGCTCACTGGAGAAGTGCCACCCCTGCTAACGGAGGGAGATCAGGAAGTTCCTGGCTGTTCAGTCTTTAATGTTCTCTGGTGCTATGGGGTAAGGAGTTCTCTTTCTTAAGGAATGAAAGTCAGCTTTGCCATAAGATTATGTGTCTGAATGTGGAAGGTGCTTGGGCCAGCCGAGCAGGTATGAAAAAGATGGCAGCCAATGCCCCTTTCCCTCAAGGGGAGCACACTTGCCATCTACCTGTCTGCACTGCTTATATTATCTCCTTGAGCTAAAAGACCTGCATTTGAATTCCAGCACTGCCAATTACTTAGTTGTCACTTGACCTTAGTTATGTAAACTCTTGAAAACCCCAATTTCTTCATCGTTGAGTGGGGTTAATAATAAAAACCATTTCATCAATATTTGGACCATGATCACTCTAGAATATGGGTTTTGAGTATATTGTGTACGTTTGCTCCTCTTGTGTACATTTAAAGCTTTTCATAATTTTTTTTTCCTTCTCAGCTCACTGCAACATCTGACTCCCAGCTTCAAGCAATCCTCCTGCCTCAGCCTCCCGAGTAGCTGGGATTACAGGTGCTCACCACCATGCCCGGCTAATTTTTGTATTTTTGGTAGACATGGGGTTTCACCATGTTGCTGAGGCTAGTGTTGAACTCCCAGGCTTAAGTGATCTCCCTGCCTCACCCTCCCGAAGTGCTGGGATTACAGGTATGAGCCACCGTGCCTGGCCCATAGTATTTTTTTAAATTATCTTATAAGGTGTTTGTGAGAATTAAATGAAATTAGGCATGGAAAGTGCTCCTTACAGTGTCTGACACATAGGAAGCCTCTGATACAAGGTGGCTCTCAACAGTACAGTCACACCACGATCCTGGCCATGAGGGTTTTGAGGAGATCATCTTACCCACTCATTGGTTTGTTGCATTATGTCTTCCTCCACTAGAATTAAGCTTCATGAGGGCAGGGCCTTATTCTGTTTTTGCTCCACACAGTATCTCCCGTGTGCATAGCAGGCAATTGGTACTGAAAACATGAGCCGTGAAAACAACCAGCTTCGGCCCCAGCCACAGCTCACATCAATCACACACCCTGCTCCCAGTCAGCACCCTTCACTCCCCACCTAACAGCTAATGCCCTGTCTCATAGAGAGATGGGGACTCAGGAGGAAACGCAACAGTTGAACAGTTTGCCTAGAGCAAAGGTCTTCACAATCCAGCACCTCCCAAAGACTCTGTAACAGAAGAACCAAAAAGACAGCTCAGAGTAAATTATCAGGACTGAGAAGAATCAGGAGAGAAAACTCAAGAGGCTAGAGTGGTCCCAGCAGAAGCTCTCAATGAGGTCAGACCTTGAAAGGGCATGAACCAAACGTAGACAGCACAGAGCCAAGGGTCTCGACACTGGAGAAGCATCTGTCAACGAAAACCTGGATTAAGCTGAGACCTGCAAAGCAAGTCTACTACAAAAAGAGGGCTTGCTAGCCAAGAAACAGTCAGAATGCAAAAGAACAAAGGAGCAGGGCACCATTGTATGAGGCTGATGAGGCACATTAATGAATGGCCCAGAGGCAGAACTCTCATCGCCTATATTCCTTTCGTCTCCTTTGCCAAGGGGATTAATGAACTGGAAAAATAGGAAATAAGTAAAAATCATTATATTTTATAAAGCACCTACTATGTATCAGGCAGCAATATATATTCACAATCTTGCTTAATACTTAGAAGAGATATCAATCATGATTCCACTTTATATGTGAGAAAAATTAACCTCAGAGAGGTGAAGCAGCTTGCTCATGACTGCAGAGCTAGTGAGTAGTCTAATATCTTCATTTACATACTGTATATCTTAAGAGGGAAGCTTAGGATGGATGGGGGGCTCACTGGGGGTAAACAGCCCAATGCTGACCCCGTTTAAGTTCACAGTCAAACCTCCCTGGACCATTTTCATACCATCTGCAGTTTAGACACAGCATCTGCTATTCAGAGAGCTGATTTTCTTTTCCTTTTTCTCTCTTTTTTTTTTTGACAGAGTTTCACTCTGTCACCCAAGCTGGAGTGCAGTGGTGTGATCTCGGCTCACTGCAACCTCTGACTCTCATGTTCAAGCGATTTTCCTGCCTCAGCCTCCTGAGTAGAATAGCTGGGTTTACAGGTGCACACCACCACACCCTGCTAATTTTTGTATTTTTAGTAGAGATTGGGTTTCGCCCTGTTGGCCAGGCTTGTCTTGAACTCCTGACCTCAGGTGATCTGCCCACTTTGGCCTCCCAAAGTGCTGAGATTACAAGCGTGAGCCTCCAAGCCCAGCCAGAAGTGTTGGTTTTCTGAACCTAGTGTGACGGGGGAACACTTCTTCCCCACTTCCTATGCTGTCTGCAATGTGGAGGGATATCTTTCAGTGTGACGGGGGAACACTTCTTCCCCACTTCCTATGCTGTCTGCAATGTGGAGGGATATCTTTCAGTGTGACGTTCCTGGCCCCTCTGGCTCCTCTACCCTCCTCCCCCCAGGGAGGTAGAGCAAGGCATCTGATTGGTGAGTTTGGCAGAAAGAATTGGACGTGAACATTTTGCCTGGTGCAAAGGCCTTTTCTCTCTCTAGCAAGAGAACCAAATGACAACTCGGAGGAAACGACCAGGACTGAGAAGGAGAGGAGAAAATCCAAGAGGCCAGATCCTCACATGGCCCCTGTCGTCTCTTCCTTCCAACCTCCCAGCCTATAAACACCTGTGCTAAGCCCAGCTGCCCCGTCCAGGCCCCATCTGTGGGTGAGGCCTGAGACTTTTCGACCTTGCTGTGGCTGAGCGCCGTTATTACCACATGCCTAAGACCTGTGCTCCAATGCATCTATCAGGAATAAATCTGATGTCTTAAGCCCCCTGTCTTGTTTCTCCATTGGTTCAGAATTCGGGAGAAATTCTGTTTAGGGACTTACCCCACCAAACAAAGCAACAGCCTCTGGTGAAGAACCCTGCATTTGTTCCGATTTAATTTCACCTCATTTAGTTCCAGTTGGGTTTGCATCGCTCATACCAAGATGGTATGTGATATTAACTCTGAGTCAATAGCTCAGAGGAATGTCGAGAAAGAAACTGGAAATGGTTCAGAGGAGGCTAAATAGATTGATGAACTTTCTGGAAACTAGGCCATGGGAGGAATGGTAAAAGGAATGAGAAGATTTAGTTCAAAGAAGATTTGACTCTGATATGATGCAGTCCACATGTTTCAAGGGCAATCATGCAAAATAATACTTTAATTAGATTATCTGACTTCCAAGAGCAGAGTTAACTTCAAGGGAAGAATATTCTGCTTATTATAAAGAAGATATTTACAACTATTAGCATTGTATAAAAATGAAAAAACTTCCACCAATAGGAGGTCAACTCCCTATAACTGGGATTATTCAAAACCCCAAAGGATGAAATGGGATTATCCTGAAAAGCGTGTTCCAGTTTTGGGAAATGGTTGGGTCTGAAATAAAGTTTATCTATATGATTTTTATAAACCCTAAAGTGGCTGAATGAGCTGTTCTTGGCTCCTCACCCCTTTCCCCTCAATATCACAAGTGACCTAAAACAAGGAGGGCAGGCCAGGGGAGACCCCTTGCATGTGGCCAGATCCTGCCTGGGGAGCCCAAGTCCCCACACCGCACTTGCTAATGGGAGGGAACATGCAAGGCTCAGAGATCTATATGCTCCACTAGGGAAAAGCTTGGCCCAAGAGGAACTTCTTTCTCCCCTCATCCTTCCTTGAAGGAGTCTGTGATAGCCTGAGTAAGAAGACAGAGGCCCTGATAGCAAAGCAACCCACAGAAATGGTGTCAAGAGATGCAACTGCATAAGCAAGAGAAAAGCTTCTTCTCTGCCTGCTCGTCTCTGCAGGAACCAGAGCAGAAGTTGAAAGCTAACATTTGGCCACAAGAATGTGTTCTGTTTGATCTATGAGATTGTTTAAAATGTAAGAAAAAGACCAGACACAGTGAATTACACCTGTAATCCCAGCACTTTGGGAGGCCGAGGCAGGTGGATTAGCTGAGGTCAGGAGTTCGAGACCAGCCTGACCAACATGGTGAAAGCCCGTCTCTACTAAAAATACAAAATTAGCTGGGCATGGTGGTGGGTGCCTATAAACCCAGCTACTTGGGAGGCTGAGGCAGGAGAATTGCTTGAACCCGGGAGGAGGAGGTTGCAGTGAGCCGAGATCGTGCCATTGCACTCCAGCCTGGGTAACAAGACCAAAACTCCTTTTCAAAAAATAATAAATAAATAAAATAAAATGTAAGAAAGAAATCATTGCCAACTTGTTTTAAATGGGAGATTTCAAGCACAAAGATCCACAATTTTCTATTTTCCCTTAAATACCACAAAAATGGCAAAGTGGCAATAATTGACTGGAAGTAGGAAGCAGCTGCCTTCTCTAGTCAGGGGGTATGTGCTCCAGTTTGTATGGAACTTACCACCCTCCACCAAGTTCTAGACACTAAGGCCAAGTGCAATAGTTCCGGCTCACGCCTGTCATCCCAGCACTTTGAGAGGCTGGGCGTAGTGGCTCACGCCTGTCATCCCAGTACTTTGGGAGGCCGAGGTGGGAAGATCACTTGAGGTCGGGGGTTCACCTGGTCAACATGGTGAAACCCCATCTCTACTAAAAAATACAAAAATTAGCTAGGCATGGTGGCGGGCCCCTGTAATCCCAGCTACTTGGGAGGCTGAGGCAAGGAGAATTGCTTGAACCTGGAAGGCAGAGATTGCAGTGAACCAAGATCGCACCACTGCACTCCAGCCTGGGCGACAGAACGAGACTCTGTGCAAAAATAAAATAAAATAAAATAAAAAGAAAAGAAAAGAAACGGGAAAGGATCAGGAGAGGAGAAGATAAATTTGTTTTAAAACATGCCAAATTTAAAGTTTCAGGCTAAAATTCTGGAAATATGAGTCAGGAGCTCATAAGTATGTCAGGTATACAAAACCACGGTTTGCCAATCCTCTTACAGAGGAGATAATTGATACCATAGCAGCAGGTATGACTTTGCTACTGGGTAGGGAATGCAACCAAATAAGAAGGTGGAGTAAAGACAGAGTCAGAGATTACCTTGGAGGAAGGGTAGGAAGAAGAACCCAGAAGAGTCAAAGGACAAAGAAATGGGGGAGAAGCATGGAAATGCAGTTCCTTCAAGGCTAACGAGGCCATGAAAAGAAGGAAAATATGGTCAGCAGTGCTGGAGCAGAAGTCAAGCTTTGGTGATTAGAAGGACACCAGTGACCCTTAGAGAGCAGTTTCAGCAGCCTGGTGGAAGCCAGTGGATGTTCTGCTTGTGCCACATCCTGGGTAAGCAGGAGCACACTTAGAACCAAGTCAGCACAAAGCCTTCTCCAGGGCAAGCTAACAATTAAGTCACTACAGAACAATGGAGCTTCCAACAGCTCAGCCATGTCACTCTGCCCTTTTTATGCAAATGACCCCAGCAAAAAGAACAGCAAAGGTAAGTATCTAAGTGAGTGGGCAGATTGGGACACTCCTATTGTGTCCAACTAATGGCCATGAAAAGGAGAGGACGTTTCACCCACATGGTTGGTTCACTCACTGCGCATTCGCTCATTAACATTGTGTTAGGCCTAAGGTGCTCAGAGACTGAGAAGAGGCACATGGTCATAAAAAGAGACCTGGTTCCTGCCTTCAAGCAGCTTGCAGTATAGTTGGGATGGATTTCCATGCCGTCAGAATACTCCCCAAACAAAATACTCCATCTATAATTGTTGATACAATCATTGTTCAAACTTTCACAAAATTACCTGGGTTAATGATACCTTTTTTTATGCTTCCCTGTAGTAGATAAAGGTAAAACTTAAACCGCATGATAAGTGGGGACATTTGTTCACGTAAAAAGCATCTGGTAGACTGGATTATAGACTCACTAACGGCCATCCTTTCAACATCCACCATCACTTTGTTGCTCATGCTTCTCCAGCATCTATCTACAAATCTAACCAAGTTCTATTTCATTATTTCCAACTTCCAGTGACACTTCACTTGAACTACCCCTCACTGCTCTCAGACTCAGTTCTGAAGTCAAGCTTAGCACATGGCATCTCTCAAATCATAACCCTCTGCAAACATCCCTAGCCCTGTCTATGGTACTCTTATTTCATCGTCCCTCATAAGCATCTTCTACACCCAATCAATTGCCAAGCTTTGTATTAAGCAGAGTCATGGGCACATAATAGATGTTCAATATTTACTTGTTGATTGAGTGGACACGTTTTATATCCTGGGTAACCTTTGTGGGCTAATACCAACTATGGATCTAACGCTTCTAATGACAGTGGTTAAGAGGATGGCTTTTGGTGAGAGATGGATCTGATCTGGGTTTAGTCCAATCTCGGCTACTTAGTAGCTCAGTGACTTTGGACACATTTCCTTGTTTACAAATGTAAGTTATTAGGGTTGTGAGAATCAAATATAAAATGCATGTAAAGGTCAGAGCACAGAGATGTTGTTTCTCTTAGTCTCTTAGTCCACTGTCAATGTTTATCCATCTAAATAATCTAACGTGAAATCCAAAGGAGTCAAAACCCCAAGAAGATACCCATGGTATTCAACTTGAGAACCTCAGTTGGACTATTCAACAATTGCAAGGAAGGATCATTACTCACCTGAGACCCTTTCTTGTGAGCATACAATATTTTCACTGAAAACAGATCTTACTTCTCCTCCTGGATCCATTCTCCAATACATCCAGTTCTGAAAATTTCAGCTAAAAATTATCTAATGCAGCAAGCTTTATTGAGTGCTAGCTGTATTCACTGTAGCTACTTAACCAGTTATGCTGGAATACTTTCCCACTTTCCCCCTAGAAAACTAACTTTAGATTCTGAACGAGGTCCCTCTTTTTTGGCCATCTTTCCCCAGCCCCACACACAAGACATGTGTCTGCCTGGGATCCACTTTCGGAATTAACCTGGAGGTTTTTTATGTGCCCCATCATACAGCCACAGCTGGGAGTGGCCATGTCTTCCCTAGTGGCCCATGAAGCCCTGAGGTGTCTGCTCTGTACGCAGTAGATGCTGAATCAGGACGCAATATTTGAGATGGTTGAGAAAGACTGGAGGGGGCAGGATGAAAGGCCAGAGGATAGAAAATTAAAGTTACCTGTGCATCTCCTGCCAAGCTGAGAGGGTAGGCTGAGAAGGACAACGCATAACCTCAGAGGAGGGGGAAGGAACTCCAGTGAATGTGTGTCCAAGATGAAGGAAAAGTAGGAATTTTGATCCCATCACTTGACAGTAATTGCATGGTCTTAAAATTTTCTTCCCCTTTTGCTTCTGGAAAATGCATGGCACATACTGGGCCCTCAATGAATATTTATTGAGTGAATACATGAATGCTTCTCTCTGTTTGTCAACCTTTTCTTTTCCTTCATATTCTGCCTAACTACTCAAACTTTCCCCTCACCACTCCAATACAGTCATTCTCTCTCTCTCTCTCTCTCTCTCTCTCTCATCTGCTAACTCCATCTATAGTAGTATAACATATGTAGGGGTGTGTGTGTGTTCGTACATGTGTGTGTGTGTGTGTGTGTGTGTGTGTGTATTTTCCGTTTACAGAGGCAAAAACAGAGTCCCAAAATCCAAAACCGAGCACCAAAGTTTGCACAGTTGTCCACAGAGCTAGTAATAAAGATGCAGCAAATAAGATCCGATTCCCCCAGAATCCTCCCACTTTTGTGTGCATCAATCTATGGTGCACTTTGTCTCCCAGCAACCAGCACCTGCGATTCTTTACCCAAAGGGCCAGAACCATTTTGCCAGCCAGTGTCCACATGGTGCCAGAAGTGCATGGAGTTAAGTCTCCCCTCTTACCCACAACCAAGGGGGAAGAGGGGTGACTGCCCTTAAGTAATGATTGACAGGTGTGAAGGCATAAAAACTACAGCTCTCCAGTTTCCAATTGGCACAGCTCTGATGAGTGATCCACAGTATCCCACGTCCGCCCAGGGTGATCAAACCCAAGTGATCTTCAGAGGACTTCTCAGTGTTGCACCCTTACCTGGCTTCTTCCTTTTCCCTGCCCATCTTCTCTGGAAACCCTCCTAATAACTCTTTCGCACAAATCCTCACAGAAAGGTCTGCCTCTGGGGACCTGGCCTAAGGCAAGGTAGATGCAGGATTCAAACCCAGGCCTGTCTGTCTTCAAACTTTTTTCCCACTATGTTGTGGTTGAGATGTTATTACAATCGTGTTGGTCTGCTCTTTGTTCATTTTACAGTTATACATTTAAAATGCATCATACTACCCTGTCTCCACTAAAAATACAAAAATTAGCCAGGCGTGGTAGCACATGCCTGTAATCCCAGCTACTTGAGAGGCTGAGGCAGGAGAATCACTTGAACCCAGGAGGCGGAAGTTGCAGTGAGCTCAGATCATGCCACTGCACTCCAGCCTGGGCAACAGAGTGAGACCCCATCTCAAAAAATAAAATAAAATGAAATGAAATGAAATGAAATGAAATAATGAAATGAAATAAAATGCATCACACATACATTTTAAAAATTTGAATGGCCACTGTGGCTTCAGGCATCTTGAAGACAAATATATATTCAAACACTCTATGCTTGCTTACTTTATCTTACTATAATTATATTGTCTCTGAGGCAACAGACTTTGAACATCTTAGCAAAATGAAATAAAGGGCTCAAAGGGGAGAAAAAAAGCTTATTTATTTTTTTTAACTTGTCTTTGTAATTGCCTCTCGCCTAGGTCCATAATTAAATACAAACTAAAAGGAGCTTTAGCTGTTTTGTGTTCTAAGTATTTTTATTATATGAGTAATGTAATCACACTAGAGAAATTTGAAAACCAGGGGATTTCAAATACTCTAATCCAACGATTAACCAACTATTTCCTTTATAAACTATTTCCTTTCATTTACAAACTATTTCCAGTACAGTAATCCTACCATATACAAACTATTTTCTTCCAGCTGTTATCACAGCTTTTTGCCCAGCCCAGGGATCTATGCATTTGTCGTGGCTGCAGACTTGTTCCACCCGTGGGATTTTCTGTGTGTTTTCCTTTGACCCAAGCAGTTTTCCACGTAACACAGTTCTTGTGGCTGTCACTTTTAATGATTGCACATTGTTATACCCAGAAGATGTACCATATATTATCACCCTTTTGGTGGCTTTTGATATTTAATATTAATCTTATTAAATAATAAGATTGTGTTGAATATGCCATTTTGGTTTTGCTTCTACTCTTTTTTTCATATTTCAGATTATGTCTTTAAAATAAATCTCCAAGACATGAATTATCAGATAAAGGAACAATATATATGGTTTTGATGTACACTGCCACATTTTTCTCTGGTCCTGCCCCACCAAAATGCATACTAATCTATGTTGTCATAAGCCAATGTGGAATAAAGGTTATTCCAAACTCAGCATGGCTTCTTCATTCTTTAAAGAGTTCTGGTCTAACAAAATGAGTTCATTTTAAATTTCCCAATTTCATACAAAGGTCTTGAAACCTTGTCTAGAATGATATGAGCACATAGCATTCCTCATAAAAATGACAGAGAACTTGAAAATAACAAAGAACGTGAAAGTGACATTTCAGTCATCCTTAAATATACGTAGTGCTCATCTTAGTTCTAAGCTTCCTTCATTGCCATAAGCATTTCATGCAGGGATTATTCCTTGAGCTTGAGCTGCCTAATTGATTCAATCATCCTCACTCAACATGAAACTCGAGGCACCTTTCAGTGGCTGATGTGGGCTCACTGGGTTGGGCGCATATTTTGTGAGCATTAATTAATACCTGCATCTTGAAATGCAGAGGATAAAGAATGTTGACAAAATAAACAAGCAAGAAGGGATTCCCATTTTCTTAGCTACCCTGCGGTTTGCCTGGGCTCATCCTAAGGTTTCATAACAGAACAGGTCACAAAACAGGAAAACTGAGACTCTCTTACAAATTTCAACAATAAGCCATTTGAGAATTCTAGTAAAAAAGTGGAAAATCCAGCCAGACTCCCAGATACATGATTCCAGGTGATATCAGACATTCTTGCAGATAAACTCCCATTGACTGAATTTTCTCCCTTTAAACTTTCAAAAATTAATTTAAAGAAGCTTGTTTTCTGTGGCGTGTCAAACCCCCAGCAAGCACCAATTTGCATTTTGTTTCAAGAAAGCATTTTACTTTAACCCAATAACAAAGTCTGTTTCTCTGTAAATTGTCAAGCCCCAGATTTTCTCCCAACCACATCCGCATCCCATTCTTGCCTTCACCCTGATGATCATGGTCAGAGGGGTGATGATCTCCCACAAATGATTCCACAGCTGATTTTTTTTTATTATTATTTGGCAGGGGTTTCTGGGTTAGGATAACGCTGGATAATCCTAATTACAGCTCTATCCAAGCTTAAACTCCATAACCAAACAAAAATTTTACAACTCAAAGAAATTTAATTTGGCCTCACACTTGCAGTGGGGAAACACACACACACACACACACACACACACACACACACACAGAAGGGAAAAACTGGTAGCTCAGCTAACAGGCAACTGAATGTTGGACACGATGCCAAGTTGGTCCAATTAAGAAACATTAGAGATCTAATGAGGAACAGTTCAGACAGGACTCAAGGTTCTTGACAGCAGCCAAGCAAACTGCAAAGTCTCCAGCACAGGTAAGTGAATCCCTTTAATATTTCAAAACAGCAAGGGAAAAGGAGAATTTGGCTTGAAAGCTTTCTTGCATGCCTAGGGAAGAAGAGTCCAGGTGGAGAAACTAGCTAAACATTGATCTCAGAACAAAAGTCCATTTAAACCTAAAAAACAATCTATGGGCCATTCCTGGGTACAACAGAACACATGAAATACTGCCACTATTAATGGCAATATTAATATTTATTCCTGGGAAATTAACAAAATCATTGTTAATTAATGGCAATATTAATATTTACTCCTGGGAAATTAACAAAATCATTGTCTGGGTGCACTTCATCCTCTCCTTCCCTCCCACTACCAGCCCCTTCAAATGCACCTCCTGGAAAAAACGGAACCAAAACAATGTCATGAAAAATACTTGGGCGAGGGCTTTCATTTACTCCACGCCAAGTATTTTATTTTTAAGCCAGGTTTGACAATGTCCTGCTAAGGCAAAGCAAGTTTCAGATCGTACCCTCAGTGAAAATTGTATCGCCGTCTGCTTACCTGTCACCAGGACTGCCTTCTGATCCACAGGTAAGAACTCTTGGCCAGATAAGTAAGTATACATGAGGAAACACGACAGAGAGAAGAGGATCAAGCCCCAAAAAGGGGACAGGATGAGTAGGCACCCTGCACAGAGGCCTGCCAGGCAGACCATCCAGCTCCACAGCTGCCCCGAGCTCTTCTTGTATTTCCAAAATACTGTCCCACATAGTACTGTGGGGACAGCCAGGCAGATCCATGCTATGTCCGAGAAGAAAGCGCTCATTCTCAGCGACTCGCTGCACCTTCAAGTGCTCAGGGCCAGTGAGTCTAGTGGGCAAAGGCTGGCTAGAGGCAGCCTGAGTTATGTGAACAGAGTCAAGAAGGGAGGGGAGAAAGCAGCCCCAGCCCCTTTCGACTGAGCATAGATTAAGCATAATCAGATTCCCAGTGGGTAATTTAAACCAGTGTGCACTTCAACATAAATACCAAGGCATTTCCTATTTGACTGCTCTCCGCTCTCCCCGCCCCCTGCATACACAACACATGCACATACTCACCCACAGACACACACCTTCTATTTTTTTTTTAATGACAGTCCACCTCTGGAGAGATGACTAATTGGATAATAATTGACAGAATTCGAACTGCACGGAGAATAACAGGAAGATCCTCTAGCTCACAGGAAAATACTGTCTTCTTCAAGAGCCTGCAGTGTGTCTGGGTGCTGAGTCCTTTTTGTGACTTGGGAGTGAGTGAGAGCGTGTGTTTGTGTGTGTGTGCGCTTGCGCGCGTGCATGCATATAAATACAGGCAATGGATGAAGTTTGGAAAATAGATTCTGGAAGGGAAATCACCTCTGATCTGGTCCATAGCTTCAGGACTCCTACAAATCCCAACTGAGGCAGGCTGAAAGGTTGGATGGAGAGGGATATGAAAGAAGAGGAAGATATTCCTTGGCAGAAGAAAGTGCTTTGGTCTTGCCTGAGTGGAAACATGCCAGGGAGAGATAATAATGACAATTAACTAATAGCAGCTAAAATCTATTGGTAGTTTTTTGTGGCAGAGGCTGTGTATAGCTGCTTATTTGTTCATTCTCTTTATTGCAAGCCTACTCTATGCCAGGCTCCACTC
Organism: Hylobates moloch; assembly: GCF_009828535.3. Lineage (NCBI taxonomy): Eukaryota > Metazoa > Chordata > Mammalia > Primates > Hylobatidae > Hylobates > Hylobates moloch. Next base: position 8,143,419 of record NW_026652281.1, read on the forward strand.
ACTGGGACATCTCTCATCCTCCTTGAATACAATATCCTTATGAAGCTGGTTCTAGTATTATAGTAATTTTACAGGTGAGGAAACCAGGGCACAGAGAGGATAAGAGACTTAGTCAAGATCATGTAGCAGTGAAGTCTTGCAGCCTGATATCAGAGTTTATGGTCCTAAGCATTCTATTCCACTGCCTGCTTTAGGCAAAAAAAAAATTTTTTTTAAATAGTACATTATGTGCTAGATCTTTCCTACTTTCACCCAATTTCAAACTTATAAAACCCTTTGAGGTGGGTGTTATTACTATGGTCAGTTTACAGAGTGAAAAACTGAGCTGGGAAAAAATAAATCGCTTACTCACAAGTGGCTTAAATGCCAGCCCTCTGCAGCTACAGCCCCACCTAACAGTGCTGAGCCAGAGAGGGGCCACTGCACCTGGGCTCACGACGTGCCCCATTTGGGCCACAGTGCCTGGCTGGAGGGAGGCGAGGTTCTGATAAAGGCTGGGCTTTGGCATAGCTAGAGAGAAACATTCTATTTGAAGTCAGTTTCCTCATATTCAAATCTAATCTTAGCTCCACCACTTATTAATTATATAGTCTTGGGTGGGTCAATTCACCTCCCTAGATCTTCATCCCTTCAGCTATAAAATAATATCATATCCTGCCTGGAACAGTAGAAGGAACCTCATAAATGCTAGTGATTGATGTTTTTTAAACAGGAGGAGAATTGAGAATAAGAGGAAGTCATGTAAAACAAAGTGTCCAATGGAATATAGACTTGTCCCAAAACACGTGCTGGAGTTAAATGAGGGGCAGGTGGAGGAAGGGAGAGGATGCCTTTTGTTGATGATGTTGGGGAGGCAGGGCTCGGGAAGGAAGGGACCCAGCAGCATATCCCCTGTAAAGGGAGGTGAGGGAGAGCCCACCTGGGCTCAAAGCCAACTCAAGACCCAAGGGAGAAGGGGTGGGAAGCAGTGTCTTGTGAACCATTACTGTGCTGTGGGACTGTGGGGTTGGACAACAAGACAGTTATGAGGGTCTACGTGGAGTGATGGCAACGGTTGTCTGCCCTCCCAGCCACATGGATATTTTAGTCGGGGAGGTGTTACCAGCTCCAGGCTGGGAAGCTGAGGGGCAGAGATCTGGAATTGTCTTTGGCTAGCCCTTAACTCTCCCTCCCTCCATGGACCCCAGTTCCTTCCTGGGTGCCATCTGAGCCACGGGGCACCTCTCACAATCCTTGTGGCCTCACCAGCCTGTAGCAACCTGGCAGTTAGCTCCGGTCGAAAAACAGCTTCCAGGTGGGGAGACAGGACTAGTTATTGTTCTTCGCTGAGAGTCTTGGCATTTGGTCAGTGGCTCCCACATCTGGGCTGGGCCAAACACCTGTGCAGGCTTCCTACCAAGAGCACATCCACATGAGAGGAGGTGACTTTTCTCCTGGAGGCAGCCCCTGCGAGTGCCCAGACTTACTCTGTCCTGGGCCTCCCAAGGGGAGGGCAAAATCTGTGAGCAAAAGCCACCCTCAGGCCACACAGAAGTCCCATGAAGGATACTCCCTGAGCCCTGACGGTGAATGGGGCTGAACAGTATTAAGAAAATGAGCTTTCGGGTCTCACCGACTTTTAAACTGAGTTCGAATCCTGGCTTAGCTGTGAGGCACTGGGCAAGTTACCTGCCCTTCCTAAGCCTCAGTTTCCTCTTCTGCAAAATGGGGGTAGGAGGAGTCCTTCTTCCAAGGGCTGTTTTGAAAAGTGAATGACACCATTCTTGCATGGTCCCCGGCACTGACGGGCACTCATGGATGCTAGGCACTTTTCTCATTGTTGGGAGTACCCACTGCCTCTTAGCCTTTGTCCTCTGGGCAGAGAGAGAGGTTCTTGACAGCTACCTCCTCACTCATTTATTTCTTCTTTCAGTTCAGCACCTGGCTGTTTCCTTTGTCATCCTTCAGATATCTGCTTAAACATCACTTCCTGTCACCCAATCTGAGTATCTGCTATCAGCAGGCTTTATTCATTGCCTTTGTTGCACTTAGCTCAATCCACAATTATATATTTACTTTGATCATTTTAAGAACGTTTTCTGTCTCCCGTACTAGGCCACAAACTTCATGAGGGCAGGAACCTTATCTGTTTATTGTTTTTCCTTTACTGTTCATCAAATGCACAGTCCAGTGCCTGACACATCACATGTACATAATTAATAATTGTTGCATAAATATAGGAAGGATCACATCTCTATTGAGAGTCTTCTGGTGGCCAGTTCTGCACCAGCCATGGAGGAATTCAGTAGTGAATAATATAGACCCAGTTCCTGGCCTTGCAGAGTTGAGGACCCAGTGCTTCCAGGAGGCCTGCTTCAGGAGCAGGGACTAGTGGGGGAGTATGGTGGTGGAAAGGAAGGCTATTTACCTCTTGGGGAATATATGGAATTGCAGAATCCCCAGGTGAGAACTAGCCCAATCCTTTCTGAGCCCTGAATGTTCTCATCCCGACCTCAGGGCCAGTCCATCTCAGAGCTACCACTGAATGAAGATTTCCTGCATCCTATTGAGCTAAATCGTGTCCCTTGTTTGTCCCCACCATTTTGTCCTGAAGCTATTCTCTAGGCCATCATGGCTTGGCCAGTGTCCCTTTTCTTGCAAAGCTTGCTCTCAGCCTTCCAGGGAAAAGGAGCCAGTTGGACCAACCCATTCTTACTAATGATGCCAGTGGGTCAATATCTCATTTCCTCCTGCCAGCAGAGGGGCATTTTGGAAAATGCCTTCTGAAAACAAAACATCTTACCCAAAAGAAAGGATTGCCATCCCCCCAAAAAAATTGCTGGGCAAAAAAATGCTGGGAAAAAAATGCTGGGGGAAAAAAATGCTGGGGAAAAAAAATGCTGAGAATCCTCCAATGTACACTTTCTTAGAAAGGATGGATCTTGAGGTTAGAAGAGAACTTGAAGAAGGAACTTCCCATCTAAAATGGGAATTCTCTCTGTAACATCCCCACCAAGTGGTCATCTTGTCTATTGCCAGAATATCTCTGAGAACAGGCACTTCACTGCCTCTGAAGGCTGATTTTCCTTTCAAGGAGGCTCGGGATATTAGAACATTCTCCTCTAGGCCAAATTCATCTTGACATTCGTCTTCCCACTCCACATGGAGTCAGATGACGTCTTGTTCTATTTCTTTCAGATATTTGAAAGATATTTCAGAGCTCAAACATTTTTAAAATCACGTTGTTACAATAATTGAAGAACATTTTCCTATGATGAGGGTAACATAATGACAGCATGATTTGCCAAGCAGAGAATGACTGTGTGTTGATGTCATAGTGACCCAAAGTTCAGGACATGGACAGGGTTGTACAAGCCATAACAGATCATCTCAGGGACATCACAGAGATCTTGTTGGTAGTACGAGTTTTTTTGTTTGTTTGTTGCTTTTTGAGCATTAGGGTGGTAACTAATATTTTGAGTGTTTGTGATTGTGCAAATATCATGTATTACATATTTATCTGTTTTATACAGTGGGCAGGAGTGGGGAGACTAGGAGAAGATAGCCAGAACTTGGGGTTGGACCATGCCTTTTTTCTGTTTTTTGAAATAATATGTGGTAAAGATGTCTAAACTCCTCAATTATCCTAAATTCCAAGTAAGTCAGATTTCTTTTGTTTGTTTGTTTGTTTGTTTGTTTGTTTAGGGTTTCAGGGATCTGCAGCCACTTCTCAGAATGGCATCTAATTACTTACATCTCCACTGAAAGATTGGGCCCAGAACTGGGCACAATATTTTCAGTACAGTGCAAAGAACATAGAATAGAGTAAGATTATCACCTCTCCTATCCTTGAAGCTTTATTTTTGCTTATGTGTCCAAAGACTTATTTGCTTTTTTAACAAAAGTGCCCTATTCTTGACTACCACGGTGTTTGTTATCAAATAAAATTCCAGTTTTTATAGTTTCTGCATCACTTTTAACTTTTTACAGTAAAATATCATACACCTGAGGAGAAATTATCCAAAATATAAATCAATTCCCATTCCTCCATAGTGATATAAATACATTATCAGCTGGGTGGATGAGAAGATGCAAATCTTACATCCTGAAGAATTATAAATTATGGACATAAATACTCCTTGCCTCAAGGACTCGGAGTGTAACTCCCCATTAAGCGTGAACTACACGTGGTAACTTTCTTCCAGAGTGCAGTATGAAAACAGAGAAACAGAGCAACTTTACCATGAAGAAACCAGACGAACACTACCTCAGCCAGGTATTGAGGGTCAGCACCAACAATGGCAAATCATGTTGATAGTACGATGTGATAAAAAAAAAATGGCAACTTTATCATTGCAGAACATTCTATGAAATACCCAACAAGTATTGGGTCAAGGTCATCAAAAAACAAGGAAATTCTGAGAAACAGTCACAGCAGAAAGAAGCCCAAGGAGACGTGACAACTAAATGTAATGTGGAAACCTGAGACAGAAAAGAGACATCAGGTAAAAACCAAGGAAATCTGAATACAGTATAGACTTTACTTAATAACAATGTATTGGCCGGTTGCAGGGGCTCACATCTGTAATCCCAGCACTTTGAGAGGCCGAGGTGGGCATATCATGAGATCAGGAGATCGAGACCATCCTAGCTAACACGGGGAAACCCCATCTTTACTAAAAATACAAAAAATTAGCCAGGCGTGTTGGCAGGCGACTGTAGTCGCAGCTACTCGGGAGGCTGAGGCAGGAGAATGGCATGAACCCAGGAGGCGGAGCTTGCAGTGAGCCGAGATCACAGTACTGCACTCCAGCCTGGGTGAAAGATCGAGACTCCATCTCAAAAAAAGAGAAAAAGAGCGAGACTCTGTCTCAAAAAATAATAATAATAAAATAAAATAAAATAAAAATACTAATGTATCAGTATTAGTTCATGAATTGTGACAAATGCCTCAGTGTGAGGTCAGATGGAAATTTGCATCAGAACTTGGTATGTAACCAGGGTTTTTGGAGAGTGGTGTGTGTGTGTGTGTGTGTGTGTGTGTGTGTGTGTGTGTGTGTGTGTGTATCTGTCTGTCTGGAGACATGTATATGTGTGTATACCTGTATGTGTGTGCTTGTGTACAGGTGGATATGTGTGTAGGTGTGCCTGTGACTGTGTGTGTAAGTGAATGTATGTGTATACATATTTAGGTATGTGGGTATTCGTCTATGTGTGTACATGAGTACATGTATGTTTATGTACACATGTGTGTAGAGTTGTGTGTCTGTGTCTGTGAGTGTACATGTGGGGTATGGGGCGGATGTGGGGAGCGTTTGGGGGTGTCTCCATTCGTGTGTGTGTATATGTGTGTGTTCACGTGTATGTGTAGATATGTGTAGGGGTGTTGTACAAGTGCACACATGAATAGGTGTGTGGATGTGCATGTGCACAGGTATATCTGTATATTCGTGTGTGTCTTTGAGTGAATATATGTGTATGTATGTGCATGCGTGTTTGCATAAGTAGATGTGTCTATCTCTGTATCTGTGTCAGTATATGTATGTGTGTGCATATGTGTACATATGTAGATGTGTATATCTCTATCTGCGTGTAGGTATATGTGCATATACATGTAGATGTGTACACATATCTCTCTGTATCTGTGTGTAGGTACATGGGTGTCTGTGCATGTGTCTATATATATATAGATGTGTACATTTCTGTATCTGTATGTAGGTATATGTGTATATGTGTATGTGTGTATATATATAGATGGGTACATCTCTGTATCTGTGTGTAGGTATATGTGTGTATCTACATGTGTATATATATAGATGTGAATGTATATATATATATATATACCTCTCTCTGTATCTATGTGTAGGTACGTATGTGTGTATGCATGTGTGTATATACATAAATGTGTATCTCTCTGTATCTGTGTGTAGGTATGTGTGTGCATGTGTGTGTATATTTAGCTGTGTACTGGTATCTCTTTGTATCTGTGGGTAAGTATATGTTTGTATGTGCATGTGTGTACATACCTAGATGTGTATGTGTATCTCTCTGTATCTGTGTGTAGGTATGTGTGTGCTTGTGTGTATATATGTAGATGTATAAATGTATCTCTGTATCTGTGTACGTATATATGTGTGTTTGCATGTGTGTGTTTATGTAGATGTATACGTGTATCTCTCTGTATCTGTGTGTAGGTGTCTGTGCACGTGTGTATGTGTTTGCATGTTTTTGTGCACATGCGCTACCAGCAAGTCAACCAGTCAGTCCACTTCCAACAAGGAGGCCTGCTCACAGCTGCTGGACCAGAGGAAGGCTGTTGAAGGCGGATGTGCGTTCCCTCCTTGCTCCATTACAGCTCTCAAACCCAGCTGCTAAGCATCTCCTTGGGCTCTGCAGTCTGTAAACTGGGGATAGTATTAGTAGTGTCTCCCTCGTTGTGTTCTTAGGAAGGTCATGTGAGATAAATGCTGGTCAAATGTCAAGTACAGTGTATGGTCCAGATTTCTCATTCAATAACACTTGACTTCAGGAACCTCCTCCTGGCTGTTGTGTCAGAAATTACCCTGACTTGCATGTTCTTTACTTTTCCTATGACTTTCTATTTGTGGAGACCGCTCCCAAGCCAACTTTGCCTTTATCTGCCACTTATGACTATAAATCCAAGAATGAAGCAATAAGGGTAGGGTGAGGCAATCCACTGAAATTAAACATTAATAGATTTACCTGATGATTGGCTTTTAGTCCACTCCCCGATTCATCAATTATTTGCTAAATGTTTATTCCGGACCAATAATTAGAGATAAAGACCCCTCCCTGCCCTTGAGGCTTGGGTGTGCGTGAGGAGTAAGGCACGCTCCTGCATGTCTTGCGTTCCATACACAGCGAATCAGTGAATTCTGTTAGTAAAAGATAGATTGAAAGATCCCTGAACTCTGTTTCGATTTACTCACTTGGATACTGACAAGTATTCTCTGTCTACACAACTTTACTTCTCCTAAACACATTAAGAGATCAACATGTACAAAAATATTTCTGCCCACGTCTCCCAGTATTTCTCACTTTCTCTCTCTCTCTGTGTGTGTGTCTGTGTGTGTGTGGGTGTGTGTGTGTCTCTCCCTCTCTTTTTATTCTCCCTCCTAAATTTCTTGAATTTTACATCCATGATCTCCCCTTCCTTTCCTCATTCTTGGAAAGGAACAGAGTGTGAGAATTCTACCCTGAACAGGGGGAGGTCATAGAATAGATGCCCCTCTATTACTAGGCTGAATGTTTTTCCAGCCCCTTCCCATAGCAGAGGGGAGGCCTTGCAACCCCCTCCACATTGGTCAGCCAAGCCAGAGCAACCCTCTGTCAGGGAAGTGATGATAGCGTGACCTCCTGAAGTGGTTCTTGGCGTCTGGAGAGAGTGCTCACTTTCCCTGGTCCATGGTGAGATGATAATCAGCAGGAAGGACAACATATTTAATTTCCGTAAGAAAATTCACCTCATTGAAGGGACTGACTTCAGAGATGATAGCCTTCCTCCTCTTTCAGGCTTTAAAATAGCTTTTTGTGTATGAGACCAATGTGGTAGCTGATCACACTTAATGGTTGTTGCTGTTTGATGTCCTTACTTGGCAAAATTAAAAGTGGGCAAGCCTACATGACTTCCACAGTTTTGGTAAGAAATCTTAACCAGCATTCAAAGTTCAAAGATATGGGAGCTCCACTGAAGTACAACATGGTGGCTTTGAGTTAGAATGACCTGGGTTAGAATTCCACCTCTGCTACTTAATTGACAATGAGCCCTGCTCTCTCTGCTCTGAGCCGCTACCTGCTCACCGATACTGCAGATAATAAAAGCTAATTTTATTGGTTATAAGGACAGTCTATGTAAATGGCCTGGCATGTCACAGTTTTCCATGGCAGCCACTATCACAAGAGTCTTTTTGGTCCCAACAAAAATTCCTGCAGTCTAATTCTTTCTGGTTTCTGTCCTTTCTTCTTTGGTCTTACAACTTGAGAAATAGAAGCTGAAGGCAACTAATATACAACTTTGGCACATAGAGTCATGGCCAAGGTTCACAGAAGGAAACACACTTGTACCTGTATCTCCAGAACGGACATTAAACGTAGGATGAGATTATTAGAAAGAAGATTTTTAAATATTTGGGAGCATAGCTGAATACCGAAAGTAAATTACATCATAAGCAAGATGTTCCAGGAACTTCGTTTCTTTTTCTTTTTTTTTTTTTTTTTTTTTTTTTTGCCTGATGGAAAAGTTTTAGTTCATAAAGGAAACGATGAGCACAATTGCTATCACAAAATAGCAATTCATGGTTCATGGTTATTTAAAATGAGCCCATTTGAAAATGATCAAAGATATGAACAATGATTTATAAAGAGAGTTGCTCATTTTGGTGTTATTTATCATATGTAAAATGTAGAAACATCCTAAATGGCTTACCGTAAAGGATTTTTTATATAAATTACAGTACTTTCATTTGATAGACTGCTATACAGCCATTAAAAATCGTGTTGTTGAAAAATATTTAATGATGAGAAAATGATTGCAATATTTTCTAAGCAAGGAGAGCAGGTTACAAAGTAGAATGTATTGTATGGTCATATTTTATGTCGTTATAACACAGATATCAGCTGAACGCTTCTAAACTTTAGGATCCAGATAAGATTGGCTCAGATGCCCAATTCTATGGTCTTGAGAAGCCTTGCCAAGACTTCTTCAATTTCCTAGGGAACTACCTTCTCACAAGTCCTTCTGCCTCTTGTCAGCCACTGCTTCGCTATGCCATTCTGACTTCGGTGTGGAACTCAACCTCTTTTATCTGCTTGCAAAACAAAATTTATAGCAGTAGAGCTATTTTTAGTGGCGTTGATGTAGAGGTAGGAAAGATGGAGGGGATAGAATTATTCATACTTTGTAGTGGTATGAGTAGTAGCCTCTCAAAAGATATGTCCATATTCTAACTCCACGAAGCTGTGAATACGATCCTTGGAGAAAGAGGGTCTTTACAGATATAACAAAGTAAAGGATGTGGAGATGAGATCATCTTGGAGTAGCATAGGCTCTAAACCCAGTGACACGTATCTTTATAAGAGAAAGAAGAGAAGACATCAGAGGTAGACACAGGACAAAGGCCACGCGAAGACAGGGCAGAGATTACAGCTACAGTGCCACAGCCAGGGGATTCCTCTGGCACTGTAGCTCTGTGGAGCCACCAGAAGCTGAAAGAGGTAGAAAGTAGCCTCCATTGGGGCCTCTAGAGAGGCTATGGCCCTACCAACACATAGGTTTTAGAATTCTCTCCTCCAGGACTGTGAGCAAATAGATTTAGATTTCTTTTATTTAAACCAGGGGTCCCCATCCTCTGTGCCATAGACTGGTATCAGTCCGTGGCCTGTTAGGAACCAGCCTGCACAGCAGGAGGTGAGCAGTGGGCGAGCCAGTGAAGCTTCATCCGTATTCACAGCCGCTCCCCGTTGTTCACATTACCTGTTGAGCTCTGCCTCCTGTTAGATCAGTGGTGGCATTAGATTCTCACAGAAGCACAAACCCTACTGTGAACTGCACATGTGAGGGATCTAGGTTGTGTGCTCCCTGTGAGAATCTAACACCTGATGATCTGTCATTGTCTCCCATCACCCTTATAAGGGACTGTCTAGTTGCAGGAAAACAAGCTCAGGGCTGCCACTGACTCTACCTTATGGTGAGTTGTATAATTATTTCATTATAGATTACAATGTAATAATAACAGAAATAAAGTGCACAATAAATTTAATGTGCTTGAATCGTCCCAAAATCATCTCCCCACCCCCAGAAAGATCTGTGGAAAAATTGTCCTCCATGAAACCAGTCACTGGTAACAAAAAATGTTGTGGACTGCTGATTCAAGCCACCAAAGTCATGGTCATCTGTTATGGCAGCCCTAGGAAACTACCACAGTCACCAAAGGACATACAACAGTGATGTAACTCTACTTACTAAAGGATCCTTTCTCTCCTCTCACCACCACCAGGGAGTTTCACTCACCTCCTAGATACTTCCTTGAGCTTCTCTTAATTCTCTCACTCTCTCTTTAACCTCCTCCTCTTCCCCCCACCCATATTGTTCCACAGACTCAACTTCTCCCTGTTTCCTACAGGGTTGTCATCTCACTTGTCATCTCACAGCCTACTCTAACTCCTACTCCCAAAGTTACATGTGCCAAATTTACTTTATTCACAGCCTTCCCTATCTCAGTGAGGGCGACTTCATCCTTTCAGCAGCACAGCATGCAAGCACTGGACTCCCCTTGACTCTGCTGTTGGAATCAACCCACATCCAGTCCACCAAGATATCTTGCTAGCTCTACATTCAGAATTTATCCACTACCTGACCGCTTCTGGGTCCCTCCAGTGCTGCTAGCCTAGTCCAAGACATCATCACCCCCTGCCAGCTTTGCAACTGCCTCCAATATATCCCTCTGGTTCCACCCTTGTCTCCCAACAGTCCGTTTTCACCCCAGCACCAGAAAAACATTCCTTTACTAACTTTAGTCCAATCTTATCACTCATCTACTGAAAACCTGGCAAAGGCTCCCTTCTCACCTAGAGAAAAGCCAAAATCCTTAAATGGCTGCAAGGATGATCTGGCCCCTGCAGTTCTTAGACCACATATGACTTCTACCCTCTCATTCACTCTACTCTAGTCCCAAGGACCTACTTACTTCTTGTCAAACACATGGGACACCCTCCTTGATCCAGCAGTTTCCTCTGCCTAGAATGTTCTTGCCCAGTTACCTAATTCCCTCGACTCCTGTGATTCCTTTCTTGTATGTCTCTGGCTCAGTGCAACTGGCTGCCTCAACATGCTCAGAATTTTCCCATGGAAATGATCTAAATAATAAAACCATAGCAACAACAACAGACTTCATGCTGTATCTGTCTGCTGACAATGGACTGAATGTTTGTGTCACCTCAACCCCCAAGTTCGTATGTTGAAATCCTAACCCCCAATGTGACGGTATTTGGAGGTAGAGCTTTGGGAGGTAATTAGGCTATGGCGGTAGAGCCCTCATGAACGGGATTAACGCCCTTACAACCTGGAGAGCTCTCTTGCCCTCTTTTGGCCTCAGGAGGAGAAAGGAAGCCAGCAGCCTGCAGAGCCAGCAGTTCTGCAACCTCACCAAAACCCAATCTTGCTGGCACCCTGATCGCAGACTTCCCACCCCAAGAACTGTGAAAAAAAAAAAAATATGCTGTTGATGAGCCACCTGATGTTGTTGATAAGCCTCCTGTTGCTGATAAGCCACCTCTGGTACTTTGGAATAGCAGCCCAAACTAAACAAGACATCGTCTGTCTATCAAAAACAAAATAGGGTTCGTGAGTATACTGTTAACATGTTTATTTGAACTGAAATATGAAGTCAATTATTTTTTCTAACAGCTGATCATTAAATATAACGTGGCCATGGCTCAAAAATAATTTAAATACTTTGATTTAGCTGTTTGACTTGACAATGTGAAATGGCCTTGCCAATTATATGACGAATATATTCCAGAACTTGAATGAGTCAAGTCTTCAGTTACAAAGTTTTCCTAAAATATATTTAAGATAAATAACATAAAAGCATTTTATCATAAATATTGCATTCATAATATTGTATTATATTGAAATTAACATTAACGCTGTTGTGATTTACCCAACTCTGAATATACTTAGGTAAACATAATGCCTTGGAGAAAAAAAATAAAAGGTATAATTAGTATTCACTTGATATGGGTTTAAACCCACTTTGGTCTAATTTCTGGACACTGAAGATGGAATATAAATTATTTTGCAAGTAATTTTGTTTACTATTCTCAGCTTCCAACAAAACTGGAGAAGAACCTAACCTAGTTGTCAGTTGATCATAAAATTTAATTTGGGGCATATAATTCAAAAGCAGGTTTAAAAATTGAGTGTCCCATCTATTCCTAACTCGCTGAGAATTTTATCATAACAGGATGTTGAATTTTTTCAAATGTTTATTCTTCATCTATGGATATGATCACATGGTTAAGCTTATTTAATATGTTAATATTGAGAAATATATTGATGGATTTTTTTAATTGAGTAAAGTTGCTATTCAAATCTAGTTCCATCCCCATCTACTCACTTCTGTGAATGAAAATTCTCAGTGATACATGCATAAAAATTTTAAAAATAGCAATATAATTCAGGCTGAAACCTGTATTTTTCTAGTAATAAGTAGCATTCAAATTAAGATACCGGAACAAATTGGAAAAAAGCCACATCCATCGAAATAATGCTTTATTTTTTATATTGAATAATTTAAAAATTTTATAATAGTATTTTATTTGTTATCTATGACTAATAATTAAAATGTTAACTCAATCCAGAAGACAGTTGATACAGAAGTCTATGGTAACTATGTTACCATATATATGTAAAATATATATATGTTTAGTTTTTTCCTCATATGTATATTCATCTATATTCTATATATGTTTATATTTATATATATAAATGTACATTCATTATAGAGAAATGGGAGGAGAAATCAATAAGAAACATTCAAGTGTAAACTATATTATAGTGAATAAAATTCTGTGAAGGAAGTAAAATAGAACTGTGCATACAAGAAGAAAAAAAAATATGTAAAATTTCCAGCTGCTAACAAGAGAACATGTTTACATGTTTTGAAAATGTTGTAGTATGTTGGAAGTATTGAACTGCCAAGGTATTTTGATTGCTCTGCATATATTTAAAAGAATGATATCATAGTTTATCTTAAAATGTCAATATAATATATGTTAGGTATCCATTATTTACAACCATTTAGACATAAGACAAAAATTTTAGACATCAGCTTTAAAATGTGCAAGGAAAAGCATACTTTTTTTAAAAAAAATCCTTTAGGGGTAATAAACAAAAATGTTTCAAGACCTCTGATTTCAAATACCATATGGCAAGACATCTCTTCTATTAGTGAAAAGTTCAATTCAATATTTTTTTAAGTAATCAGCTAGAGTTATCCTGGCCTACAGCGCCCTGGCTCAGCATTCAAGGTCTCTTCCAGGGAGATTACAGCGAACATCAAACTTACCCCATGTACCAACTAAATGTGGTAATGGCCATGTCAGCTGGGGTCTCCCAGTTTCCTTCAATGTACGTGACTGGGTCCCTATTTACCTGCGCCATTTCCTCTGTTGCTCCAAATCACACTCCTCTGTGCCCCAACTTCATAGAAACACACATGGGTCCCTGACACCCCAGCTCCATCATGCTTCATGGCCCACTGCTCCCTCTAACTTTCCTGTCTTCTGCTACCGCCCCTTGTCCTCCAAGACTCAACTCAGGTACCACCTCCAAAAGGAAGCCTTCTATGATGCCTCCACAGTCCCCAGGTTGGGGTAGGGGTCCCATTTTAGTTCCCATGGTCCCCTAGGTTCTCTCCATCATAGCACACTAAACTTATGGGACTGCAATTCCAAAAATGTAATGGGAAAGCAGCTTACCCGGGGTGGCTGCTAGGAATGCTCTTTCCTGGCCTCTATGCAGGAAAGTCTATTTGAACATTTGGGTAGTGGAGTCCAGGAAGCTGCGCATTTATCCCACATCCCAGGTGATCTGTTGCAAGTGGTATGAAGAACATATTTTGAGAAATTCTGTTTTCATGCAATTGCTCCCTTACTTGACTGAGCCACACTAGCCTCTGAACTTTTTAATTTTTTTTGAGAGGGAGTCTCGCCCTGTTGCCCAGGCTGGAGTGCAGTGGTGTGATCTCGGCTCACTGCAAGCTCTGCCTCCTGGGTTCACGCCATTCTCCTGCCTCAGCCTCCCGAGTAGCTGGGACTACAGGTGCACGCCACCACCCCCAGCTAATTTTTTCTATTTTTTAGTAGAGACGGGGATTCACCGTGTTAGCCAGGATTGTCTCAATCTCCTCCATGTCCTGACCTCGTGATCCACCCGCCTTGGCCTCCCAAAGTGCTGGGATTACAGGCGTGAGCCACCACGCCCGGCCGCCTCTGAACTTTTTGGAAGCACAGAATGTTTTATTCACCATTATCTCTGCCTATAGTGGCTAGAACACTGCCTGGCATGTAAACGGCACTCCATAAATGCTTGTTGAATGCAGGAACGGGTGAATTAATTCATTAGCCAATACTCCCATTTTCACTGCCTCCTATATCAAGCCTTGCATTAACCTGTGTCAGCTAAGCCATCACGTTTCTAGGTTGGAGTTGAACTTTATATCCATTCAGTGGGGTTACTTGGGTTTTCTCATATTAATCAGAAGTTATATTTATCTGTGATAATATAAAATATTAATAATTCTAACTTCATCAGCAATTATTTCTACTTGGCACACACTTTCAGGGTCCAGAGTCCTTGGTGTGCCATAAAGGGTTTAAAGTTCTTGCCCTAAATAGCCTGCTACAGCCTATAAACTCCACTTATCTGCCGTAGTTTATGTGGCCACCTCCCTCACACCAAGAATAAGAGCAATGCAAATCCCTTTTACCTTTATTGTGGCAGGGAGAGGCACAGTCTATAATCCCAATTATACAATAAAATGCCCAACATTTGTATGGCATCAAAAGAATATTTAACGAGTCTGTCGGTTGCCATGCACCAAGCCTTAGCATCCACAGTAGCTATTCTGGAATAACTTCCCTCCCCTCCTCAGCTCATTCCTCCCCTGTATCTCGCCTGGCTGCAGCATCCTGGTTGTCATCAACCATTCCACAGTGATAGGCAGGAAACCATTCTGCTGGTGTTTTCTCTCTCCCTCTCTCCTTCCACATCACCAAGGCCCTGTGGTCCATGCTGTGCTTGCTCCCCATGCCCTCCCCTGCATTGCCCCATTTCTTGTCCTGCTCTCTTACCCAAGGCTTGCTCTTAGCATCATCTCATCCCACGGGCCTTTGGGGAGTGGGGCAGGTAAGAGGTGGCTCTGGACCCTGGGAAATGATAGAGGGAGTGAGAAGGCAGCACTGAGGTCTGTCCTCAGGATGATTCCCTGAGAGATTCTCAAACCTCGCAGACCATCCAGATTAACATGCTGACCCTCTGGGGTGTCACTCTAGTTAGAAGGCCATCAGGAAAAGGGAAGGGGCTGAAGGAATGGAAAGAGGGAGCGGGTGCAAGAGATTTTGCAAGGGGAAATTAAACCCACCTGAGCATGAAGGGAAAGAGAGGGCATGTCAAAATAGTACCACCATTGCCAAGTATTCCCAGAGATAAGGAATTTACTTTTTGGACATTAGGGCAAGATAAATTAAGCCATCTCCATTAAATACTTTCCAGTGTCAAGTTCATATATATTGCAGAGTTGTCAGCCCAAGATTCAGAGTTGAAATCAAGAGAATTGAAGGGAAATGATGTAGATGTTAAAAGAAAGGCTGAAGCCTGAATCTTGGGTTTTACCCTGTTGGGAGCTAGAAAGAATATACGAAGAGGTCAATAAAAAGAAAATAGAGAAGTAGGGAGAGGACAATTAAGTAGGAGTGAGAGGAGGAGACGGCCAGCTGAGAGTAAGTGGGAGATTGTTAGTTAAAGCAGAAAGAATCCCAGCACCTGGGGAGGCCAAGGAGGGCAGATCACTTGAGGTCAGGAGTTTGAGACCAGCCTGGCCAACATGGTGGAACCACGTCTCTACTAAAAATACAAAAAATTAACCAGGTGTGGTGGCATGTGCCTGTAGTCCCAGCTGTTCAGGAAGCTGAGGAATGAGAATTGCTTGAACCTGGGAGGTGGAGGCTGCAGTTAGCTGAGATCGCACCTCTGCATTCCAGCCTGGGTGACACAGTGAGACTCCACCTCAAAAATAAAATAAAATAACTAAAGGGGAAAGAGTGTACAGGAAAGGGGAGAAGAAATACTGTCAGTGACAGAAACATTCAAACACATGACAGACAGGGTTTTTTGCAAAAAGGAAATTCTAAAGAAATGGTAAATTTTAATTTGTCTTACATAACTGAATCCCTAATGAAACATCTGTGCTAGAATTGCATTTAGTGTCGGATAATGTACCCATAGCATCCACAGTACTGCTTTTAGTTTTGTAGATGCATCCGAATAGCATACACATTGCTTTCCAAGAAATACCACCTGAGCGTTCCTTACAAACAAGGACGAGAAACAAAGGGAACCTCATCTCCATACCACGCACAGCCTATTAATATTATATTGCACTCCCATGGTCTCTGGGGGAGCAAAAACATTTGGGTGTGCTGTGGGTTAGGTAAACACCCACTAAATATTGATGCATGCATAATTAGAATGACTAAAATAATTTTGGCATAAAACTACCCTGGCAGTCAGGGGAGAGACAAAATGAAGTAATTTGATAGTGAAAATTAATACAAGTCGACTCGCAATTTTCAGTGCGGCTAACTGAAAACCACTTATTATTCAAACCTCATATTCTCTCCCGGTTTGTACTTTTTTGCATTGCCCTGAGAGAAACGAAGGCAAGAAGAGGGTCCCAGGGGCAAAGCTGTCATACTGAGATAGTGAAACAAGAGACTTATGCTTATTTTTCTAATGCAGTGGCTCCTCAACTTTTAGTCACATTGATGTTGCCCCCTATGACACACATCCATGGACATGTCCAAGGGATAGGCCATCCTCTCCCATTCAAACAGCACTGAAATTAGAATGAGATTGATGTTATCATAAGTATAATCTCTTTAGGGATAGCCTTATTAACATATAATTCACATATCATACAATTTACCAATTTAAAGGGTGCAAATCAGGCCAGGTGCAGTGGCTCACACCTGTAATCCCAGCACTTTGGGAGGCCGAGTCGGGTGGATCACTCGAGGTTGGGAGGTCAAGACCAGCCTGGCCAACATGGTGAAACCTTGTCTCTACTAAAAATACAAAAATTAGCCAGGTGTAGTGGTAGGCGCCTGTAATCCCAGCTACTTGGTAGTCTGAGGCAAGAGAATCACTTGAGCCTGGGAAGCGTAGGTTGCAGTGAGCTGAGATGGCACTACTGCACTCCAGCCTGGGCAACAAGAGCAAGACTCCATCTTTAAAGAAAAAAATAAGGGTGGGGGGGAACAAATCCGTGGCTTTTCCAGACTTGTGCAACCATCATTACATTTCACTTTAAAAAGTAACCCATTAGCAGTCACTCCCCGTTTCACCCCAAACCCCCTAGTTTTCAGCAACCACCAATCAGCTTTCTCTCTCTGTGGGTTAGCCTATTTTGGACATTGCCTGAAAGTAAAATCATACAATATGTGGCTTTTTGTAAGTTGTTTCTGCAACTGGCTAAGGAAAACATGAGTGGAATGTTTTCATGGTTCATCTATGTTGTAGCATGCATCAGGATTTCATTGCTTTTTCTGGCTGAATCATATTCTATTGCATGAACATGTCACATTTTATTTATCCATTCAACAGTTGATGGATATTTGGGTTGTTTCCACTTTGGGGCTATTATGAATAATGTTGCTGTGAACATTCCTGTACAAGTTTTGCACATGTAATCCTGAATGTGAGCTATATAACAAGAGCAGCTAACATTGCCCAATAAGTGTCATGGGGAATACAGGCACCGTCTCATTTTATCAGTTCAGTACCCCAACGTTCAGAGCCAGGATCCAAATCTCCATCACTCTGGCTCTAAAGCCTATGTTTCTAGTCTCCTTACTTTATTTCCTCTAAATCTAAAGATTAGAAAAGGGAAGTCATTCATTACTTCAAGTGAATTACTATGCTATAATTAAGACAGTAGTTATGACATTAGTTATTCCAGTAGTGCCCCACTTCCTTTCCCCTACACTTACCTGTGCATGCCTACTGGACCTCCAAATGTTAGAACCTGCGTGATTTTGCATTGCTTTGTTATGTAGAAACTGGAAGTGATGGGGAAGAAATCCACCCCACGTATACTTTCAACCAATAACCAATGAGTGTTAGTGAATAAATAGTGAACAACCTCAGCCAGCAGGTAGAATAACACTGAGAAATGTGTTTACTGCATTTCAGACTTTCTCCAGAAGGATTGATTTTATGGAACGATTAAGACCCCAGCAGGATTAAGCTTGGTTGTCCTGAGTGATAACTGATTTCCTTCCCTTCCCTGTCTCACATCTCCACCCCTCTAGTGGTAGTTTCTCGGATCACCTCCAAAATAAACTACTTGTCCTTGAATCCTTCTCTAAAGGTCTGTTTCTGGCAGAACTGAAACTAAGACATGGTGGTTATTTCTCGCAGTTGAATCACACCAGATTTCCTTGCAGAGACTATTCTGAGACACATCAATCCCTCATAAGGGGAGGTCCCACAGCCAAGAAGGAAGTATTAATGGGTTCGTGCATCATTTTTTGAAGGGGATTCAAAAGAAGCAGGTTGGGAGTAGATGTCTCTTGGAGGATCCAGGCATTGTGGAATAAGTATCTTTTATATTCAGGTTGCTGAAGACCAATAGGGTATAGGCAACAGAGTGGATGATAAATATAACCACTGCAGTTGTAGTACCTAGGTCTGTTTTAACTCCTACTGCATTGTCCCAGCACTTAACTTGATGCTTGATACAAAGCTGGTGCCCAATACATGCTGACTATCACTTAATAAAGTTATTCTTTACAGATCAGTGAGAAGAATACATCTTCAGAGTCTTCCATCTTTGAATACATCCTGGTTTCCTGGCACATGTTGTTCTACTATCTTGTATTAGGATAAAGGCTAGACTACTATTTAAAAAAAAAAAATCCTCAAAACATAGTGGCTTAATACATAAACCAACACATGTAATAAAATTGTAAAGAACTAAACACAGACACATACACACGCAAGTGTGAGTACAAGTAAAATGGGAAAACTAGGTAAGATCTATCAACTGCATCTATGTCAATATCTTGGATGTCATTTTATGCTACAGTTTTGCAAAATGTTATCATTGGGGAAAATGAGTAAAGAGTATGCAGGAGCTCTCTGTATTATTTCTTATAATGGCATGTGAATCTACAATGATCTCAATAAAAATTTTTATTAAAAATATATAGTATCATAAATAACAGTATAGGTAATCTAGAATGGTGAGCCTAGTGAGATATTTGTACTCCACAAAGTCTTTCAAAGACCCAGGTTCCTTCTATCTTGTTCCTCCAATATCTCCTAAGGGTACTATCTTCACCTACAAGGCTGGAGCTGAGTCATATCTCACTGTCAGTCCACAGGAGGGGAGAAAAGAGGGAAATGAATTTTCTTTTAAGCATTTTATCCAGAAATGGCATGTATCACTTCCACTCAGATTATATTAGCAAAAACTTAGCCACACAGGCACATGTAACTGCAAGGGAAGCTGGTAAGTGGAGCTTTTATTCTGGATGGTCATATGCAACTAAAACACTATTATTATGGAAGAAGGGAAAGACATTTTGAGTAACAACGGGCAATGTTCCACAAAGCACTAACTGATTTTCTTAATTGGCATTGGCATAGTGAGATGTTATTTGGCATGTGCCAAAAATCCCTTCTTTGAGGAAAACCACATCTGACAAAGTCTATACTAACCTTTCTCTATCCAGAGCCGAGAGATACGGAGACAGGACTCTATGATGTCTGAGACTTGACAACTAGATCCGCCTTTTGAGCTTCCAGTTACAGGAGCCAAGCATCCCTACTTTTGATTTATCTATATTGGGATGGATTTCTATGATTTGCAACCCAAAGAGACCTGATGAACATAGTTGGTATCCTGACTCCTCAATTTCTGAAAACACTGAGACATGAAAGTGGCAAATATAAGCTTTACTGTCTCAAACGGTCCTTTGAGTCTTTCTAGGAGAGCCCCAAATGCTTCAGCACTGAACACAGAGCCCTTGCCAGGACACTCACAATAACATGTAGGTTTAGTCAGCACTATTTAAACACTTAGTTTAATCAGTACTGAGAGAGGCAAGGGTAACAATAATGAGTTATTTCAAAAGTTTTTAATGGGAAAAAAGAAAAACCATTGACCCAAATTCTATGCTTGATAATTCTTAATAAGTGCTATAAATGCTTCTAAAAGAATATTAAGTTGCTTAATTGCTGAATAAATGAAATATAAACATTATGTTACTTGGAGAGTTCTTTAATACATAATGGGGAAAAACATTTTATGAAATGTACTGCAGGTGATAAATGCTTGTTTTCTTTTCTAAAATCAATTATTGAAACCATTAACCACTGTTTAAATATAGCTCAATTTTTTTCTGCTTATTTCCCTTTATATTTTTTTTTTATTAGTGAAAGAAAATAGGTTTATCTAGGAGAGAGAGCTGCATGGTGAAACAGATGGAATGTGGAGGATATGGGAGTCAAAAGCCTTGGCTTTTTTTTTTTTGAGACAGAGTCTCACTCTGTCACCCAGGCTGGAGTGCAGTGGCGTGATCTTGGCTCACTGTAAGCTCCGCCTCCAGGGTTCACGCCATTCTCCTGCCTCAGCCTCCCAAGTAGGTGGGACTACAGGTGCCCACCACCTCACCCAGCTAATTTTTTGTATGTTTAGTGGAGACAGGGTTTCACTGTGTTAGCCAGGATGGTCTTGATCTCCTGACCTCGTGATCTGCCCGCCTCAGCCTCCCAAAGTGCTGGGATTACAGGCGTGAGCCACCATGCCCAGCCAGAAGCCTTTGCTTTTAATCACAGCTCTGTCATTTACTAGTTCTGTGACTTTGGGTAAGTCACTTAAACTCACCTGATTTCCAGATGCAGTGTGAAACTATTTCAAGGACTCTCTTACCCACCTTAGAGAGTTGTAGTGGTACTACTACTAAGTCATAGCACTTTTAGGGCAGTGCTTATCAGCCTTTACTATACATAGGAATTACCTAGGAATTTTGCTAAATACAGATATGTATTTATTAAGCCTAGAATGGGATCCAAGACCCAACAGTTCTAATAAGCTCTCAGGTGATGTTGATGTTACTGATCCACACTTTTGGATAGCAAAGTTCTCACGTGCCTGCCAAGCTCACAATAATTTCCATTCTTTAGAAATGACTCCAATTTATAGCAGTTCTTGTGCCCTTTTGCCACAGCTGACAATGGTAGAGGTGATTTCTGATCCAAGCTGGGCGAAAAGAAGTTCTCGTTTGCAAGCCTGGGATTTTGAACAGGGACAACTAGAAATGTGACATATATTCATTTGCTGATTCATTCACCAATAAAAAAAAAATTCTGTCTCTATGCCAGACACTATAGTAGGTAGTGGAGATATACCAATCAATCAAGCAGGTCTCTGCACTTACAGAGCTTTCATTATAGTAATATGCGAGATAATTTCAGATGAGCTAAGTGCTGTGAAGAGATTGAAGAATTTCAACGCAATGCAGGAGACTTTAAGTGAAAGTGTTGGGGAAAGCCAAGCTCTTACTTCCTCTTCTGTATGACCTTGGCAGCCAAGAGTTGAGGATGATGGCATAACAAATGGGGGAAGCCTGGGTCCCTGACTGATTATGTGGAGCACAGCACCCTTCCCCTTCCCTGCAGACTGAATTGGACTGTGATCAGAGTGAGAAATAAAATACTGCACACCTGTGAGGAATTGTGACAGCAAACTGATCTTTCTGAGACGCATCCACTGCCTGGATATATTATTAGGGGAAGACAATACTAAATAAACACTGATATACAAACTCACGTTGAAGTTAATTTCTTTCTCCAGTCGTTTCTATCTTAGATCTCTTGGTCCGACCTTTCTAAAATCAACTCACTAAATTATGATGGAAGCTAAGGAAGCAATTATAGAGTTTGTAATTTTCCTTTAAAACATGCCTGATTATATTTTAAAAGAGTCCTTGGTGGAGCAAGAATATTAACATTTAAATTCACCATTTCTCATGTTTATCCACACACTCTAAATCTGGGTATCCCTCAGAGGATCCTGTAATCCCCCAAAGGAAAGCTATCTTCTTTACTGCGTTTTGGTGGGTCTTTTCTTCCTTAGCTGCTGGTCTCAAGAGCATATGGCTGGTCTCTCAGCCCCCTGAATACTCTTCCTCTTCTCTTCTAATTTTTATGTATCCTAAGCAGCCACTGCAAAGCTGTTCTTTAAGACTGCTTAGCACAGGAAGTCTCCTGTGACTTATGTCTGCGTAACAGGTGAGGACAAGACAGGCAGGAAAGCCAGAGCATCCTATCAGAGAGGCCAGTGCCAGGGACTGGCATTTCTTACTTTCTTCACCTGGCCTTCATTAATTTTTATATCCTAGGACTTGAGTTTGTCCTTGTGACTGTGTATGCTTAGTGAAAACTGAGCAGTAAATCATGCAACTGATATGAACCTCTCTGAGTCTGCCTTTGGTACCAGATCTATCAGCAAGATCAGCACATGAAGTCAAAACTTCCATTCTCCAAGACAGTAAAATGAAATCCTCCCCAGCCAGGGGTCCATTCCAGGACGCATGTCCACAGACGTGTACCGTCTGCAACTATCCACAGAACCACACTCATGATGAGGAGACAAAAGATGGGCCTCAAAAGGAGACCTCTGAGTGAGGATGCCAACTTTCTTTTCTGCATTCCTTGGTTCCTTCAGCAACAAAGATTAGTCTTGGCATCGCTGCCTGCTTGGCCACCAGAACAAAGAGAAATAAGGAAAATTAGGGACACAGGAAAACCTATGGGCACACATAGATGTGGAAACTCAGAGATAATAGAGACTTAAAGAGATACATGGAGAGTGAATATTCTGTCTCCCTATAGAGCCTTTTCCATCATCCATCCACCCAAGCAATGCTGACCTGAGGGCCTATTTATCAGGCACTGGGCTTGGCCTTGGGGATAAACAAAGATGGAGGTGAAAGTTTAAAAGCAGACACTGGAGGTGGGAAGAGCAGTTGACGTGGCCCTAACAGTGTTCCTACCACGGCGGAACGCACAGACAAGGGACGTGGGGGAAGACGTGGCCCTAAAAGGGTTCCCGCCACGGCGGAACGCACAGCCAGGGAACGTGGAGGAATTTATGAAGCGAAACTCCTGCTACCCCAACGCCGGTGAAGGTGAATGAGACACCTGCGCGTCATAGAGACGCTGAGACCTCCAGGCTTCCTAGAGAGGCCCGGAAGTGGCTCCAGGGGGCAGGTCCGACGGCTCTGGCGCCCGGGCTGTGGCGGTAGGTAGCCAGGAGACCTGTGCCTCTCTTCCCCTGCTGTAGCCGTCTGCCACGCCCTTGTTCCTGCAGCTGTGAGTGGGCCTGGGTTGGGGTTGGGGGGCCGCCGCCCTTCCGCGGAGACCTTGGGCCGCCTCGGCCTGGAACGCGACAGGTGGCGGTCCCGGGGGTGGAGGACGGTGGTGAATGAGCAGGGTGGCGGGAAGGAGCATCCCCTTTCAGGTGTCTTCCTGATCCCAGGGGACCCGGCGCAGCTTGGCTTTCTAGAATGTCGCCAAGGCCTCAAACACTGGCTCTCCGCATTTTTTGTTTTTAAGGACATCGGGGCCCCAAGCTCCGAACTTTCCACAGGTGTCTGGCTATACTTGATTCCTACCTTTGATTTTCTGCACATTTGGGAGAACGATTACCTCCTCGCTATGACTTGGTTCTCGTTTCCCACTTAAAGTGGCAGTGACTGGTTCCCATTTAAACTGCATGTATTTGTTGGGAAAAGGTAAGTAGGTTTAAACAAAACCTTATAGGCTAGTCATAGTACCAGATGAACCAGATGTGACAGAAATTGTGGAGGTGGAGTGAGCCCTGAAAATCTGAGACGGGTCTCAGTTCATTTAGAAAGTTTTTTTTGCCAAGGTTGAAAACATGTACCCATGACACAGCCTCAGGCGGTCCTGACGACATATACTTAAGGTGGTCAGAGCCCAGTTTCGTTTTCTACATTTTAGGGAGACATGAGACAAGAACAGATGTAAGATGAACATTTTTTTCGGTCTGGAAAGGCGGGACAACTGGAAACGGGGAGGGGGCTTCCAAGTCATAGGTACGTAAGAGACAAATGGTTGCATTATTTTGAGTTTGATTAGCCTCTCCAAAGGAAGCAATCAGATATGCCTTTATTTCAGTGAGCAGAGATATATGAATAGAATGGGAGACAGGTTTGCCCTAAGCAGTTCTCAGCTTGACTTTCCCCTTTAGCTTAGTGATCTTGGGGCCCCAAGATTTATTTTCCGTTCACAATGATAAGATAACCACCTAAGTGAATCTGTATTGTCCCAGCCTTAGTGTGCGGCATTACACGTGGTGGTTAAGAGTCATACAGACCCGGCTTCAAGTGCCGAACCCTGCCCAGCCCCTTATGACCTGCATAATTTGTGGGCAAGGTTCCTAACCTCTGATCTATTTTCCTCATTTCTGAAAGCTGATGATAATACTAGTAACAACCTCAGAAGATTGTCCTGAGGCTTAAATGCTAAACCTTTAAACTGCCTGTATTAATCCATTCTCATGCTGCTAATAAAAACATAACCAAGACTGGGTATTTTACAAAGGAAAGAGGTTTAATGGACTCACAGTTCCACATGGCTGGGGAAGCCTCATAATCATGGCAGAAGGCAAAAGAGGAGCAAAGTCACGTCTTACGTCTTATATGGTGGCAGGCAAGAGAGCTTGTGTAGGGGAACTCCCCTTTATAAAACCATCAGATCTTGTGAGACTTATTCACTATCAAGAGAACAACATGGGAAAAACCCACCTCTGCAATTAAATTACCTCCCACTGGGTCCCTCCCAGGACATGTGGTAATTATGGGATCTACAATTCAAGGTGATATTTGGGTGGAGACACAGCCAAACCATATCATTCCACCCCTGGCCCCTCCCAAATCTCATGCCCTCACATTTCAAAACCAATCATGCCTTCCCAACAGTCCCACAAAGTCTTATTTCATTTTAGCATTAACTCAAATGTCCAGACTCCAAAGTCTTATTTAAGACAAGGCAAGCCCCTTCCACCTATGAGCCTGTAAAATCAAGAGCAAGTTAGTTACTTCCTAGATACAATGGGGGTACAGGTATTGGGTAAATACACTCATTCCAAAAGGGAGAAATTGGCCAAAACGAAGGAGCTACAGGCCCCATGCAAGTTTAAAATCCAGCGGGGCAGTCAAATCTTGAAGCTCCAAAATGACCTCCTTTGACTCCATGTCCCATATCCAGGTCACACTGACAGAAGAGGTGGGTTCCCATAGTCTTGGGCAGCTCCACCCCTGTGGTTTCGCAGGGTACAGCCCCACTTTTGGCTGCTTCCAGGGCTGGCGTTTAGTGTCTGCTGCTTTTGTAGGTGCATGGTACATGCTGTTGGTGGATCTACCATTCTGGGGTCTGGAGAATGGTAGCTCTCTTCTCACAGCTCCACTAGGCAGTGTCCCATTGGGGACTCTGTGGGGTGGTTCCAACCCCACATTTCCCTTCCATGCTGCTGTAGCAGTGGTTCTCCATGAAGGCCCCACCCCTGCAGCCAACTTCTGCCTGGACATCCAGGAGTTTCCATGCATCCTCTGAAATCTAGGCAGAGGTTTCCAAACCTCAATTCTTGACTTCTGTGTACCCACAGGCTTAACACCGCATGGAAGTTGCCAAGGCTTGGGGCTTGCACCCTCTGAAGCCACAGTTTGAGCTGTACCTTGGCCCGTTTTAGCCACAGCTGGAGCAGCTGGGACGCAGAGCACCAAGTCCCTAGGCTGCATAGACCAGGGGGGCCCTGGACCCAGCCCAGGAAACCATTTTTGCCTCCTAGACTTCTGGGCCTGTGATAGGAGGGGCTGCCAAGAAGGTCTCTGACATGCCCTGGAGACATTTTCCCCAATGTCTTGATGATTAGCATTTGGCTTCTTGTTACTTATGCAAATTTCTGCAGCCAGTGTGAATTTCTCCCCTGAAAATGGGTTTTTCTTTTCTATTGTATCATTAGGCTGCAAATTTTTCAAACTTACACTCTGCTTCCTCTTGAATGCTTTGCAGCTTAGAAATTTCTTACCCCGTATACCCTAAATCATCTCTCTGAAGTTCTGAGTTACACGGATGTCTAGGGCAAGGACAAAATGCCATAAGTCTCTTTGCTAAAACATAACAAGTCACTTTTGCTCCAGTTCCCAACAAGTTCTTCATCTCTGAGACTACCTCAGCCTGGACTTTATTGTCTATATCACTGTCAGCACTTTGGTCAAAGCCATTCAACAAGTCTCTAGGAAGTTCCAAACTTTCCCACATCTTCCTGTCTTCTTCTGAGTCCTCCAAACTGTTGCAGCCTTTGCCTGTAAACCAGTTCCAAAGTCACTTCCACATTTTCAGATATCTTTACAGTAGCACCCCACTACCCAGTACCAATTTACTGTATTAGTCCATTCTCATGCTGCTAATAAAGACATTCCCAAGACTGGGTAATTTATAATGGAAAGTGGTTTAATGGACTCACAGTTCCACATTGCTGGGGAGGCCTCATAATCAGGGCAGAAGGCAAAGGAAGAGCAAAGTCACATCTTACATGGTGGCTGGCAAGAGAATTTGTGTTGGGGAATTTTCATTTATAAAACCATCAGATCTTGTGGGACTTACTGTAATGAGAATAGCACAGGAAAGACCCACCCCCATGATTCGATTACCTCCTACCAGGTCCCTCCGAGGACACGTGGGACTGACAGGAGGTACAATTCAACAGGAGACTTGGGTGGAGACACGGCCAAACCATATCACTACGTAACCCATAATAAGTGTAGCCATGGTTGTTGCTGTTTTTATTTTAGGGAGGAGGAAACAGAGGTTCAGTGAATTGCCTAGGGTCACACAGGGAATTGGTGGAAAAGCCAAGTCTAATGCCCAGATTTCCAAACTGGGAGTCTTAACCCTTCATCACTGCTACCTGTGCCACATGGGAGAAGATGGGCCACCTCGATTCATTTTCTCTGGGAACTGCGGGAATCACAATGAGGTTGCAGAATGTGTTAACAGTGAAAGCCCTCACAGGACTCAGGTCAGTACCCAGCACTTCACATAGGGGCTCTGCACAGCCTCAAGTGCTGCTGCGTTAAGATGAACTGTAGAGTCAGATGCACCTGGGTTATTGGTACAGCTCCCTGCTCTACCATTTGCTAGCTGTAGGACTTGGAGTTAGGCACTTTGTGTCTCTGAGCTTCAGTTTCCTCATCTGTAAAATGGAATTAACAAATTAGTACTCATCTGAGAGGGTTGTGAAATAATTCACAGACAGAGTATTGCACAATGCCTGGCACAGAGAAGTGCTTAATAAATGGCAGTTGATATTACTTCAATTTCTTGATATAAATTCAGTTACTTGATATTACTTCAGTTTATAGACGTGGCAAACTGCTGACCTAGTGAAGAAGAAAGTACAAGTGTAGTACTCCTTGCAGATAGGACAGAAAGAGGCATTTGAAGAGCTTGCAAAATGTTCACCCCATTTATATTTACTGGGTCTACAATCTGCTAGATATTCCTTGTCCCTACAGATAGTGCCAGTCTGTGCTCACATGGCATTTAAACTGTAGCTTGGGGAACAAATGGGAAATACCAATTACAAAATTATTTCATTTCTTTTGTCATCAGCATTGTGAGGAATTGCAAGGCCCTTGTGCCACAAATATCTAGGCAGAAGTTTAGGTAGCGGAACACGATTTGAAACACCTCAGGTGATGATCCTGAATTACAGACAGCTATCCTGCTACCTAGTTATATTCAAAACCCTGCATAAATGCCCATATCTATTACGAGTATACTGGTTTTTACTTAACTCTATGCACTTAGGTAATTTTCTTCCCAGGTGTGTTTGGCCTTTTGGTTTTTTGTTTGTTTTTTTTTTGGAGACACAATCTCTGTTGCCTAGACTGGACTGTAGTGTTGCAATCTCCGCTCACTGCAACCTCCATCCCGCAGGTTCAAGCAATTCTCCTACCTCAGCCTTCTGAGTAGCTGAGATTACAGGTGTGCGTCACCACACCTGGCTACTTTTTTCTGTTTTTAGTAGAGACAGGGTTTCACCATGTTGGCCCAGCTGGTCTCAAACTCCTGACCTCGAGTGATCCACCCACCTCAGCCTTCCAAAGTGCTGGAATTACAGGCGTGAGCCACTGCACCCAGCCCCTTTTGAATTTTATATGTCACATCTCTTTTATCTGTATCAGAATTCTTCTCCTTATCCCTCTAACTGCATATTTATTTTTATTGTTTTGACTTCCTTATATTAAACACAAGTAGATAATTTTCAGATCATGCATGGAATTTGAATAGCACCATTTCGTAAGCCCCCTAGCATCAATATATTTGCCAGATCTCAATATAATAAGATTACAGTTATCTTTTACCTCTGGTCAGCACTTGTACAGTGATTTAAAACACGTAATCATGGGGTTATACTACTTGGAGATATTTTTTATCTCTCTTAAAGTAAATACAATTTTTTATTTTTATGGGAACAGTCTTAAATTCTCGCTGTTCCATACTTTCTATTGGGGAAATGCTAATGACACTCATATTTCTATGTTGCATTATAATACCAGAGGGCAAGTAGCACAGTCATCTTGAACTCATAGGGATGAAGGAACTGTGTGCATAATGAAAGGTTCTTATTTCTGATGTTTAGCATTTAATTAGGTCTTTTAAAATGTAAAGTACTCCCAATCATCTTTTATTAGTTTTTTCTCATAACTTCCCTTGAGATGTCAACATTATTACCCTCGCTTTACCTTAGTATTCTCAAGAGGTCGGGTGTATTTTAAATTTAATTTTTTTTTCCTGTTTGTAATTAAGTTGTTTTTTTTTTTTTTCTTGATCATGTGCTTAACTTTAACGTGTATCCACTAAAATGACTGCCCAGGTCAGATGTAGCCCTCCCCACCAGGGGAGAGCAATTACTGAACAAAGCCACATTTTGGAAGGACCTTCAAGCACTTGCCATTATAAAGGCAGGTCTGAGTGCCCACACCTAGAAGGAATCAGATAGAAACTAATCAATAAAACAGAAGCCACAGAGTAGATGAAAATCGGGCAGCTGGTTGAAGAACAACTGTATATTCTCTTTTCTCCCTTCTGGCTTAGCATTCTTGAGAATTTTGGGTGGGGGCGGGTCTGCAAAATGCGTTTGCTGAGATTTTTCTGTGCTTATCAATGTTGGGGATCAGGAAGGGAGGAGGTGGCTCCCAGCAGTGCAGCAGATGGCTACCATCCTGTGAAGGCTTTACTGGCCTGGTGGATAAGCTTTTTCCTTGCTGTTTATCTTGTTAAGTTATTAATTTTTCCTTACCTTTCTGTTCTGACCCCCCTGATCAGGTCAATTTTACAAGTTTTTCCCTCAGATCATTCTGAAACCAGTTGGAAGGTAATGGAATAGCATCAATAGGCCTGGTAGGTTTCTGAAGCATTAATAATCCAAAGTTGTATGTTCCTTCCTTGATTAATGTGCACATGAACCATGATTGACCTATGGTCTTGTGACTGGACTGGAATGTGTAATTTTAAAACCAAAGACTAATTAAAGATAGGTATTTCCGTTGGAATTTTTTAATTGGGCTTTTGAAGGCCTTGTCCATTTTCAGAATTCCTTATGGTGGAATTCTTACAGAGATATTAAGAAGATCTTAAATTGTTATCTGGCATCCTGTTTGTCAAAACTTTCAACCAGACAAGAACATTTCCAAAACCTACTGTTTCAATTAATAACATCACCTTCCTCAAAACATCATCTGGGTGCAGCGCACTGCCACCCCTGCAGTTGTTCACCAGCCCTCACCCTGATTTCACCTGAGCACACTGGCCTTTTGTCCTCAGTGGTAACCCTCTAGTCTAGAGCCACATCTCCCTTACCTGGACCCTGGCCCATTTCCTCCTCCAGGGGAAGCCTTCTCTTTCACAAGTACCAAGGTGGCCCCAACAGTTCATTGCTGTAAACCTACAAAGGCTTATGTTGTCTGCAGAATGGAATTCAATTAGCCAGGCATCATGGCACACGCCTGTAGTCCCAGCTACTCAGGGTGCTGAGGTAGGAGGATCGCTTGAGGCCAGGAAATCAAGGTTGCAGTGGGCCGTGGTCACACCTCGGCACTCTAGCCTGGGCAACAGAGTGAGACCTTGTCTCAAAAAAAAAAAAAAAAGAATGGCATTCAAACTTTATGGAAGGGGACAGAAGCCTGTCTCCAGGCTCACCCCAGGTTGTCTTTTCACCCTCAAGCATCAGCTCCATGCTTCAGTTTGCACACTAGCCATGGCAGACTCACCATGTTAGCTGCCCAGCACAGCCTTCCCTGCATCTGATCCATTTATTCGTGGTGCACCCCCACCTGTGATTACCTTCCTTTCAGCCTACCTAGATCCTCCCATGGGCCCTGTAGCGCTAAAGCTCACTCTCCCATGATCTCTTCCTGATGTGCCCTGTCAGAATCAGTCTCCCCACCCCTCACCTTGGTTTCCCACCGCACTTTGTTTATACCAATGTTATAACAGTAACCTTATTTTCATGTTTTTTGCCTTTTCCTTTTGGTATCTGTAGAAGCCTCTTTCTTATTTGTAAGCTCTGGAAAGCAGGACCTCTGTCTCGTTTGGGTTTGTATCTTTCATTTCATAACCCGGCACTTTTTAGGAGATATGTTATTGAGGCAGGAGAATGGCGTGAGCCCGGGGGGCGGAGCTTGCAGTGAGCCGAGATTGCGGCACTGCACTCCAGCCTGGGTGACAGCGAGACTCTGTCTCAAAAAAAAAAAAGGCAGTATTAATGTCTTGCAGAACAGCAGCTCTTAGACACTGCAGAACCCTGGGTAATTTGTGCCCATCACAATTTTACTGAATTGGATATATTTTAGGATGTTCAGAATCATCCATAGATTCAACAAATATTTATTGAGCATCTACTATGTTCTGGATTCTGGTAGGGACACCCCAGAAGGCAGAAGACCTCAGTTCTCATAGAACTTAACATTCTGTGGGAAGGAGATCAATAATAAAAAGTAAATAGTTTTAGATAGATAGCAAAATGTTCCATGAAGAAAACAAAGCAACATTTAGGCTACAGGCAGCTGTGTTAGCTAGGGTGATCAGAGAAGCCTCTCTGAGGACTTGTCAGCAGACCTAAATATTGAGAAAGAAGCTACCAGAAAAGGACCTAGTGCATGGTGTGTTACACTGAAGTGAGAACAGGAGCCAGTAATGAGCTCAGCATCTTCAAGATAAGAAAAGTCTGTACAGTTGGAGCACAGAGTGCCAGTAGCAGAAGAGTGGGAAATTGTGACCAGGTCATGGAGGTGAACGTGGGAAGTCTGTATTGAAATATCAGTAACTGATGTGTACTGTGTTGGGAAATAGCATTCATCATGAAGGGTTATGAGTACACTAAAGAACAGAATTGACTGCATTTGGTTTTATGACTACTCTAAATCCAAATGGGAGTGTTCTGCACTCAGAAAACAATAGTATCACAAGGTCACTGTTAGGTACATTGAGGGAGTGCTGGCACGTTCCTTCTTCATGAATTTTCTTGAAAGCACAACCGTGGCAGTTGCTTAATGGAACCTTGGGAACTCATCAGCCATCCTCTGCCCCATTTTACTCAGTTTCCCTAGTATTTCTCACTCTTCTCCATACCCTCAAGCCACTGAGACAGTCACTTGCTGAACCTTGTCTTCACTTGTCACACTGACTGATTCTGCATGAGTGATCTGATTCGCTTCATTGGCAGTCTCATACACTCACACAGGTATTCAGAAGAACTTACAAAACTCTTTGTAACCCTGTGGTTTTGAGAGATGTAGTCATGTCATGTGGAAGTGTGATAAAATAGTTGAATCTCTAAACTCTGGAGTGTGAAAAAAGGGCAGCTCAAGGAATGACATCTGTGGAGTGCCCATACGGTGTCAGGTGTTTTGTTGGACATTTTTTGCACATTATCCCATGCAGTCTTCATGCAGGCTTATTATCAGCTCCACTTTTAGATGAAGCAGCAGGTTCAGAGTGTTTAACACATATGATAAACACACAGTCCAAAATCACACAACTGGTAAGTGGACCCCAAAGTCCATTCCCTTTACATTTAAGACTATGTTTAGTGGTTAAGAGTGCAGGCTCCTGGAACCAAACTGCGATCGGGTGTGAATCCAGGTAAACTTGGGCAAGTTTATTTACTATCTCTGTGGTAATTCTCAGCTGAAAAACAGGATCTAATAGTACTTTCCTGGTAAGATTATTAAAAGGATTAAATGGCTAACATATACATAAAGCACTTAGCATGCTGCCTGGCCCTAGTAGTAAGCACTAGGTATGTGTTTGTTGTTATTATTTCCACTGTACCATGCTGCCTTTTTAGAAACTTTAGCATTCCTGTAACGTAGCACAACACACAACCAGACAGAAGAGAAAAGTGAAGTCTAGAGAAGTGTCTTGGCCAAAATGGTTATGTGTAACCATTTAAGGGTGGAGGCAAGACGTCTTCACTGTGTATTCCTGTCCGCCATATTTTTTCTTTCTTTGTGCATGTACACTGACTTCACACTCATAGCCTCTCTGCCATACAAGCTCTTCATCCTGCATAGCCCTAACCTCTGCTGCTCCCGCTTCCCTCCTGTCTCCACATTCTTGCATGTTGAAGTCTACCTACATGGTGTGGTGGCTGCAGTCGTGGGTGCCTGGCTGGGAAAGAGAAATGGTAGGGCTCTTGATTGCTTGCGGTCTTCATGCCTCACCACACCTGTGAGCGTCTCTGTTGACTTGAGCGCGCGCACGCGTGTGTGTGTGTGCGCGCACGACCAGTGCCTTTGAAGACCTGTGTGCTTCCTGTTCTTTTTTTTTTTTGAAATGGAGTCTTGCTCTGTCACCCAGGCTGGAGTGCAGTGGCGCGGTCTCGGCTCACTGCCAGCTCTGCCTCCCAGGTTCACGCCATTCTCCTGCCTCAGCCTCCCGAGTAGCTGGGACTACAGATGCCCGCCACCACGCCCAGCTAATTTTTTCTATTTTTAGTAGAGACGGGGTTTCACCATGTTAGCCAGGATGGTCTCGATCTCCTGACCTCATGATCCGCCTGCCTCGGCCTCCCAAAGTGCTGGGATTACAGGCGTGAGCCACCGCCCCTGGCCTCTCTCCCTCTTACATGGAAGGAATTGGGTGTCGTAGTTTTTGCTTATTTTGTTTTGTTTTTGGGAGAAGGGGGCCTTGGAGACTTGAAAGAAATGCGGGGAGGGCCACAGAAGAAGAGGGAGAGAGAAGTGGGACGCCCAAAGGCACTGAGCGCTTGTACTTTAAGTACTTGCAAGATTTGCGGTGGGGGAGGTGGGGCATGGTTTGCTACATAAAGGAGTTTTTCCCCACATATATATGTTTTTAAGTATAGGGTTAATGAAGCAGTATTAAACCATGCTGCAGTGCAAAATTTTAAAGAAAAGATGTTGGGAGCTTCCTTTAGAGTGCTCTCTAATTTTCTGATGCATGGGGGGGGCGCGGAATGCCTCTTCCTACCAAATTTAAATCAATTATTTTCAAAAAGGCTGTAATCATTTTCAAGAATTAGCAATAATGCCTTATGTTTGAAACATTTTTTGTAGTTCTCAAAGCACTGCCAAGTACATTCTCTTATTTAACCTCCACATTAACCTTTCTAGGTGGGCAGAGCAGGTATTACTGTCCCCATGTTACATCGGGAGAAATTTGAAGCCCAGGAACTGAAGGGAAAGTAGCTAAATGACACAGCTGTGACTAGACCCGGGCCTTACCTTTTCATTCTGCTATAGCGTATTGACTTTCTGTTTTTGTGAGGTCAAAATTAGGGAGAATGATATTTGCATTTAGATCAGTAACAGTGATGCATACTTCTTTCTTACAGGTCCTGTTATCTTTTGACTGCCACATATGGACCCCAAAAGACCTCACAAGGAAAGTGTCCTCATTACAGGAGGAAGTGGCTATTTTGGTTTTCGGTAAGTGTATCTATAAAATATACACACGGAATTATTTTACTGGTAGTTGCCAGAATCTTTCAACTCTGACAACAGAGCAGACTTTTACTTGTTTGTATAATGTCAAACCAGAAATGATCTGTGTTGCCCACTGCTCAGACATTGCAGCTGAGAACTATAGGTATATTTCACTTAAAGAAAAATTATTTATAAAGCCATTAAATTGGGAGGGGTGACTATTCACATCACCAAAAACAATTTTAAATCATAGCTGTTCTTTCACAGTTATGTTATTATTCACAAATATTCCAAAAAATAAATAGTGGGCCCTAGAACCAAGGGGGAAAATGCCACCATTCTTTGAAGATAAAGCCTCTCTCTTTGTAATTTAAGTAGATAAGAGGATTCTCACTTTTGAAAACTTGAAGAAGTGAGCCTTGCACCAAGGAACATGCATAGTGAGGGGCTCAGGATGAGCCAAGAAGACTTGGATCAGCCCCACCTTGATTGGTAAATTACTT
The DNA here is from genome assembly GCF_009828535.3 of Hylobates moloch. Taxonomy (NCBI): domain Eukaryota; kingdom Metazoa; phylum Chordata; class Mammalia; order Primates; family Hylobatidae; genus Hylobates; species Hylobates moloch. Next base: position 8,177,747 of record NW_026652281.1, read on the forward strand.
TATACACTTCCCCTAGGCACAGCTTAAGAGTGACTTATTCAACGTTTACTGTTTCTTATTTCAGCCTGGGCTGTGCCCTGAACCAAAAGGGAGTCCATGTGATTCTGTTTGACATCAGCAGCCCTGCTCAAACCATTCCAGAAGGAATCAAGTTTATACGAGGAGACATCCGCCACCTGTCTGACGTAGACAATGCCTTCCAGGATGCGGACGTCACTTGTGTGTTCCATATTGCCTCTTATGGTATGTCAGGGCGGGAGCAACTCAATCGAAACCTGATCGAAGAAGTCAACATCAGGGGCACAGACAACATCCTCCAGGCTTGCCAGAGGAGAAGGGTGCCCAGGTTAGTTTACACCAGCACTTTCAATGTCATCTTTGGAGGTCAAGTTATTAGAAATGGGGATGAATCTCTGCCCTACCTGCCTCTTCACCTCCACCCTGATCACTACTCTCGGACAAAGTCAATTGCAGAGCAGAAGGTGCTGGAGGCGAATGGTACACCCCTGGACAGAGGTGACGGTGTCTTAAGAACCTGCGCTCTGAGGCCGGCTGGCATCTATGGGCCTGGAGAACAAAGACATCTTCCCAGAATAGTCAGCTACATCGAGAAGGGTCTGTTCAAGTTTGTCTACGGGGACCCCAGAAGCCTGGTTGAGTTTGTCCACGTGGATAACTTGGTGCAGGCTCACATTCTGGCCTCAGAAGCCCTGAGAGCTGACAAGGGCCATATTGCCTCTGGGCAGCCCTACTTCATCTCAGATGGCAGACCCGTGAACAACTTTGAGTTCTTCCGGCCTCTGGTTGAGGGCCTGGGCTACACATTCCCATCTACCCGCCTGCCATTGACCTTGGTCTACTGCTTTGCTTTTCTAACAGAGATGGTTCACTTCATTTTGGGTCGACTCTACAACTTCCAGCCCTTCCTCACTCGCACTGAAGTTTACAAAACTGGTGTCACACATTATTTTAGCTTAGAGAAAGCCAAGAAAGAGCTAGGTTATAAGGCTCAGCCATTTGACCTCCAGGAAGCAGTGGAATGGTTTAAAGCCCATGGTCATGGCAGAAGTTCTGGAAGTAGTGACTTGGAGTGTTTTGTTTGGGATGGGCTATTGGTCTTCCTCCTGATTATAGCAGTTCTCATGTGGCTGCCTCCTTCTGTGATTCTGTCGCTGTGAAGGAGGGGCCAGAAATAAGGTCATCACAGTTGGCTGAGATGGTTCTCAAGAAACATGAGTTTTAAAATGTGTGCAGTGATAGCTGGTGCCACACATTGGCTCTTCAAATTGCTACTTAAGAATGGGTTCTTGGATTGAATCTTTATGTCTTATTTCCTTGCACTAATCCAGATGGGAATGAAAAAAAAGAAGCAGAGATTAGTTTGAAATTTGATTTGTTATGTCCTTCTCTTTTAGGTGGGTACAATAGAAGTCAGTCTGGAGCCATGGAAGTAGGCTTAGTTGAGTTGGAGATGCCCGTTTTGAATTTCTTAGAAGGCAAGATATACTTATTTCCATTTTATGCACTCTGCATCTACCTAAAACCTCTGACTGATGTGGGAATGGCTTAACACTATGAGGCTTGAAAGCGTATGAAAAACATCAAATTGGCCCAGATCCCTAACAGAGCAATCCTCGAGGGGATGGTGGCTATTGCTGGAGAGGCATTAGCTATTCACAGAGTGCGTTTTAGGTGTTAACTTTTGCCCTTTGTGATATCAGGGCATTATTCTCGTGTGAACACATGGTAATGTTTGATGTTGAGGCCTTTATTCTACCTCATAGATTCTTTTGAGGCTAAAATTCAAGCATACAAGGTGGTCCTCAACACACGTAGCCATTCTTTTTATCAGAATTGTCATGGTACATTCCTTATGAGGGCTTTCTTCCTCAGTGTTCTCTTTAGAGGGCTATTGCTACTGGACTTTCTGCAATGTCTTTGGGTGTGCCCTCAGAGCCTGCAACAAGTGTATTTGGATATACTCTATTTGTAAAGTTTAGGCCTCTAAGAAGGCCAAAAGGAAGCAACTAAAAATCTGATGATTAAGGGAGTCAATCAAGCTGATGCCATTTTTAGTTTAAAAACGAAGCAGAGCTCTAAACTCATAGACGGGTTTTCTTACTGGGAAGAAGTTTGGCTCTCTGAAGACAGCTTCCAGTGAGGAATGTATTGAACAATGGCAGCACTGTCTGGCCACCCACAAACTGTTACAGATGATGCAATTACACTGCTGCATAGGAACCCAAGTGGAAAGAAGACAGAGTCCATGTCTGTCCATGGCTCCAGCTACAGAAAGGATAGGATGGGAACATTACAAGGGGGACACATTACTGTGGAAAGTTCTGCTAGCGTTACTCTTGAGAGTATCTGTAACATACAAATAGATGAGCAATCCCTGTTGAATGCTGCCTGGATATTTTCAGAAAAGCTCTGAACTTGATGTCAGAATACCGACACCATGAATATCGTGTGTGGCCTTAACCAAGGAACAGAAGCCCTTTAGAACTTAGCTTCCTCACTTGCGAGCTGTGACTGACTGCATTTGCCCTTTCTGTAAACCCACCCACCTCATAGGGTTCACTGGAAGCATAAAGCAAGATGTGGTGAAAGTACTTTTAATATAAATTGCAGCATCAGTATGAGGTGATGGTAGTGATCGTTTTTAGGAAAACGTGTTTGGAGGCTTTTCTGTCCTAAAGAAGCTTTTGCATTAGCCTTGGGTTAACGCAGATGAGCACCTGCCATGTATTGTTCTAGAACTGCTTGAATATCCTCATCCCCAGAGCAGGTCATCCAAGACAGCAGGGTGGAAGCTGCATTGTCCTTTATGACTTGGCCTCAAATGTCACAGTGTGATTCCACAGTATATTGGTTATACAGGTCAATCCTATTCAGTAGGGGAAGGAAATACACAAAGATATTTCTGTATTTTACCGGAAGACGGAGATGGTCAAAGGCGATCTTGGAGGCTAAGCTCTTGGCCCCATATGCGTCATCCTTCCTTTTCCATGAAAGTTTGCCCACATTTCCAGCTACATAGCTTTCTCTGCCTGCTTCCTGCCAGAAGGATTTTAGGGGCCCAACGGCTGTGTTAACATTTTGCACTATATCCCTTTCCATTCAAGCTGGCAGTGGTACTAGGAACATTATTTTGAATGTGTCACCTGAGTCTTACTGCAGTTCACTCACAAAAGCCACACCCACAGATCTCTGAGGGAAGTCCTCCACTGTGAGCTTCTGCTCAGACTGCCAAGGGACAATACGCTGTGCTTCGTAGAAGCCTTACTGTCTGAACAGCTCTCTGGGGTGCCACATCAGGCCTTTCTGAGATCTTAAAAAGATTTTATACTCACAGCCACAGGCATGTACTGTCGTTTCCACGGTCTCGTGTGTTTACACAGGTTAGCCGTATTCAGTGTGGGAGGAGACTACACAAGGACATGAATACCAGGAGGTGGTGTCATTGGAGGCCAACGTGGAACCTGGCTACCACATTCCTGCTTCCATATCTCCCCAATTCTGTTACTGTCTCCCACCCCAGCTTGAAATGGTAGATTTTCTCAGTGCTCATTCCTTGTCCCTGTTCTAATACCATACTTTCTCCCTAGGTGAGCTCACCTAAGGCCATGGCCTCCATTTCCATCTCCTAACCCAAATACGTACTACTAGATGTATAGTTCCAGACCACTCCTGGGCTCCAGACTCAGTACTTCTGCAGCTCCACGTGGATGTCCCACATGCACCTGTCAGCCAGTGTAGCCAAAGTGGAATTCATAATCCTCTCCCACCCCAAATTCTTACAGGACTCCCTTCCTTAGTAAATATCTCCATTACCTGCTGAATTTCCCATCCCAGAGATCTGGGATAATCCCTGACCCCTGCCTCTCCTAAACTTGACACACCTAGCCTGTGTTTAAGCCAGTTGATTTTTACTTGTAATCATGCCTTAAAACTGCCCAAGGTATAGGTGTACCTGCTCTCCCATAGATTCCAGTAGTAGCCCATTTGCTCTTCCACCCATATCCACACCTGCCTTCCTTCAGTCCGTTCTCCACATGCCTAGCCGAGAGAGTCTATAAAGGTGCAAATCTTTTGTCCCTTCTCTGCTGAAAACTTTCCTTAGGTTGAGAATCTTTAACATGACCAAGAGGCCTTGTCTGAACTGGCCCCTTCCCTGTCTCTCTGACTTCATCTCACATTATTCTGCCTTCTCTGCCCCAATAACACTGATCTTTTGTAGGTTCCAGGCTCCAAGCTTCTCAGGCTCCCTGCTCCTCCTTTTGGCCTGAATAATGTTTATTTCGTGTCTCTTGTTAAGTCTCCTTCTAGAGGCCTTCCCTGATCCCAGCAATTTAGGATTGGTCCTCCTGCTACAAATGACGCTACAGGCCTCTCATAGCTTCCTGCCTTTCTTAATAGCATTGCTCATAACCGTAAACATTTGTACGGTTATTTGTTTAATGCCTGTTAGCTCTGAGGGTGGGAACTTTGTCTTGCTTACTGCTATACTCCTAATGCCTGGCACAGTGCAGGAGTTCAATGAGTATTTGTCCAATGAATGCTGTTTTCCCATCTGCTATGGATGAACACTCTTTTCTAGCACACAGATAACTCACTGTTTCTAATCTTTTGGAGACTGGGGAAAATAGCCAGCCTACACTAGAATTGTGGTAACTAAGTCAAGATTAGATGAGGTCTAGTAAGGGAAGTCATTGTCTATATGATCTGGTGGAGTATTAATGCTATAAGGCGGTCAGGGAATGGAGGAGGAATGTGGGCGGAGTGATTTGTGCTCCCTCCACATCTCAGCTGAAAACTCACCACTTTAAAAGACTGAGTCTGTTTCCTGAAAGGGAGCTCCCCTTCCCTTCTATGGTCAGGAGACGCTGCAGTTAAGAAATTCCATTAGTTCTAGGGTTCCCAGCTGCCCTCACCTTGCCTCAACCTCAGATTGAATAACTCAACCCTGCCTAACACAATAAAATTATGCTCACACTTGTGCACTTGGGGATGCGCTCAGAGGTCTGGGCGGAAGCCCCCCAGCACTGCTACCTCACCCATGGCTTCTGAGGAGTGTGTGGGTGGTTATCCATATGGTTGATGGAGGGTCGCAATGAAGGAAGGATGTGGGAGCAACAAGGAGCCCTGTATTGGAACCTAAAGGTGATGCCCAAACTGCTCCCACCTGCAAAAAGGAAGAGGGGTCTGGAAAGCCTGTTGGAAGTACTTGCTGGATGTCCTCAGTGCTGTTTCTGGTGACAGGGGCAGACAGTGCCACATTACGAGCAGTAGCAGTTAGTGGAGGGTCAAATAACTCATTCTGGCACCAAATTACCTATGCTGTGGTGTTTCTCAAGCCTAGGGAATAGGCCTAGGGATTCTTTTCAAGAAAATGTTTTATTTTCCTTGCCCACCTAACATGGTGTATAATAGAGGCAAGTGTTGCTTTGTCATAGATTGTTGGGGCTGCTTCTACCTTTTATTGCTTTCCAAATTTCCGGTTCACCCAGCCTTACAAAGACAGGGTAGAAGTTGCCTGCAGAATGCCACGCCCCAGCTCTGACCCAATTAGACACCATTATAGGGCCACTGGTGCCCCTGCTGGCTGGCCTTCGAAGCCAGCACCAGCAATGTTATTAAAATTTTCACCAGCATCTCTTGCTTAGAGATGGCATACCAGGTTGTGTGCTGTTCACCAGCATCTCTCACTTTAGAGAACGATACCCCATGCTGCTTTTTGATGACAAAAAGTCCCTCCCAGCCCTTTCGTGGGGCTGACCTCCATATGCAGGCCTGACCACTCACAAGCCTTCCATCCTTCGGCTACAGTCATTGGGCCACAATGGGCCAGTCAGCATCGTCCTTTCAACCTTTCTCCCAGAGCAGGTTTAGAGAAACCCTTTCCGCTAGGATTGCTTCTCTGGGGAGGACAGGCGCTTGGTGCTGCTCCTCTTCAGGGTCCTCCTACCTCAAGGAGAGGTCCAAGTGCTGATGATGTTTGGGCTGCTGGGTCCAGCCGTGTGTTAAGAAGAGCCAAAAAATGGAGAGGGAGGAGGTCCTGGTGACTACACTGGGGTTCCATAACGCTGCCTGCTAGACGCTCATCCTAGATCATCCTCTCACGTGAGTCTCAGTTCGCTTTCTTTCCTGCTTAAGGTCCTTTAAGTTCGATTTTTCTCCAGGAATCACAGCATGTCGTGGTGTGCCGTGTCCACAATCCACTCGTGGGTACAGGCGATCCTACCCCGTGGTTTCCAAAGGCAGCCTCTCCACTCACCTCTGTGCCCTCTTTCTTTCTAACGGGGGTCGTCTTTTGGTCCCTGGGTAATTTAACATTTGCTGGAGTTTTTCTTACGAAATGAGATGGATTTCCTTTTCTAGAATCATGTTTATTTGAATTATGTTTATTCAAATCATGTATATTTGGACCCAACATACCTTTAAGCAGTGTAGTTCAAACTCTTGTTTTATATGAAAATTGTTTGATGAAGTGATTTGCTCCCCAGAACATAAACACCCCATGAGAGTAGGAAGCATGTCTGTTTTTTCTACTTCTATACCCTTCATATGCCCAGAAAATGCTTGTTGACTGGGTGAATGCACTTATCAGCCAGGTGGTCTCTTATCTGAGATTACAGGTGATTCCCCAGTTATTGCCGCTTTTACACCTGAGACTCCCAGCCTGAGCCAATAAGAACATTCAAGGCCTAAATTTAAAATGCAGACTCCAGAAGGATGACAACATGTACAATGGCAGAGTAGCAAGCTCTGGAATTGTTCCTTTCACTGTAACAACCAGAAAAGCAGGGGGGCAGGGGAATGATCAGAACCAATGATTTCAGGAACTCCTTACGTCTATTTTACCTGGATATACAGACTCCAAACTCTTCCCTGATGCTTCTGATTGAGAAAGTCTGTGTTGGTTGGCAATCTGCACCCTAGGTGTTTCTTATCTTTCAACAAGGAGGTGAACACTGCTGCCAGATACTAAACACTGGCTCCCTTGCAAGATGTTGAGAGGCTCCTGACTTCTGCTTGGCTCTTCCCTTTGCAGTGCTTTGCTACAGCAGGTGCTCAGTACAACTTTGCTGAATGAATGAAGGGGGAGATGGGACTCGCCAAAGGGCCTTGGATTCAAGTGACACCCCACCTGCTCCTTTATGCAGGGCCCATTTCTTTGTTGACAGTGACAAGCACTGCCACATCCCAGTGCTGACTTTTCTAGCCAACCTAGAGCCTCTTTTTCTTGAGCCAAAGGGATTCTTTGGCAACACATCTTGTTGTGCCTGGTTACCTGATCTTTTAGTATAAAACAGCCTTTTGCTATTGAAAATCAAACCAGAAATAGAGTCATCCAGTCCATGGTATCTCTAAGCTGTGCAAATTCATACCATGTTACCCTTCTGTATTTTAGAACCTGGGCACACCAGGAACTCATTGAACTCAAGTTGAGTTCATAATTACTTGAGTTCATTGAACTCAAGTAATTATGACCGAGGCCAAATCTAGTTCACTACAAAGAAATTGCATGTAGCTAAGGGATCCAGGCAAGTGTCTTTCAACCAACAGGGGATTTATCAGCAGTAATTTGCAATGTTTATTTTTAACAGCTGGTTAAAGCATGCAAGTAATTAAAAAATTCATTACTAATATGCAGGATTTTAATCCTGGCAAATATCCTACATATCTTTTTCTCTAGCCTCCCAGTGGAGCCGCATTTCAGATCTAAGAGTAAAATACTGTCTTAGCCATATATGTATTTTTAACATCTATATATGTTATAAGAATGAGTCGTCTTTTGCTCCTAAGAGTCACTAGGAGTTAGTGTCCTGAATAGATAATAATGAGTCTGAAATGTTGCCCAGGTTTTAAGACGAATTATTTGCACATTGCTGGGCAATTACAACACCCCCATTCCACTGATTTATAGTCCTGTGCCTTTCATCGGGGATTTAGCTTCTGGGAATGTTCAAGATGAAGCTAATGATCAATATTAACCTGTCACCCTAGTAAACTAAATTACTCAAAGATGAACATTCTTAATAGTTAATTGCTACTATTTGTTCAGAGTTTATTTGGTGTAAGGCTTTCTAATTTTTTTTTTTTTTTTTTTTGAGACAGTTTTGTTCTTGTTGCCCAGGCTGGTGTGCAATGGCGTGATCTCAGCTCGCTGCAACCTCGCCTCCTGGGTTCAAGCGATTCTCCTGCCTCAGCCTCCTGAGTCACTAGGATTACAGGCACCCACCACCACGACCAGCTAATTTTTGTTTAACACAGTGGGTTTCGCCATGTTGGCCAAGCCGATCTCAAACTCCTGACTTCAGGTGATCCACCTGAGGCTTTCTTTATTTCTTAGGCTTATTTAGGTTTCTTAATGTCTTTAAGAAACAGATCCATTTATTATCTCCAGTTTACATGAGAGGAAACTGAGGCTTAGGGAGATGCAGTACCTTGCCCAAGGGTAGCCAGAGTCACCAGCTAGGAAGTGGCGAAGCTTAAATTTGAGTCAGGTTTACTTGAATCCAAGACCAAATTTTTTTTTTTTTTTTTGATAGAGTCTCCTCTGTCCCCCAGGCTAGAGTACAGTGGCACAGTCATGGCTCACTGTTGGCTCAAACTCCTGGGCTCAAATGATTGTCCTACCTCAGCCTCCCAAGTAACTGGGACTACAGGTGCATGCCACCACATCCAGCTTTTATTTTCTGTAGAGACGGTGTTTCACTATGTTACCTGGGCTGGTCTTGAATTCCTTGCCCCAAGCAATCCTCTTGCCTCGGCCTCCCAAAGTGCTGGAATTACAAGTGTGAGCCACCATGCCTGGCCCAAACTCTTACCTTGTTTGAGGTGGTTTTATCATGTTAGCATGACATTATTCAAGGCTAAGTGTTACTCGAACTGCATTTGCAATTAATGTAAACTATTTTATTTGTTACAAAAAATGAGTAACTGTAAATAGTGACTTCTGCTACACAAACTAAGTTACAGAAACAAACCATTTTATCATGTGAGTATGTAATATGTAGAGCTGAGGTGTGTGGGCAGGGACTGCTGTTAATCTACTGGCATTCCATGTATTTTGTGAGGAGCATGAATGTTAGAGCCATACTTAATAGCCCAGAGGACATCCTCCAGGAAGACTTGTTTTTGTACCTAATCAAATACTGATACTGGTCACACTGCACATTTCCTAGTCTCTCCTCTAAATCAGTACTTAGAGAGCAGAGCCCAAGTATTATTCACTGCTGATGGCTCTTTGCCTCCCCTGCAGTCTTACACTATTCTGGGCGTGGAGCACAGACCTAATAAAAATCTTTTGGCCGGGTGTGGTGGCTCCCGCTTGTAATCCCAGCACTTTGGGAGGCCGAGGCGGGCGGATCACGAGGTCGAGAGATCGAGACCACGGTGAAACCCTGTCTCTACTAAAAAAAATACAAAAAATTAGCCGGGCCTGGTGGCAGGCGCCTGTAGTTCCAGCTACTCGGAGAGGCTGAGGCAGGAGAATGATGTGAACCTGGGAGGCGGAGCTTGCAGTGAGCCGAGATTGCGCCACTGCACTCCAGCCTGGACGACAGAGCAAGACTCCATCTCAAAAAAAAAAATCTTTCAAAGTAATGAAAATGCAAAGTCCAGCTTGTAGAGGTGCTCTTAGATGTTTAAATTCTCCCAAAGAAGGGTGAACTTTTTTCAAAGCACTTCACAATGGAAGTTTCTCTGAGCGCAGCAAATACCTTAAGTTTGGACCCAAGTGGAAAAGAAATATTTGGTAGTGGGTGATTATAGCCCTTCCGTGCTTAAGGGACTCACGCATTTGCTTGCACTTCCTTATGCCTGTCCTGGAGCCATCTCTTATTTGCAATGTGACTTTGAGCAAATGCCTCTCATCTGTAAAGTGGAGATAAAACATTCCCCACTTATCTCTTGGGGGAATTTGTATGGATTTAATGGCACAGAGGCCTTTTGTATCCTGCACAAGAACTATGCACATGGATCCTTAATTAATAGTGTTTCTGCTGGGAAAGATGGAAGGGTTTGGAGGGGAAGCTGGTGTCTACAGGAAGAGATGCAAGACATGCTAGTGGAGTTTGAGACATTCAAATGGAATGTTCAGTAAGTAATTAGCAACATAAGACTAGTTTGAAAAGAACAACTGGATATGCAGATAGAGATGGTTCAGTGAAAATGTTTCATTGATTTCCGGCCATATAACAGGTGCTAGTTTATTTCCCATGGCTTTTTTTTTTTTTTCTTTTGAGACATGGTCTCAGTCTGTTGCCCAAGCTGAGGTGCAGCACTGTGGACACAGCTCACTGCAGCCTTGACCTCCTGGGGTCAGGTGATCCTTCTGAGTAGCTAGAACCACAGGTGTACCACCACACCTAGCTAATTTTTCTATATTTTTTGTAGAGACAGGGTCTCGCCATTTTGCCCAGGCTGGCCTCAAACTCCTGGGCTCAAGCGATCCTCCTTCCTCAGTCTCCCAAAGTGGTGGGATTACAGGAATGAGCCACAGTGCCCAGCCTACCATGTTTTTTTGTTTTTTGTTTGTTTTTTTGGTTTGGTTTGGTTTGAGACGGAATTTTCCTCCTATGGCCCAGGCTAGAGTGTAATGGTGCGATCTTGGCTCACTGCAACCTCCGCCTCCCAGGTTCAAGCGATTCTCCTGCCTCAGCCTCCCAAGTAGCTGGGATTACAGGTGCCCGCCACCATGCCCAGCTAATTTTTGTATTTTTAGTAGAGATGGGGTTTCACCATGTGGGCCAGGATGGTCTTGAACTCCTGAACTCAGGTGATCCACCCACCTCAGCCTCCCAAAGTGCTGGGATTACAGGAGTGATGCCATGGTTTTAAATTCCTCAATTCAGTCATGTTTTGAGCTCTAAATTGAAAATAAGTTTTCCTTTTTTTGAGATTGCAGAGTTGATTACACCACGCTAGAGAACAAGTAGGCATCTCTGCCTCTCTGCTCTAAATTTTAATGTCTATAAACACCCACAGTGGTGTGTATTGGTTTTAAATCATGTGGGGCTAGAACGCCAACCCAAAACGATCAAGCTCTTATTTCTACACATTTAGAGTACTTCTTTTTAACTTAGATTTAAAAGTGGCTATACGAATAATGCATGGATATATTTTTCTTGTATAATGTTAAAACATTACAGATAAGGCCAAAGACCCCTTTTACTAATGTCCCCCAAATTTCATATATGTATATATTTGTATGGAAAACAGGGCTGTGGTGTTCATGTCTTTCCCCATACTGCTGTCTCCCACCTCACAGTTCCTTCTGCTACTACCGTTTCTCACTCAATAGTACAGCATGATGATCTATTGATATTACTATGTATTCCTTATTTGCTGACATAGGAGGTCCCTGGGTATCTAAAGATGATAACCGTATGTCCTAGTTTGCCTAAGACAGTTCTGGTTTCATGCCTGTAGTCCCAGCTTAATTTTTAATAGTGCTTCCTTTCACTCTCAGATATGTCCCATTTTATATTAAATTGGACAATCACCCTATATATATAAGATACATAGTTATATGAAGAATTAAGCATTTTTCATAACACATGTATTAGAAGTTATTGTGAACTGATTTTGAGGGAAAAAATCTTATTTTGTACTAGAACAGAATATAGTAGAAAATCCTAAATTCTGGGTATGTAGCAGCATTCTACCAACATTGAAATATTAATACAAAATTACCTAAAGAAAATCTTATGTATAGTTTTTCAGTGCTGCTTTTGTGTATCCCTCAGCAAAATAGATTTACTGGTGGAAGAGTAGATGATCTGACACGCGGTCGTATGAAAGCAGACGCTGGTTCGGTGGTTCACCGAACACTGGTAACTAGGAAAGACACAAAGTAAAATGTATCTGAAGGAATTCCTCTACAGTACATGCAAAATAAAGCTAATATCAGTAGCAAACTATAATAAATTTGAATAAACTGCCCTGCAAGTAGCCATTGAACATGTAAAAGAATAAATATTTAGTCAATATTGGTACAACTTATGCAGCATAATACACTAGAAAGAATTCCAGTATCAACCTTGCAAAGGCAGCGAATTTAACTGTATCACAGAACACTACAATATTCAAGAAGCAGAAAGGAAAACATTTCGGTGAATTCAAATGGAACTTGATTTTCCAGTAAATATAGCAACATCAGTCCAAAAGCATTTGTAAAATGCATCATAAATGTTTTACTTTTCATTTTCTCCAAACCTAAAAAGCCATCTAAAATGCCTGAGTATAGGTAATTCTCCTTACACTTAGCCATCACTGTGTTAGTGACAGAGTCAACAACAGCCTCAAACAACGTCCTTCAATTGTCCTTCACAATGTTTTGGTTATTAGTTCAGTAATTTTACTGCCTCAAACCTAGGAAGCAAATAACATGGCTTTGCCTGGCAGCCCTATTAAGAACAGAGGTTAGGAACAGGTGGCACTGCCAGCTCCCACCCCTACCCCAGGCTGCCCAAGAAACCTGTCGTTCCCCAGCTGTTGGAAGAGTCCTGTGTGCCACCTCAGAACTTTCCTAACTTCTGCTGTCCATCTACCTCTGATTATGCTTCATGTACCTCCCCCACCTCCCTGCCAATCTCCCAGGCATAGGCATGACTCATCTACCAGCAAAGGTGAAATCTGAGTTGGTAGATCTAATGCCTGGACTGCCTTTCCATTCCCCACCCTGGACACACATTCAGGGCACAACCTGGCGCCAAGGAAGGAGGCTCAGTATGTGAGCTGGTTGGCGCCTGGCCTAGAGCTTGTCTTTGTAAAAGCACTAGCTGATTGCTACTTTCTCATACAACGATGGCATAGAATATGTCTTATTTACGGCCATCAAATAAGGTAGATATACCTAGTTCTTAACAGCTGAACAGCGTTCCATAGTGTAAATATACCATGGTAGATTAAGGCATTTCCTTATTGGTGTTTATTCCGTTTGTTTCTAGCTTGCCACTTTATCAGGCAGCACAGGCATGGATGCTCTTATATATATCTCCTTACATCCACATGGAAATGAGCTGCTGCAATACACATCCAGAAGGGGAATTAGAATTTTAATAGAGACCACTGTATCAGACATGCATTCAGCTGCGCATTTAAAAATTATTAACAATGCCTTGAACAGTGGTTTGTTGTTTTCATGTAACAAGGGATCCAGAAGTAGGCATATGTGGGATGATGCAGCTCAGTGGTAACATTAGGGACTGGCCCCATCTTTCAGCTCTGTTAGATCTTCGTTCTAATGATTCTCACCGCGTGATTCTGAGAAGGTGGCTGCACCCTCAGGCATTATTACAGGCAAGAAGAAAGGGGAAGATAAACGAGGCCAAAGGGAAATGCCAGCTGGGTCTATTTCTTTTAAAAAGCCTTCCTGAAAGCAGACTCCAATTTCTTTTACTGGAAATTAGGGAGGAAGATGGGATTATAGGTGGGGCTTGGGTCAGCCATACTGTTCATCCGCTTCCAAAGTGGCTGTACAAATTTACCCTCCCACCGGAGTTCCTAGTTCTTCCATACCATTTCCAGGCCTACCTTACATTTCCATTTTTGCCAATCTCATGAGGTTTTTAATATCTCATTTTTTAAAACCTACCCTTCATAATTACTACTCAAGAGAGCATCTTGCCAGGTATTTGTTAGACCTTGAATTTCCTCTTATGTGAATTTCATAGTCATATTTTCCCCTACTTCTGTATTGGGTTGCTCATCATCTTTGCATGGATTGTAGGATGCAAAAGACATAACATCTTTTATCATATAAATCATGGATAATTTCTCCTCAAACAGTTGCCTTTTAACTTAGTTTCAATTGTCTTTTTAATTACATAGTATTTTTAATTTTGTTGCTAAATTAATCCTGGGGGTTATATTTGTTTATGAAGGTCTTTCCCATTCTGAAGAAATATATATTGTATGTTTTCTTTTAATAGTTTTAAAGTTTTATTTTTTACCTGTTTATCCAGTATTTAGTTTTGTGCATGAGGTAAAGATCTAACCTGGTATTTTCTAAGTGAACAGTCAATTGTCTCAACATAATTTGTTAATAATTATCTTTCTACTAAATTCAAATTCTCCCTATTCCCTCTCCTTCTCCTCAAGTTTATCTTTTACTGTGAAGATAACACAACTTCAGTTATTAAGGATTTGTAAGTTCTTTTATGTTTGCTAAGACATACCCCCACTCAATTTCATTTCATAGTTGCAGGCTATTTATATATACATTTTCCATATCCCTTTTAGAATCAGGTTTTATAGTTCTACGAAAATCTTGAGGGTATTTTTTGAACTGGGTTTGCTTTAATATTACAGTTAAATTTGGAGAGAATTGACATGTACAGTTTTGAGGTGTTGCCTTCATAAACATGGTATACCTCTCCATTTAGTTTTGTGTCCATTTAGATTCATAAAGAATCTCCATTTATGAATCATCTGCAAATGATTTTTTTTTTTTCTGAGACAGAATATCGGAGTATCACTCTGTCGCCCAGGCTGGAGTGTGGTGGGGCAATGTCAGCTCACTGCAACCTCCACCTCCTGGGTTCAAGTGATTCTCCTGCCTCAGCCTCCCAAGTAGCTGGGACTACAGGCATACACCACCATGACCAGCTAAATTTTGTATTTTTAGTAGAGACAGCATTTTGCCATCTTGGCCAGGCTGGTCTGATACTCCTGACCTCTGGTGATCCGCCCACCTCGGCCTCCCAAAGTGCTGGGATTACAGGTGTGAACAACCGTGCCCAGCCAAGATTCTTAGTTTTCTATGTTAAGGTCTTGGAGATCTTTGGTAAGTTTATTCTAGGTAATTTAAGGTTATTATTTCTACGATTGTGAATATCTTTTTTATTAGAATTATTCTAATTAGTTACTGATGATAAATGGAAGCATATTTAAATTTTATACACTGATTTTTATATCTAACTTGCCTTAATATATTGTTACTGGTTCTGCAAGTTAGCTCATTTTTCTTGAGGTTTCTAGGTAGATGGTTATAGCCATTCGTAAATAATGACAATTTCATTTCCTTTCCAGTTTTTATCTTAGTTCTTTTCTTGCTTATTGCTTTGGCCAGGATATCCTGTATAATATTAAACAATAAGCAGTATAGTAGACAACTTTTGTTTATTCTAAGTGATGAGATTGTTTCCATATTTATCAAGCCTGAAGTTCCGTGTAGGCAGGTTTCTGGTAGGTACCCTTCATCAGGTTGAGGCAATATTCTTAGTTTGCTAAAAAAAAAATTTGTTTCTGGGATTTTTGTGTTTTTTTTTTTAATAATTTCAACTTTTATTTTAGATTCGGGGGTGCATGTACAGATTTGTTACGTGAGTATATTGAATGATGCTTAGGTTTGGAATATGAATGATTCCATCATCCAGACAGCACAGTCCAGGTGCGTTGGCTCACGCCTGTAATCCCAGCACTTTGGGAGGCTGAGGCGGGTGGATCACATCAGGCCAAGAGTTCAAGACCAGCCTGGCCAACATGGCAAAACCCCATCTCTACCAAAAATACAAAAATTAACCGAGTGTGGTGGCACACATCTGTAATCCCAGCTACTCAGGAGGCTGAGGCATGACAATCACTTGAGCCCAGGAGGCAGAGGTTGGTTGCAGTGAGCCAAGATCGTGCCATTGCACTCCAGCCTGGGCGATGGAGTGAGGCTCTGTCTCAAAAAACAAAACAAAACAAAAACAGATAGCACAGTACTCAACAATTTTCCAACCCTTGCCCTCCTCCTACCCTCCCCACCTCTATTAGTCCCCAGTGTCTATTTTTGCCATCTTTTATGTCCAGGGGTATTCACTTATAACTCCCAACTATAAGTGAGAATATGTGGTATTTGGTTTTCTGTTGCTGCATTAATTTGCTCAGGATTATGGCCTAAGCTGCATCCATGTTTCTTCAAAGGAAGTGACTTTGTTCTTTTTATAGCTGTGTGGTATTCCGTGTTGTATATGTACCACATTTTTTTATCCAGTCCACGGTCGATGGGCATCTAGGTTGATTCTATGTCTTTGCTATTGTGACTGGTGCTGCAATGAACGTACGAGTGCATGTGTCTTTATGGCAGAATGACTTACATTCCTTTGGGTACTTATGCAGTGTTGGGATTGCGGTCAAGTTGTAGTACTGTTTTAAGTTCTTTGAGAAATCTCCAAACTGCTTTCCACAGTGGCTGAACTAATTTACATTCCCACCAACAATATATAAGCATTCCCTTTTCTCCATAGCCTCACCAGCATCTGTTGTTTTGGTACTTTTTAATAATAGGTATTTTGACTGGTGTAAGATGGTATCTCATTATGGTTTTGGTTCGCATTTCTCTGATTAGTGATGTTCAGCATTTTTTCATGTTTATTGGCCACTCATATGTTTTCTTTTGAGAAATGTTTGTGCATGTCCTTTGCCCACTCATTTTAATGGGGTCGTGGTTTGCTCATTTAGCTGTTTAAGTTTCTTACAGATATTAGATGTTTGTTGGATGTATAGTTTGTGAATATTTTCTCCCACTCTGTAGATTGGTCTTTAATTGCTTCTGAGGACTTAGGCATAAATCTTTCCTAATGCTGATGTCTAAAATCGTGTTTCCTAGGTTTTCTTCCAAGATTCTTGTAGTTTGAGGTCTTACATTTAAGTAAGTCTTTAATCCATCTTGAATTAATTTTTTTATGTGGTGAAAGATGGGGGGTCCAGTTCCATTCTTCTGAATATGGCTATCCAGGTATCCTAGCACCGTTTATTGCATCTTTCCTCATTGCTTTTGTCAACATTGTTGAAGATCAGATGGCTGTAGGTGCACAGCTTTATTTCTGGGTTCTCTATTATGTTCAGTTGGTCTCTGTGCCTTTTTTTGTATGAGTACCATGCTCTTTTGGTTACTGTAGTCTTAAAGTTTGAAGTTGAGTAACAGGGTGCCTCTAGCTTTGTTCTTTTTGCTTAAGATTGCTTTGGCTATTCAGGCTCTCTTTGGGTTCCATATGAATTTTAGAATAGTTTTTTTCTAATTCTGTGAAAGGTGATGTTGATAGTTTGATAGGAATACCAACGAATCTGCAGACTGCTTTGGGAAGTGTGGCAATTGTAATGATGTTGATTCTTCCAACCTTTGAGCATGGAATGTTTGTCCATTTGTTTGTTTCATGTATGATTTCTTTCAGCAGTGTTTTGTAGCACTGTTTGTAGAGATGTTTCAACTTATTGGTTAGATGTATTCCTAGGTATTTCATTTTGTGTGTGTGGCTATTGTAAATGGGATTGCATTCTTGATTTGGCTCTCAGCTTGAACATTATTGGTATATAGAAATGCTTATGATTGTTGTACATTGATTTTGTATCCTGAAACTTTGCTGAAGTTGTTTATCCATTCCAGGAGCCTTTTGGTGGAGTCTTTAGCGTTTTCTAGGTATAGAATCATATCATTCAGAAAGAGAGATTGACTTATTCTTTTCCTATTGGGATGCTTTTTATTTTTGTTATCGTGCCTGATTGCACTGACAGACTTCCACTACTGTGTTGAATAGGAATGGTGAAAGTTCCATCCTATGTTGTTCTCGTTCTCGTTCTCGTGGTAAATGCTTCCAGCTTTTGCCCATTTGATATGATGTTAAAGCTGTGGGTTTGCCATCAATGGCTCTTATTCTTTGCAGATGTGTTCCTTCTATGCCTAGTTTCTTGAGAGTTTTAACATGAAGGGATGTTGGATTTTACCAAAGGCTTTTTCTACATCTATTGGGATGATATGATTTTTGTTTTTAGTTCTTTTTATGTGGTGAATCACGTTTATTGATTTGCATATGTCAAACTAACCTTGCAGCCCAGGAATAAAGCCTACTTGCTTGTGGTGGATTAATTTTTGATGTGCTGCTGGATTCAGTTTGTTAAATGCAAAAATCCTCAATGAAATACTCCATTCATTAGGGATGTTGGCCTGTAGGTTTTTTTCATTGTCTTTGCCAGGTTTTGGTATCAGGGTGCCAACTGGCTTCATAGAATGAGTTAGGAGTCCCTCCTCCTCAGTTTTTTGGGATAATCTCAGTAGAGTAAGTACTAGTTCTTCTTTAAATGTCTCGTAGATTTCAGCTGTGAATCCAATGCTCTTTTTGGCTGATAGGATTTTTATTACTGATTCAATTTCAGAAATCAATATTGGTCTGTTCAGAGTTTCAATGTCTTTCTGATTTTATCTTGGGAGTTTATGTATTTCCAGAAATTTATCCATTTCCTCTGGATTTTCTGGTTTGTATGCATAAAGGTGTTCATAATAGTCTCTGACTATCTTTTGTACTTCTGTGGGATTGGTTGTAATGTCACCTTTGTCATTTCTGCTTGTGCTTACTTTGATCTTCTCTCATTTTTTGTTAATCTAGCTAGCAGTCTATCAAGCATGTTTATCCTTTCAAAGAACCCACTTTTGATGCCGGGTGTGGTGGCTCACACCTGTAATCCCAACACTTTGGGAGGCCAAGGCGGGTGGATCATGAGGTCAGGAGTTCGAGACCAGCCTGACCAACATAGTGAAACCCCATCTCTACTAAAAATACAAAAATTAGCCGGGTGTGGTGGCACACGCCTGTAGTACCAGCTACTCAGGACGCTGAGGCGGGAGAATTGCTGGAACCCAGGAGGCAGAGGTTGCAGTGAGCCCAGACCACGCCATTGTCATCCAGCCTGGATGACAGAGTGAGACTCCGTCTCAAAAAAAAAAAAAAAAAAAAACCGCACTTTTGGTTTCATTGATTCTTTTTGTGAATTTTTGGGTCTCATTCAGTTCTGCTTTGATTTTAGTTTTTTTCTGCTATCTTTGGAGTTAGTTTGTTCTGGTTTTTCTAGTTCCTCAAGATGTGATGTTAAATTAAAAATCTCTTTAAGATCTTTCTTACTTTTTGAGGTAGGCATTTAGAGCTACAGACTGTCCTCTTGACACTGCTTTTGCCACATCTCAGAAATTTTATGTCATGTCTCTGTTTTTATTTCAAATAATTTTTTGATTTCTGCCTTAATTTTGTTGTTTATTCAAAAGTAATCTGGGAGCAAATTGTTTAATTTCCATGTGGTTGTGTGGTTTGGGGATATCCTCTTGGTATTGATTAATAATTTTATTCCACTCTGTTCTGAAAGTATGGCTGGTATGATTTCAATTTTTTTGAATTTATTGAGACTCGTTTTATGGCTGAGCATGTGGTTGATCTTGGAATATGTTCCATGTGCAGTTGAAAAATATGTATATTCTGTGGTTAACAGGTGGAGTGTTCTGTAAATGTCTGAGATCAAGTTGGTCCAGTGTCAAATTTAAGTCTAGAATTTATTTTCTGCCACGATGATATGTCTAACACTGTTAGTGGAGTATTGAAGCCTCCCGGTATTATCATGTGGCTAAGTCTTTTCAAAGGTCTAGTAGTAGGTTTTATTTTTGTTTGTTTGTTTTTTAATAAATCTGGGTGCTCCAATGTTGGGTGCATATACATTTAGGACAGATAAGTCTTCTTTTTACATTAAACCCTTTATCACGTAATGCCTTTTTGTCCTTTTGTTGTTGCTGGTTTAATGTCTGTTTTATCTAAGAATAGTGACCCCCTACTCTTTGTTGTTCTCCATTTACATGACAGATCTTTCTCCAACTCTTTACTTTGAGCCTCTGGGTGTGCTTACGTGTGAGATGGGTCTCTTAAAGACAACCCATGTATGGGTCTTGTTTTTTAATGCAATTTACAAGTGTGTGCCTTTAAAGTGGGGCATTTAGACCATTTACATTCAAGATTAATATTGAAATGTAAGGTTTTGATCCTCTCATGAGGTTTTTAGCTGGTTGCTTTGTAGTTTTTACTTGTGTGCTTGCTTTATAGGGTCTGTGGGCTATGTCCTTAAGTGTGTTTCTTGGGTAGCAAGTATCTTTCTTTTGTTTCTATGTTTAAAACTCCCTTAAGATTCTCTTGTAAGGCAGATCTAATGGTAACAAATTCCCTTACTGCTTGCTTGTCTGTAAAAGATTTTATTTCTCCTTTACTCACAAAGCTTAGATTGGTGCAATATGAAAATCTTGGTTGGAATTTCTTTAAGAATGCTGAAAATGGGCCCCCAATCTCTCCTGGCTTTTAAGGTTTCTGCTGGAAGTTTGCTGTTAGCCTGATGGGGTTTCCTTTGTATGTGATCTGACATTTTTTTCTAGCTGCCTTTAAGATTTTTTTTCTCTAGCATTGACATTGAACAATCTGGTGACTATATGGCTTGCTGATGTTTGTCTTGTATAGTATCTCACAGGTATTCTCTGGATTTTTAAAATCTGGATGTCTACTTCTTTAGCAAGGTTAGGGAAATTTACTTGAATTATTCCCTTAAATATATTTTCCAACTTGCTTACTTTTTCTCCTTTTCTCTCGGGAATACCAGTAATTCATAGGTTTGGTCACTTTACATAATCCTATATTTCTCAAAGATTTTTTGTTCATTTGTTAAAATTGTTTTTTATTTTTGTCTTACTGGATTAGTTTGAAAGACCAGTCTTCAGGCTCTGAAATTCTTTCTTACATATGGTCCAATTTATTGATAAAGTTTGCAATTGCATTTTGAAATTCCTTAATTGAGTTTTTCAATTCCAGAAGTTCTGATTGATTGATTTTTTTTTTTTTTTTTTTTTTTGACAGTGTCTCACTCTGTTGCCCAGGCTGGAGTACAGTGGTATGATCTTGGCTCACTGCAAACTCTGCCCCGCAGGTTCACATCATTCTTCTGCCTCAGCCTCCAGAGTAGCTGGGACTGCAGCTGCCTGCCACCACGCCCGGCTAATTTTTTGGCATTTTTAGTAGAGACGGGGTTTCACTATGTTAGCCAGGATGGTCTCAATCTCCTGACCTCATGATCTGCCCGCCTCAGCCTCCCAAAGCTGGGATTACAGGTGTGAGCCACTGCACCCGGCCTGATTTCTTTTTAAGATGTTTATCTCTTCCTTCATTTCCTGGATTGATTTAGAAGTTTCTTTGTGTTGATTTTCAGTCTTGCCATGGATCTTGTTGAGCTTCCTTGTAATTCATGCATTGAATTCTTTCTCTGTCATTTCTGCATTTCCATTTTGGTTAGGGACTATTGCTGGAGAGCTAGTGTGATATCACTGAATTCAGATTTTTCATGGTGCCAGAATTCTTGTGCTAGTTCCTTCTCATCTGGAGATGCTGACTCTTCTAATTCTTGTAATTATTTTCATGTGGGTAGGATTTTTTTTCTTTTTCTTTCTCTATAATATTACTGGGTTTTTCTTCTTTCCCTTTCCCTTCCCCACACTGCCCCCACCGACTGCCCCCAGGAGTTGTGACTGTAGAGAATGTGGGTAGGGTCTTTTGGCTTTGCTTCTTTAACCCTATGCACTACTTTTGGCAGGTTTTGTATTGGGCTGTGTGGTTTGACTTGCAAACCAGTACAGGGTACTTATGGGTCAGAGACAGCTGCAGCCAACATGCTGGGTATATACTTGCTCTTTGTTTACTACTAGACGCTCTCTGTTGCCTCAGGAAATGAGCTGATGCATGGAGTGCACAGTCCTCTGAGCTCCCTGCTTAGCCCCAGGAAGAGGGGGACACGATGGGCAGGACCAGACCAGGTAGGCCTACCTACAGGTCCCCCAGTGACAGGCATGAGCAGCAGTGCTGAGGGAGAATCCAGTGGGCAACCACCAAATACCCAGAGGTGGGCCTAGGCATGGAGCTGGAAAACCTCCTCAGCCCCAAGTTATCTGCACAGATCAGGGGGCAGCCTAAATTCCTAATTCAGGAGAGTGGCTGCTTCAGCTGCCTAGAGATATGCCAGGGCATGGGACAGAGAGGTCCTCGCTTTACCATCATCTCTACACAGGAAGGGTGGGCTGGCTCAGACTACTCATTCAGGCAAGGAGGTGCTCTGAATGCCTGGACATCTGCCTGGGCATGGAGTGGAGAGGGCCCTGCTTCACCACAATTTCTGCAGAGGAAGAGCGGGGCAACTCCAGCTGCTGATCCAGGTCAGTGGAGATCTGCCTGGGTGTCAAGCAGAGAAGGCCCTGGGGCACTACAATCTTTTTATGAACTAGATATCATCACAGGGGCTGTTTGCCTGTGTTCTTCTACCCAGGATCTGAGGTTTTCTTTACAATTCTAGTGGATTCCAATTTTCCTTCTCGAATTAAAGCTCAGAGAGTTTATGCACTACTTTGCTATTTCCAAGTGGCTCAGGCATGTTAACGTCTAATCCACCACCTTGGGAAAAAAAAAAAAAAAAAAACTTCACTAATTCACTAAAAGTTTTTATGTGGCATATATGTTTCATTTTATCAATTTCCTTATGAAAAAGCATAATCTATTAATGTAGAGAACTGCATGGATAGGTTTTCCAATATTAAACCATTACTGGATTCCTGAGATCAATTCTACGTTATGAACAAGTGAACATTGGCTTGCTAATATTTTTCAGGATTTCTACTCTGTTTGACAGTGAGATTGGCATCCTCCCTCCCTTTCTCTCTGTTCCTTTCACTCTTCTTGATTTTCTCTCTCTTCCTTGATTCTCCTCTATCCTCCTAAAATGTGCTTAGAAGGTCCCTTTTTTTGGTCTGCCACCTGATAATTTTTATTCAACAAAAATATATTCTGTGGTCAGGAACAGTGGCTCATGCCTGTAATGCCAGCACTTTGGGAGGCCAAGGCAGGAGATAGCTTGAGGCCAAGTTTGAAAACAGCCTGGGCAACATAGCAAGACCCCATCTCTACAAAAAATAAAAAATAAATTATCCAGGCATGTGAGTGCATGCCTTTAGTCCCAGGTATTTAGGTGGCTGAGGTGGGAGGATCATTTGAGCCTAGGCATTCAAAGTTATAGTGAGTTGTGACCCTACCATTACACCCCAGCCAGGGTGACATGAGCAAGACCCTGACTCAAAAAGCTTTCACGTGTGTGTGTGTGTGTGTGTGTGTGCGCGCGCGCGCCCGTGCGCGTTCCTTCTCTTTTGGGAATAGAAAGCCCAGACACAGGTCATTGAAATTATCCAGCCAGAGGAGCAAAAACAGGAAGAAGAAAAGTGGGGGGAGGTGGAAGAAGAAGAAAAGTGGGGGAGGGGGAAGAAGGGAGAGATAAGAGGAGGAGGAAGGAGAAGAAGAGGAAGATGAGGGAAGGAGAAGGAAGGAAGAACAGGAGGAAGGATGAGGAAGAGAAAAAAGCCTCACAGACTTACAGGACACCATAAGCTGACCAAAATACTCCTTATGTTAGTTCCAAAAATAGAAGAGATAAAGAGACAGCTTCTTTAAATAAATAATGCCCAAAAACTTCTGAAATCTCTGAAAGAAAATGGACCCAAAGGGAATAAACTCAAAGAAGTCCATACTGAGACATAAATTGTCAAAAGTCAGAATTTTGAAAGCAACAAAAGGGACTAATTACATACAAGGGAACTCCCATAAGAATCAGTGAATTTCTCAGCAGAAATCTTGCAGGCCAGAAAAGAATGGGACAGTATATTGGGAGTGCTGAAAGAAGGGGGAGAAAAGGTTGTCCAAGAATACTGTATCTGGCAAACTGTCCTTTAAAAGCAAAGGAGAAATAAAGACTTTTTCAGATAAAATTTGAAGAAGTTCATTACTGCTAGGCCTGAATAACAACAAATACTAAAGTCCTTGAAGTTTAAACAGACTCTAAGCAGCCATACAAAAGCATATGAAAGTATAAAGTTTGCTGGTAAACGTAAGTATATAGACAAACACAGAATACGATACTCTAGTGTATACATCACTTTTAATGCTGGTACAGCAGTTAAAAGCCAGAAGTATTTAAAAAAATATGAAAACATGTAATGGATACACAATATAAAAAGATATAATTTATGACATCAATGACAAAGTTTGGAGTAAAGAGTAAAAGTGTAGAGTTTTTCAGTGTGATTAAAGTTGTTATCAGCTTAAAACAGATTGTTATAACTATAAAATGTTTCATGTAAGCCCTATGTTAGCTATAAAAATTACAAAAAATCAACAAAGGAAGTCAGTGAAAGAAGAGGAACAAAAGAGCTGCAAGACAGACAGAAAATTATTAACAAAATGGCAATAGTTAGTCCTTTCCTATCAATAATTAAATGTAAATGTATTAAACTGCCCAGTCAAAAGACACAAAGTAGCTGAAGGATAACAAGATTCAACTAGATGCTGTGTATAAGAGACTGACTTTACTGTGCAGAAGCTCTTTGGTTTAGTTAGATCCCATTTGTCAATTTTGGCTTTTGTTGCCATTGCTTTTGGTGTTTTAGACATTTAGTCCTTGCCCATGCCTATGTCCTGAATGGTATTGCCTAGGTTTTCTTCTAGGGTTTTTATGGTTTTAGGTCTAACATGTAAGTCTTTAATCCATCTTGAATTAATTTTTGTATAAGGTGTAAGGAAGGGATTCAGTTTTAGCTTTCTACATATGGCTAGCCAGTTTTCCCAGCACCATTTATTAAATAGGGAATCCTTTCCCCATTGCTTGTTTTTGTCAGGTTTGTCAAAGATCAGATAGTTGTAGATATGCAGCATCATTTCTGAGGGCTCTGTTCTGTTCCATTGACCTATGTCTCTGTTGTGGTACCAGTACCATGCTGTTTTGGTTACTGTAGCCTTGTAGTATAGTTTGAAGTCAGGTAGCGTGATGCCTCCAGCCTTGTTCTTTTGGCTTAGGATTGACTTGGCGATGCAGGCTCTTTTTTGGTTCCATATGAACTTTAAAGTAGTTTTTTCCACTTCTGTGGAGAAAGTCATTGGTAGCTTGATGGGGATGGCATTGAATCTATAAATGACCTTGGGCAGTATGGCCATTTTCACGATATTGATTCTTCCAACCCATGAGCATGGAATGTTCTTCCATTTGTTTGTATCCTCTTTTATTTCATTGAGCAGTGATTTGTAGTTCTCCTTGAAGGGTCCTTCACATCCCTTGTCAGTTGGATTCCTAGGTATGTTATTGTCTTTGAAGCAATTGTGAATGAGAGTTCACTCATGGTTTGGCTCCCTGTCTGTAATTGGTGTACAAGAATGCTTGCGATTTTTGTACATTGATTTTGTATCCTGAGACTTTGCTGAAGTTGCTTATCAGCTTAAGGAGATTTTGGGCTGAGACAATGGATTATTTCTGTCTTCTGATTGTATCTTTTGATAAAGACTCGTTTTGAATTTTAGGGGAGTCAAATTTAGCAGTCTTCCTTCAGGGATATTGCTTTTGCAGTTTTAAGTAACCTTTCCCTACTCTGATGTTGTGAAGACCTTCTAGAAATATTGTTTTGTCTTTCACATTTTGATCTATAATCTAACTGACTTGATTTTTGTGTGTGGAGTAAGATAGGAGTCAGATTTCACATCCATCAGCGATGCTGAAATAAATTTAATAGATACAAAACTGGTAAAAGCAGTGATCATTATCCACAAGGGAATGATCAGTGGAATCTCCACAGGACACAATTTGCATTTCCATGGACAGAAATAATTTGCATTATTCAGACAATAAAACGTGGAGAAACCATATAAAACCAGATAATGTGGACAGCTGATAACCTATACTGTATGTATATATATTGTGCTTTGAATTCTCCTTTAAACAAGCTGGAACATCTTATTGGTTCCTTTGTTAATTAATAAGATTTCCGACATATGTTCATTTTATATCTGTATGAGAGTTACGGTTGTATCCATTTAAAAAGTGGTCATTTGGCAGTTCTAATTTCATCTTTGTTTTTTACTATTCCTTCCTCATCTTCTAATGCAGAGGTTCGTCATAGGCTATTATTAAATCTTTGGACCAGGGTAACTAATCCAACCATTGGGCGCTGGGGTTTGGGGGTCAGAGGTATGAGATACAACACGGCTTCCTGTGGACTAGGGATTGTTGGCAAGAAACGCAGTGATTGACAGTTCTAGGGAGCCTATCATTCAGTGGAGAAATACAGGGACTTACTATAAGGTCCTTGCTCCTTCCAACACTAAACATTCTTTCAAAACTGATAAACTGAAGAGCACTCAAGTATTAATCTTACAAACTTGAGTTTCAACATAGAGTGAGTTTTTGCTGAAGATAAACCTGTAACCTACAGAAACGTGGGATAAATAGGATAGTAAAACACATTTCAAAAAATAACTGTAACTCTACCTATCTCATGACTAAATTATTTTTTGTGTGTGTATAAAAGGTGAATAGCAGTTTTTAAAAAAAGTTCTGGGAAGATTGCTATATTCATTCAGATGAAACTTTTATTTTTCAGAATGTGATACAGCTGTTTAATTTTCACATTAACAATAGCCAACATCTGTGTGACTCATTCACTTAATTCTCTGTGTACACAAAGCACATACTATTTATATAAAAAATAAATTGAGCTTTAATAATGAAACAAAAGTTTACAAATGCAGCTTCTTAAGGCCTAATGAAAAATATGAAATGTGGAAATTTCTGAGAGGCAGGATCACTGGACTCTGGCTCTTCAAAAAGAAAATATTTTGAAAATTAAAAACCAGGGACAAATGATTGAGTATTTTTAAATGCCAATTTTGTAATTCTGTATAATTCCAAATCTAATTATTAACTTTTTGTTGGTTAGAAGATAGCTTTTACGGTTGGGTTCAAAAAGTTAAATGTCACACAGGTTGAAGGTTAAGTTATTTTCCTTTTAAAGTTAAAAGGGTTGAGGCCCTTTTTAGCCATCCTTTTTGCTTCCAAATACGATTCATCACTTAGTGGCCCTAGATCAGCAATCTTAACATTTTATGCTCAGATACCTCTTAAGTGAATTTTGAAAATCTCTGTATCTTCTTGCACATTGCTATATTGACATCTAAAATTTCTCATTATAAATAGCTGCAAAGTGCTGGCATACCGTAGACACTACATGTTTAAATAAAACTGTTGTATTCCTTTTTAAATTTAGCCCAGGAGGTTCTTAATATATGTTATTTGATAGATACTATGATCTTTTTAAAAATTTTATGAACAGGGCCTTTTTTTATGATCAGTCTTACTTGGAACAAGGCAATTTTTAGTAGCAAAGAATGCCCCACTTTTACTCCTTGAATTTGTATTTTCATACCACTTCTCCCTCAAAATTTTACCCTAATAAATTTTTGATTTTTATGTTATTTAATTCTATCTCTGTACCAAAAGTATTATATAATATCCTATAATCCTAAGGCTGTAAGCCTTTAAAATTTTCCTCTGGATTGAGCTGAATCAATAAACACATAGAACCACAAATTTCACTAAATTATTAAACATAGGAAAACTTCATTGGAAATGTATCACTTAACGAGATAAAGAGGGCTCTTCTCCACAATTATTTCATCTATGTAGATTGATAACATCTTAAGATTGAGCAAAAGTTCATCATCGATTCTGTTTTCCCTTTTCAATTTCATTTATGGAGGTGTTGATCCTTGTTCACACAGATGCATCAGTGGGAACGGAAGCTTTATGATAGCAGAATGGCGGAATGCTTCCAACCCCTTTGTAGTTACATGCTAAGAGACTCAGAAATCTACAGGTTGTTCCTCCCACTTTGTTGAAAGCAAAAAATTTGGAACCACCAGAAAAACTTGGAAAATCCATTTGCAAATGGATTTGTGCCCTGTTGGTAAGTCTTTCACTTTCCAAATATCCCCATTTTGAATTTTACACCTTAGGACACGCTCTACAATAAGACTAGAGGTGGAGAAAGCCATATTTTCTTTTGTAAGGTGAGAAAAGGGCATTTTCTCAGGCAGATGAGTCGTAGAGAAGAATACAACAGGAAGATGAGGCTCTGAACACTGCTCCCCTGAGAGTACTGGAGTCTGTGTATTCCTTGGAAAGCTCTGGTATACTCCCAGGGGTAAGGCTAGCTTAATCTAAAGACCACTGGCCATGGCGACTTAAGTTTAGATTTTAACTAGGTCACAAAGCATACGAAGTATCAGACCATGTTGCCTGGCTGCCTTCTTAATAGAGTAGTAGGTCTTCAAATGTGTTCCACTGTAGATAAGTCCCATGAGACACTTCTGGCAAAAAGATTCTGAGATCAAATTCGGAAAACAAGACCCTCTACACCTTTCACTGCTGCACATCTCGTCTCACAGTAGAAAAACTATTTAGCTTTTATAACCTAAGTTTCCCAAACTCACAAGGCCTAACCAGCCTCCACACTTTATTTTTCCGTGTAATAACCAGTATTCTAAATAACACGCTTAGGAAAATGGTGAACAAAAACAATGTAATACATAAGCATTGGTGGTTTTGATCTATCAGTGCTGCTTCCATCTTTGAGAACGTGCCTGTTACTAGTCTTCTTGGCCTGGATTGCCTGTGCTTTAACAGTCATGTAGGAAGTATATCTCAGCTAGATGATGAAGTTTTGTAGCATCAAACAGACTCTGGGAAAAGCCATCATACCATGTGTGCCTTTCCTGAGAGAATCAGTCCCTGACACCACCAAGAACCACATTAACGTGTTACTCTGTCAAGGACAGGAGGAAAGAACCGAAGCAAGTACTGGCTCATGGTGGATTCCAGTTGTAGCAGCAGGAGAAGGAGACAGTTTTAGGCAGAGGGTTCTTCCCAGCACCATTTATGTCATAATCCCCTGACTGCTCTTTGGCCATGCATGGGTTTTACACAGCAGCAGCTGGAGAGAGGCTTAGCTTCTGCTTCCTATGCCGCCATATGTCAATTTCTTTGATATGGTAGCAAAAAACCCATTTGGGCAGCAAGGGGATGCAGGTCTTAGCACTGTGGCTTTAAAGTAGAATGAAGTGAGGAGCTGAAAGGACGTAATGACAGCAACACCTGAGCTCTGCTGTGTGGAAGTCGTGACAGAGCTGAGAGGGGTTGGGGGAGATGCCAGGTGCAATAAATAGGTTCTGGTGGGTACCTGGCCAAAGGCTAATGGGGCCCTGGCTACGGAATGCCTGCAGCACTCATCCCAGTGCCTTTCTCACCTAGCCTTTCTCGAAAGTTGCTTTGAACATCTGCCACTAAGAGGAATGCTCTCTCTTCAGTTGCTGACTGCCAAATAAAATAGCAACTCCGAGTTGGAGGAGTAACTGGAGTGATAGCACCAGATAACAGCCCTTCCTTGGCCAGACTGCTGTTCCCTGTATTCCTGGCTTCAAGCAAGTTAAATGCCTTTCTTTTAGGAGCTCGTGGATGGAGATGATTGATGAGACTCATAGCTTTTTATTTTTTTAACATCACACCCCCAAATCTTGGCACTGTATTTGGCATGTGGAGGCGATCAGTAAGTTTTTGTAGAGTGAAGGGACCAGAAGGGTCTTCTGGTCAGAGCCTGATTTGTTCTGCCCTGCTTTTCAGCAGTACATGCATGCTAAGCCCAGCATCTCAGATAACAAGAGGAGGGCCAGATGGGCTTCTAGGGGCCAGTTCCATCCACATCAAGCATCAGGCTTACTGCTGGTTTGTTTTTCCCCACCACAGCCATTGCTTCTCACAGTTACACCCATTTTCCCATCAGTTGTAAATTCACTCATTGAGAAGTTGTGACTCTACCAACCACCTGCCTTCCCAACCCAGCACTCTCCTCTCCTTTAAAAAGTCATATTACATCATTGGTATGTATTAACATCTTAAGATGCAGAGGTGTAAAGCCCTCGCCAGCCGCACATGTTGTCATGAACTAGGTAGATTTGCCCCAAGGGAGATGGCTGCATTTGAGATTTTCTGTAACACCCTCATGCTGAGCCCATTAAAGCTCAGCTTGCTACTCCAGAACACTGGGTAACCCAGAGCCATTTCGCCATCAACCTAACTTTTGTCTACCTCTTTCAAGCAGCAATTGACCTCTTGCCTGTGGAGAGCTGTGGACCAAGGGCCATTCCAGCAGCCTCCCAGCCAGTTCAGTAGAGCCATGAGGGATTAGTGGGGCCAGAGCCTCCCAGCAGCTGGCAGAGACAGGGGCAAGTGAGAACCTGCCCCTGCAGCAGGGTTCTGGTCTCTCTGGTGGGCTTTTTAAAACAAAGAGGCCCCAAGATTGCTAACTCCATCCCAGTAACTCTAGTAACAAAACAAGCTGTCGCCATTAATTAGAAATTGTCTTAATGAACAGATCCCATCACTCAGCCATTTTCTTGTGGACTGCAGCAGGCAGCCGGTGGTAGTTAAAGTACATTGAACTGAGCAGGCTGCCTGTGGGTAGGGCTTCTCTTTGGGCCCTCATGGAATCATTTGCCTTTGAGTTAAAATCTTTTTCAGAATCTCATGAATAGTTTCTTACATTTCCAGCTCATCTTCCATGGACATCAATTACCTGGATCATTAGAGGCAAAATCTTTTTGGCCAGAAAAGAAATCCTGTTCACTGTACAGGTCGTGCAACAGAAGGCTTAACTGATCAAGGTTTTCATTGCTTTTATTCAATGAGGTTTGGAACGTGAGAGGCCAAAAACGAGGAGCACATTTTGGGGAATCCTCTGTAAAGAATATAAGTTAAGAAAGTTGTCCAAGATGAAAATAATAGGAAATTACGCCAACTCATGCCAGTTGGGTCTTCAGAAATGTCCTTGATGGCAGGCTTGAAGAAAAGATGTCACAGATTAGCGTCTTCCCAGAGTGTGAATAGGGCACATTCTCCTACATGCAAACACACATGTGCACACACACAATACCCTTACACACATACCCCAGCTTCTATGAATAAAACTTGCTGTTGCTGACTCTCTTCTCTCTTAACCTGAAATAAAACAGATTTCACCATCAGCACTGGGGCATGAGAAATGGGCTACGTGCTGAACTCTGTAACATTTCTCTTTCCATACATTTGCCAGTCATTCAGAGCTGGATGGTATAGGGCTGAGTGTCAGAGAGGCAGACTCCAAGTTCCTGTTAAGACATTGCGACTCAGAGAGGTTAAATCTCCTCAATGGTAAAATAGAGTAAGAGCTACTCTGCAGGCTGACATGAAGATTAAATGAGAATAATGTGAGTAAGGCAGGCAGCACAGTTTCTCATTGGTGGCTACTATTAGGATTTTTGTCTGGATGATTCTTTCTTAGGGCATTTAGACATATTATGAAACACTTGGCAACCCCGGCTGCCCCGCACCCCATTAGATGCCTGTAGCACAACCAGAAGCATCCCTGTTGGGGGATCTTGACCCAATCTAGAGCCACTGGACTAGCCCATTCTTGGGAACACAATAAGGACTCCTTAAAAGCCAGTGGTCATCACTCATTTTCACTATTTATTGAAGTGTCCTTCTAGAGGAAACAGTTCTACTTAGGGGAAGTGGCAATCGCCTAAGGTATTACTGTAGGTTAATTTCTAGAGAACAAAGAGAACTAGAGTCAACGGTGCCAAAGGATTTTTTTTTTTTTTGACGGAGTCTCCCTCTGTTGTCCAGGCTGGAGTGCAATGGTGTGATCTCGGCTCACTGCAACCTCTGCCTCCCAGATTCAAACGATTCTCCTGCCTCAGCCTCCCAAGTAGCTGGGATTATAGGCGCCCACCATCATGCCCGGCTAATTTTTGTATTTTTAGTAGAGACAGGGTTTCTCCATGTTGGGCACA
Source organism: Hylobates moloch (assembly GCF_009828535.3). Taxonomy (NCBI): domain Eukaryota; kingdom Metazoa; phylum Chordata; class Mammalia; order Primates; family Hylobatidae; genus Hylobates; species Hylobates moloch. The sequence continues at coordinate 8,209,285 of NW_026652281.1, forward strand.
CTGGTCTTGAACTCCTGACCTCAGGTGATCCAACTGCCTCAGCCTCCCAAAGTGCAGGGATTACAGGCGTGAGCCACCATGCCTGGCCTGTGAGCCACCATGCCCGGCCAAGGATTTCTGAAGAAAGCAACTCAGAAGGCTTTCCAGAAGCCTGGCCCCTGGTGCCCAATATCACTGTGCCTAGAGACCCCCCCAAAAGTTTGCAGGTGGAGGGGCTCACCTACCTCTTGTTGCATTTCTCCTGGTACAGCTGGAGCTGGTTCTCATTAACATTGAACTCTTTAATCAGGGCATCCCGGTTGGCATTGCGCAAGTTCTGGTGTGTGTCATACAGAAAGAGCTGGTTGTTCAGTTCTTCTTGCCGCCTCCTCAGCTGGCGACAGGAAGAGTAAAGTTCCTCTTCGCTCTCCTGGAGGATGCAGGGGAGAGAACAACCATGTGGTGACTACACCTTCCAAACCAAAATGTGAACGTGGCATCTCACAAGCATGCCCAAAGGGAGCTTGGGGTAGAAGTTCTGCAACTTGGATTAGCCCAGAAGAGCCAGGGCCTATTTTAACCAACGATAAAACAATTATTTATTGTGTGGGAAGCAAGCAGTTTAAAAAGTGCTTGGTCTTTACACTGTTGCTTTATTGCAAAACACTGAAATAATGACTGCATTGCCTGTAGATCCTATTTCTTAATCTAACCCAGTTTTCCCTTGGTCCACATGTCACCTTCTGGCCTTTATCTGACTGCAAATGTGTCTAAGCAGCTGCATGCTTACAGTGGAACCCAGCAGAGGAGAAAAAACAGCATGACGAGAGCAAAAAGGCAGGCAGGAGGCAGATAATTTAAAATTTTTCAAGGGCCTTAAAAGGCAAGGTAACAAGCTGCAAAGTGGATGAACCTTGAAAACATTATGCTAAGTGAAAGAGCCCAACTCTAAAAGATCACATATCGCACGATGCCATTTATATGAAGTGTCGAGAACTAGCAAAATCATAGAGACAAAGTAGATTAAAGGTCACCGGGGTCTGGGGGATGGAGTGAGTGGCAGCAGCTAATGAGCGTGAGATTTCTTTTTGGGTGTTGGAAATGTTCTAAAATTGATTGTGGCCATGACTGTACAACACGTAATAGGCTATAAACCATTGAATTGTACACTTTAAATGAGTGATTATATGATATGTGAGTATATGAAGTATCTCTCAAAGCTGTTATCCCAAAAAAGCCAAGGTATCATAAATTACATCTTGCAGAGATGGGCATGTGCCTCACCTGTAGCTAGTAATGATTTCTACTTCCCCCACCAGTACCACCTCCAGGCACATGACCGAAGCAAGGCCAACGAGACGCATCCGTGGGACTCTTGGTAGAGTTGGTGCTCTTGGTAGAGTTTCTTTCCTTGGGATCAGCTGAAGGAGTGAGTGTGGTCCTGTCATGGCCATGTTGCTATTGTGTCAAGAAGTTGGGAATGTGCCAGAAAAAGAGGAAAACAGCCACTGAGTGAGCACAGAGATTCAGCCATGACTGAAACAAGACCTACCCCTAAACTTTTCAGTTGCAGGAACGAAATTGTCCATTATGCTAGGGGAGAAAAAAAAGATAAAAGCCACTCAGGGTAGGGAGTTTGGGTTTCAGTGCAGGGGGAGGATGAGGATGTTTTACCTCATCTGTTTCAGAGGATCACTGACTACTGACTACTCTGTGAAGCTTGGGTTTGCAGGAGGTCAAGTCAATTGGCCTTTCCTGATGGAGTTCAAGTGAAAGTCTCCTGTGCTACAAAAACGTCTGTCTAGGTGCACAAACAAGATTCTTTGTCATTTACTTTTAGAAAAACATGGACTCAGAGCATACTCTGAAAGATTTTTTTCCTCCTTTAATGACCTAAGAAAACAGTCCCCAAGGTAACAGCTGGAACTGTGACTTTGGAGAACGGGGAGAGACGATGGTTTCCAGCTGTTTGCAAAGGTTGAAGAGTAAGCAGAGGTAAAATAGGCTGTCCTTGGTGATTAAGTGAATGTATCAAGTGAGCCATTGGGAAGAGTCAGTAATGACTTCACTTGGTAATGACTTTCCTCCCTATTAAGAATAAAGCATATTAAAAAGTCAAGAAACAATAGATGCTAGTGAGGCTGTAGAGAAACCGGAACACTTTTACACTGTTGGTGGAAATGAAAATTAGTTCAACCATTGTGGAAGACAGTATGGTGGTTCCTCAAGGATCTAGAACCAGCAATACCATTTGACCCAGCAATCCCATTACTGGGTATGTACCCAAAGGAATATAAATCATTCTACTATAAAGACCCATGCACATGTAAGTTTACTGCAGCACCAGGTACAACAGCAAAGACATGGAACCAACCCAAATGCCCATCAGTGATAGACTAGATAAAGAAAATGTGGTACATATACACCATGGAATACTATGCAGCCACAAAAACGAATGAGATAATGTCCTTTGCAGGGACATGGATGAAGCTGGAAGCCATCATCCTCAGCAAACTAACACAGGAATGGAAAACCAAATACCACATGTTCTCACTCATAAGTGGGAGTTGAACAATGAGGACACAGGGAGGGGAACAACACACACCAGGGCTAGTTAGGGGGTGGGGAATGCATGTGGGACTTAAAACCTAGATGACAGGTTGATGAGTACAGCAAACCACCATGGCACACGTATACCTATGTAATAAACCTACACGTTCTGCACTTGTATCCTGGAACTTAAAGTAAAATTTCACAGAATAAAAAGTTCACAGAAAAGTTAAAAAAAAAGAAAAAAAGAAAAAAAGAATAAAGTCACTGGGCGCAGTGCCTCAGGCCTGTAATCCCCAGCACTTTGGGAGGCTGAGGTGGGAGGATTGCTTGACCAGGAGTTCAAGACCAGCCTGGGCAACATAGCGGGACCCTGTTACTATAAAAAAATAAATTAGTCAGGCATGGTGGCATACCCTGTACTCGCAGCTATTCAGGAGGCTGAGAGGGTAAGATCACATGAGCCCAGGAGGTTAAGGCTGCAGTGAGCCACAATCATGCCACTGTACTCCAGCCTGGGCAAGACAATGAGACCCTGTCTCAAAAAATAAAGCAAAATGAAAACCCCATTTAAGTCTTAATACTATACCATGAAAGGTCTCTCTTTCCCTTGTCTGAACCTAGAAGAAAATAGCTTCTGTTGTTTTATTCTATATAATGAGTATTTGTTATTCGGGTGCAAGTTCAAAATTCACCTTTTCTATGAATGCTTCTATAACTGCAGCCCTTTATCGACTTTTCTCAGTGCCAAAATATTTGCAGCTACATACTGTAGTCCTGGGTACACTGTTTATATATGAGATATAATGCACATTCAGAAAAGAACATAAAACATAGAAACAGTTTAGTGAATAATTCTACAGCAAATGAACCAGCCCTCTTGACTTGAGGAACCACCACTCTAGTCAAGAGAAAGCATTTTGTGATACTTATTTCGTGGATTTCTTTTGAGTCTGAGTTTTCACTTAAAAATTTACTTTGTTGTATTAGAAAATAAAGAAATCCTTTGGTAATAAGTTTTACCTGGCCTGAGACAAAATCTTTATGGCATTCTCTGCCTTTAGTTTTTTTTTTTTTCCCCCCGTTTCCTGGGGGGAAAAAATACACAAAAAATAAAGTTTTTCCCCCACCAATACCTTTTAAATTGTTTTATGTTGGAAGTTTAAGCTTACAAAAAAGGTACAGTAATAGTACAGTGTTCTCACACACCCCAAACACCTGGACTCCACAGTGTTAACATCTCACACAACCACAGTACAAGTATCAAAACCAAGAAATTAATATCGGTGCAATACTAAAACTACAGATCTTACTCATATTTCACTGGGTTTTCTACCAACTTCCTTTTCCTGTTCCCACATCCAATCCGGGATCACACAGAACCTTTAGTCATTGTGCTGCCTTAGTCTCCTACAATCTGTAAGGTTTCCTCATTCCTCCCTCAGGACACTTTGGAAGAGTACTAGTCAGTTATTTTGTATGAATGTCCAGCAACTTTTATTTGTCTGGTGTCTTCTTATAATTTGTTTGAGGCGATGCACTTTTGGCAAGAATGTCACAGAAGCAATGTACCCTTCTCAGCGTCTCACATCAGGAAGTACGTGATTTCAACGTGCCTTATTCCGGGTGGTTGGTAACATTGATCATCTGATTAAGGTGGTGCCTGCAAGGTCTGTCCACTGTAAAGCTGCTATTTTTTTCTTTCTAATTGATAAATTTCTTGGCAGAAGACACTTTTGGGACAATGGAAATATATTTCTCCTCCAACTTTCATTTAGCATTCATCAGTAGGGCTTACTGCAGCAGTTAGTACTATGCTGTTTCAATAGTGATTTTCTAGTTCCCTCATTCCTTCTACATTTATTAATCAGAATTCATTGGTAAGGAAGAGCTATCTCTTCTCTCTCATGTATTCATTCATTCACAGACATGTGGCTATTTCATTCCGTGTGCTAGAATCCAATATTATCATTAGTTTGCTATGCAAATTGTTCCAGCTGTGGCCATTGGGAGCTCTCCCTGGTTGGTTCCTAGGCCCCTTTGATGTGGTTCCACCATTTATTTAGCACTTCTTTATTTACTGAAATGTTAACATGCTCCAGGTCCTTTTTATATTTTATTTATCCCAAGTCTGGAAATCAACCACTTCTCTAAGGAGCCCTGATTTCTTTTTATTGGAATATGATATTTAGCAATATCTGGAATTGAGAAACCAATGACTGGGGTGTCATAAGTTCTAGGCACTCAGCAGAGTGAGCTAGGATATGTATGTATTTGTAGTAACATGTAAACACACACATTTATTGATGTATCTATGTATGAATATATAAATATATATGTAACTTGAGTTTACATTGATACCTCCAATTCCAATCAAACATTAATTTTGGAAGGGTTGGTATAAATTTCTACTTGTTCACATGGTGTTTTGTTTTTTAATAAGATTTTGTTTTTTCTTATATAAGTTCTGTACCTTTATTTAAATTACTCCTAAATATTGCGGTTTTTGTCAATATCACAAACGGGATTTCCCATTTGTCCCTTCCTTCCACACCACATTTCTGTTTGTTAGGACAGCCTTGTACAGTTTAAATTTGTATAGACTAGAGATCACTCAACCTTTTTTCTACAATTAAACTGATTGATTATTTCATTTGGCTGTTTACGTTTATGGCACCTACTAGTTTATGCTTTTTTCATAGTTAATTTGTTGCTAACTCTGCCAGTGTTAAACCATCCTTGCATTCCAGAATAAATGCTTAGTTGTAATATATTGCTCTTCTAGTAAACAGCTGGACATTTGCAATTTTTTGAAGTTTAACATCTATATTCACACATGACATTGATCTACAGCTGAATGAGGTTAGGGGAAGGCTAGGGGTACTATCTTTCTCCAGTTTTGATACGAAAGTTGTATAGCTTCAAGACAGGGGAAGGATTTCCATTGTTCTTCTTTCTTTGGTGGAGTAAAGTTGGAATTACATTACTTAAATGAAGACAAAACTAAGCTATAAAAGCATCTAGATCCTAAACCTGTTTTATCTAATAGGTGTTTTAACTTTTCTACTGCTTTTCAGAACAATTTTAGCCTGTTTACATTCTTTAAGGTAACATCCATTTGCTCTAGTTTATTATTTGGGGTTCAGTCTCCTTTCCAGTATTTACTCTTACATGTTTTTCCTCTTTGTTCTTTTATTAAGTAGGCAAGGAGTTTAACTGGTCTTTTGAGGGCTGGACACAGTGGCTGACACATGTAATTCCAGCACTTGGGGAGGCTAAGGCAGGAGGATCTGAGAGCAGCCTAGGCAGCAAAGCAGGGCCCTGTCTCCACACACACACACACACACACAATTTTTAAATTAGCCAGGCATAGTGGCATATGCTTGTAGTCCCAGCTACTCAGGAAGATCACTTGAGCCCAGGAGGTCAAGGCTGCAGTGAGCCATGATCACACCAATGTACTCCAGCCTGGGTGACAGAAAAAAACACTGTCTCAAAACAAAATTTGGCCTTTTTTATAAACCAGAATGTTTATTCTTTCTATCCTTATTTTATTCCTTTGTTCTATTTTATTGGTGTTTTAAAAGTTCTGAAGATGAATACTTAGCAGTACATATGTCTTCAGTCTTTGTGAAGTTTTAAGGCAAGCACTTTCCCCTTCTAAATGCAACTATGGCATAAATGTTTTACTTTCTAAGTAATTTACTTGTTTTAGTATATTTAGAACATTATTATCTTCAAATTATGAGCAATTTTGCCATCTTTTGTATCTTTTGAATCTTGTCAAGTTATAGCCAATGACTTATGAAATCATTATTTTTAAAAAATGTATTAAAGTTTTCTAACAATGCAATCAAATTTATAAAGTTTGAGACAGAAGAAAACAGTGTATATTATCCATTTGTAGGACACAAAGTTGTATATTTCTTAAGGCAAATTATTTTGATATTATGTCTTTGCTGATTTCCTATATAAAAGACTTTCCAAATCCTGAAAGATTTTTTCTTTATACAGTTGTCTTTCTATTTGTAGGAACTTTTGTCTTATATACTTAAGTACTATGCTATTTGCTAATAACTTTTATATCCCTTTAGAAAACAAGCATTTTATCACATATTGTTCGTCTTAATACACTGTAGTACTTCTGATCGTAAATTCTAGTTTGATGTTAACTTTTCCTTCCCAATTTTCCTAGTAACTCTTCCATCCATTCCTATTTGTTTTACTTACCTTGCCTTTAGGCCTATTCTTGTAAACACTGCAGTTAGATTTCTTTTCTAATAGGAGGATTCAGCCCATTCACCAAATTAAATATAAGTTCTTATCCATTTCACTTCAATTACTACACATTTTACTTTGCTTTAATTTCTTCTGATTCTTTGCCTTATTTTTACTCTCTTGGTCAAGTTTATGTTGATCTCCTTTTTTCCTTATTTCTTCTCTGCTTTTCAATTCTGACAGTGATTACCCTCAGTTTAACAATGCTAACTAAAATCACAGTTTCCTTTAACATCAAATGTAGCACTAAATCTCCCTCTGTAGTATAGTTTATTTACTGACTGATTCCCCAGTCATCAAAGTTGAAATACCCTTTAGGATACCTTTATTTTACCTTTCCATGCCTGTGCTTTGTTGATACTTGATTATTTTTTAGCTTTTGATTGGCATTTTTTATTGTGGTATATTTCTTCCAATTCAAAAATCCTTATTTGATATTTACCGTGACAAAATTTTTATCACACTGTCACCATCCTGTAAGATGTAATTGTACTGCAAAATTAATTATTCACTGGTTTCTCTCTTTTCACCTCCCTATCTAAAAGTTTCTTTTCTGACTAAAATATCATTGATTCAGGGGCTGCCTCAAGATTTCCCTTGAGTACGATACATGATATATCTAAAATATTGCATATCTTGAAATTCCTTGACATGTTGGAGGCTGGACACTCAATTATTCTGTCTTCCTACTCCACATTCTACCCATTTGGGAGTCTTTTAGTTTCAGCACCAAAAAGGACAAGTCTGATATTAGACTTATTCAGTTTCCTTTATACACAACTAGTGTGTTGCAAGTCCAGGTTTTTTAATTTATCCTTGGAACTTAACATTTTTACTAAAATATTACTGAGGGTATGGATGTGTTTTCTATTCATCCCACCTGCAACCAAGTGGGCCCTCACAAGCAGCAGATCAGAGAAACACTTCCTGTATTTGCTATTTCATTAATAGCTCTCCACCGTCTGTTTCACTTTGTCCTTTGGGACATGCTTTCATATTAGGTCCTTGGCATCTGTCCTCCCAGCCCACCTTTTCTTTTCTTTCCATCTCATGGTGGGGTTGCCCTAGATTGTGAGACATTTCCTTCACATTATCTTTTGTGTCACTAATGCAGATCTCTTTATATACCGAATTTTTTAATGCAACAAATCAGGTCTTTTCTTGGAATTCCAGAAAGCTTTTTCCAGTGCTCTACTTGGATGTCTTTGAAAGATCCTATGAGTATGTGTCTCATCATCTGAGACTTCCATTGGCTCAGTTTCAACTGCCAGCCACCTGTTCCAGGTGTGTATCTTAGTCTGTCTTCCTCTTTTTCCACTGCATGCTCATGGTTTTGTCTATTCAGCAGTCATGTCAAACTCTTGGGTCATGGATGTTAAACACAGCAGTTTTTGCTCTTTGGAGCCAGCATTAGGCAAACTGACCAACTTTAGCTGATGAGGCATAAGGAGGGCCTCTGTGTCCCTCCGGGTCTCCCCAAGTGTAAGGAAATCTTTCCCAACCTCAAAAACCAGGACCAGCTCAGTGCCAGAGTGCAGCTGCCAGTCCTGGACCTCCAGGATTCTAAAATGTGCACTCTTCTACAAAGGGATTCACGCATCTGCTCTAGGATGAGCCTTAATCTAGTGCACAGCATCCTGGGTTTTCTTTCACTCTAAAGAAGGGCCTCTCTACCCCTTGCACGTTAGCTCCTACCCAGCACAAAACAGAACCCAGTCCACCCAGGATCAGTACTAAACAGGTCCTGGGGCAGCCAGTTTTCTCAAATGTGCCCTCCAAAAATGGCCAGTTTGCCCATGGAAGATGATGACTATTTAAGCTTTCCTCTTTTCCCCAGTCCCATTCTTCTGGATCTCACCATGTTAAATCATTCCCATGGAGGCCTATTCCAGTTAATGGCAAGATTGGATATAATACATCAACTTAAGAGAAATTATTTACTTGCAGAGAACAATTTGACATGCAGGTAAAAATACATGCTCCTTTTTTCTTTGATTTATTATTCCATTGCTAAGTATCTAACCTTGGGAAATAATTTTTAATCAGAAAATGTTACATGAAGACCTATATTATTTATAAAGTAAAAAACCGCCAACAGGTTAACTCTCCATTAGTAGGAGAATAAGTGAATTACAGACCCATACCTGATGAAACAGGCATCAATGGCTTTGAAAATCATTTACAGTCGTCTGTGAAGTAGAAAAGGGCACCTGTATGAATCTGACTGTGGAAATATCATATACAAAAAATCATAAGGCAATGGAAATCTACCAAGATGGTAATGGTCATTAGATACAGGCTATTTGGGGGACTCTTTCCAACTCCCCCACCTTTCTTTCCTTACTTCTTAAATAAAATACAGTAGGCAATAAAATGGTGCTAAAAATACTCCTTATAAACTAAACACACTGCTAACAAAGGACTGCGACTTAATAAAGTAATTGTGACATATAAATGGCTTCTTCAGAAGGTGTTTAACGTGCTTATTGACAGTTTTCTGGGGCAGTAAACTCTTTCTCAGCAAATGTTTTATGAGTAAACTCCATCTTAGCCCTTACTGAATCAATCATTTGCTCAGAAAAGTCTGTCTTGAGGCTGTTTACCAGAGTTTCTCCCTGGCTTCCAGAGGATATGGTGATAAATAAAAGGTATGACCGTGGGCATTAAGGAGAAAGCCCAGGTCTACCGAATGCAATTCAGCTCGGCTTCCAAGAGTGACTCCTCATCCCAGCGTGGACAGAAATGCCGAGCTGCACCTGTGAGTGGCACAGAACCAGGTGACAGATGTGGAATTAAATGAAATCTCAAGACCTAGCAGCTGAACTAAAGAAAACTTTCAGAAAGCAGATTCGTGAGCGTCGACTTTCCATTTAGAACCCCACACAACGCCTGTGACTCCCTACAGTGGCAGCCCCGGCATTAAGCTTCCCTCATCAAGGAAGTCAAATCTGCATCAACACAATTTTCTTTTAAATATACTAATTTTCTCTGCTGCTGGTGATACCTAATCACTTAAATTATTTATGATGTTTCCGGTTGTTTACAACAGCCTTGCAGAGCAGCGGGCCTAGGCAGATGCTGCGCTACCACCATCTAAAACCATTTTTACCACTTGACATTTCTGCGAAATGTCTGCGGAGGGGTTTTATGTGTAGAGAGAAGCAGCACTGGTTCCGTTTCCCCACGCAATACATGCACAAATCCCAGATCTTCAGTGAGCCGGGGAGGGATAAGCTTAACTAAGCAAAGGGTCTTCATGCTCACTGGTTTAAGGCTTCTGCTAAAGCCCAGGTTTTAAAGTTTTACCATTCAGCTAAATTAATTGATGTCACTAATCCTATATCTGAGTATTGATCCTAAGGAAAGAATTCTGGCATAAAGGAGGAAAAGGGTACTCACCTAAAGCTGTGCATGATTGCCTTATTTGTAAATGGATTCCATCTAAATGCTCAGCTTGGGGTGTGATTAATTTATGGTCATTCTACTTGATTGGAGGCTATCAGGCTTTTTGATAGGATTCCTAAAGACCCACTGGCACCAAAAAGCATCCAGAAAGGATGAGGCTATCTAGGAAGGCATCATCTGGCCTAGCTCTTGCTGAAGTGAAACTATGAGGAACTTACAAATACCGGCACCCTTTCCTACACTGCCTACGCAGAGTCACACAGGATTCTCCAGGAAAGGAGGATGCTGGGAGGGAAAACCTAGGACACTCTGGGGAATTAGCAAAAAGGAATTCTTATATAATGTCTCATGCTTGGGCTAGATAATTCTCAATGGGCTTAAGTCCATCTGCCAATTGTATTCATAGGCCGTTTCTATCCTCACCAGCAGGCATAGTTCAGGGAACCCTTACTGGTGTTTCTCCACTCACCAGTACCGGCCGCATCTCACAGAAAACCAGGAGAGAAGCCAGTTCTATGTCCTCGCTGTACCCATTCTTCAGAGGAACGGACCTGAATCCTGAAGCAGAACAAGGAGGAAAATGCAAAGGCAGGTAATTAATGTCAGACCTTAGATTTTTTTGGAGGCTACCTCGGGATCATAGGCCTAGTTCAAAGAGTAGAGAAGTCAGTGTTCCATGCTGGGGGCTGACTTTGTGGAAGCCAGAGGTCCTATCCTGATGGTTAGGGACAGAGGCCAGCAGCCATGACTGACTGGTCCATACAGGGAAGCAAGGTTAAAAATATCTACCATCTAGAAATAAAAATGATTCACTCAGAAGAAATTAAAACCCACAGAACATTCCACATTGAGTGTAGTGATTATAGCTGTGGTTCAATTCCTTAAATACTCCTGAGACCAAAAGAGTAGTGAATCCTCATCCATTTCCTCCACTCACAGCCTTACCAAGCACAGGACCAGGGAGTGTGTTTTATCTTTAAAGATTTCCAGTGGGAGGAAATCTTTCTGTCCCTTAGTAGTTCATAGCAGTATTGATCTTCCTCCTCCTAAAGACATTCCCTGTTTACAATTAGGACCTGTGTTTCACAGTCATTTCAATGTTTCTTTTTATTTGGGGCTGAAGGGGGGCAAGTTGGAACCGAATCTCTCCCACCCCCATTCAGTAATGTTTAAGGCAACATCTCAAAGGTTGGTTTGCTGGCTTGTTTTAATTTAGTATAAAAGAACACAGGGCTAAAACAGAACTGTCACTCCCACCCAATCCTCCTCTCTGTCCTAAAAGGAACCATTGTTAACAGCATCTTTCCCAAGATTGCCTATGCATATGTTTGAGTTGCTTTTAATCACAAATGATAGTGCCTTACCAGTTAGCATTGTATCTCAGAGATGGCTTCTGTGGTCCTAGTTTGTCTTGAAAACATTTACATCATATCTACTGATTCTCCAAGACAAGTAATGCCCAAAATAGGACACTCCCACTGTTTCCTCTGTGCCTTCCACCATTCAGATTTTGGGCTTATTTCTCTTGCAACATTTTATACTCTCAGTTGATTTATCACCTTCAAACAATATGCACTGAATCTCTTACTTTCCACTGCTTATGAAGAGGAAGGTCGCATTCTTACACAAACCTGTTCCTTTTCTCTCCCCAATTTCTCCTTTTACACCCCTAAGGTGTATTATCATTTCTGTATGGACATGGTATATAATATTTGCATTCCATTTTGTAACCATAATTCTCCCACAAAGGGAGGCTTATGTTTTTCTGGCATTTTAATATAAAATTCTTAAACATAGAGCAACACTAAAAAAAAACTACAAGGAATACTTGTACATACCCACCACCTAGATTGTATGAAACTTTTACTCTACAGTTGTCCCTTGATATCTATGGGGGACTCATTCAGGACTTCCCCAGATACCAAAATCATTAAATGACATAGTTGGCCAAGTATGGTGGCTCATGCCTGTAATCCTACTACTTGGGGAGGGCGAGGCAGGAGGATCACTTGAAGCCAGGAGTTCAAGACTAGCCTAGGCAACACAGCAAGACCCCATCTCTACAAAAAATAAAATAAAATGAAAAATTTAGCTGGGCACGGTGATGCACACCCGTAGTCCCAGCTACTAGGGAGACTGAGGCAGGAGGATTGCTTGAGCCCAGGAGTCTGAGGCTGCCGTGAGCTATGATCACACAATACTGACAATACTGAATATCAGCCTCAGTGACAGAGGGAAGACCCTGTCTCTAAATAATTAATTCAGTGGTGTAGTATTTGCATATAACCTATGCACATCCTCCCATATCCTTTAAATTATCTCTAGATTACTGTAATACCCAAGACAATATAAATACAGTGTAAATAATTGTTATACTGTATTAAGGAATAAGAAAGAAGTCTGTATATGTTCGATACATAATGTTTTCAAAAATATTTTCAACCCAAGCTTGGTTGGTTGAGTCCACAGATCCAGAAGGCCGACTGCACTTGTTTTGTCATGTATTTATCCACCCATCAATCCATCTTATTTATGTATGCAATTCAAAGTGTGACAAAGACATCAATATACTTTCCCCAGCATGCATCTCACCACCCAGAGCTCAGTATTAGTTTACAGTGTTCCTCTTCTGATACACAATTTTATACATAAGGAAATGTACAAATTTATATTTTTTAATGGCTGGATGCTCATCATCTTACTGAACTCTGTGGATGCCTTCATTGGCTAAATTTGTCCTCTTTTGTTCTCTTCAAAATGAGCCCATGGGACACAGAATTCCTGAGCTGTACATGTTTGAGAGCATCCATCCTTTGATTTTATACTTGAGTGACAGTTTGAGGGGGTATAAAACCTGAATGTTTTATAGCCACTCATTTCCTGGTAGGGTTTTGGGGACATTGCTCTCATTGAATATACTGCTGTAAAGAAGTTTTCTGACCTATTTCTCCCTACCGCTACAAGGTGATTTTTGTTGCTAGTTTGTTTTTTGCCTTGATAGAGACTGTCAGAATTCTTGCAGTCTAGGCCAGTGATATGCCAACATTAATGCAAATGTGAATCATCTGTGAATCTTGTTAAAACGCAGATTCTGACTTGGGAAGTCTGGGGTGAGGCCTGAGATTCTGCATCTTTAATGAGCTAATCTGTGGACAGTGGGGAATAAGTCTATGTTATGGTTTGGCTCTGTGTCCCCACCCAAATCTCATGTTGAATTATGATCCCCAGTGTTGCAGCTGGGGCCTGGCGGGAGGTGACTGGATAATGGGTGTGGACTTCCCACTTGCTGTTCTCATGATAGTGAGTTCTCACGAGATGGGGTTGTTTAAAAGTGTGTAGTACCTCCCCCCTTCACTCGCTCTCTTTTCCTCCTGCTGGCCATGTAAATATGTGCTTGTTTCCCCCTCTACCAGGATTGTAAATTTCCTGAGGCCTCCCCAGAAACAAAAGCCTGTACAGCCTGCAGAACTGTGAGCCAATCAAACCTCTTTTCTTTATAAATTACCCAGTCTCAGGTATGTCTTTATGGCAGTGTGAGAATGGACTAATACAGTCTAGCTGCTGATTGACTGTTAGAATGAACTGGAATGACTGTTTGCTCTATGGTGTTCCGAGAGGCTATCAGGTAGCCCCTGCACTCGTTCCAGGCCAGACAGTACTATCTGACACCAGGCATGTGCCTCTTAAATCGGAGACATGAGCTCTGCCCCCATGACCAGCTGTCTCCAGCTCTGTGTACCTTCTCTCACTGCCCAAGTCCCGTTTTCATGCACTGGACAGCCCTCCTTATATAAAAAAAAAAAAAAAAAAAAAAAAAAAAGAATTGTTTTTCTTCTTCTTGTTTCTAGTCATTTCACTGGGGAAAGGGAAATACAGACACCTTTTAAAGTAAGATCAATGCTCTGGCTTTGAGCGCCCAGCGAGAGGGCAGCCTGCAGAGGGGAACACGGGGCTCGAAATCAGACATTCCTGGGTTTGAATCTCAGCTCCGGTCCTACAGGTGTGTGACCTTGAGCACGTTAAGTCATAGTCTCTAGGCCTCGAAGTGCTCAGAATTTTAAAACCAAAGATAAAACCCCTTTCACAGGATTACTGTGAGGAGTAAAAGAGAAAGAGTTTAAGGTACCTAACACAATAAAGGCTGCTGCTTTCCTTCCTGTGCTCCAGCTGGTTTAAAAGCTTACGTGCATCTCTAATGACAATGGGTGAAGTTTATTTTTTCAGTTTGGAAGACCCTCAATGCCTCCTGTTCATTGTATTTCATTCCTCCCATGAATATGGATGTGCCAGGCACTGCTAGGAGGTAGAAAGAAGTGAGGAAAGGTCCCTGCTGAGAGTATCTCACAGTCGGGGGAGGACAAGGTCACATTTTTAATCTCCCTTGAGGTTTTGACCTTTGTTTTTTCTAAATCTCCAAGCTAAGTCATTGCATTCTGCAGATGAATTGACACACTTTGATGCCCATTAAGGTAAGGAGGTTTCATCATCAACTCTGACATCTCTGCAAGGCACTGGGAGGGGTTATGAGGCTCATGGCCCTCATCCTTCAACAGGACGTCGGGGTAACCAAGGGGTTTCAGCACAGCTGCCCCTCTCTGCTGGATGAGTCCAGTAGAGGAACTGGCAGGCAGTTACCATAAAAAGAAATCTGTTACAGCATCAAGGCTAGGAACATAAAGGTGTACCAGAAGCTACACTTCCTGCACCAGAAGAACTGATGTCATTCCTAAGCCTTATTAGACTAATCTAAAAGAAGCAAATTAAGGAATCACAGCCCTGATCAGTGCTGGGTTTAAAGTAGTTTATAGGTCAGGCACAGTGGCTCACACCTTTAATCCCATCAATCACCTTTTTTCAGACCAACATAGCAAAACCCCATCTCTACTAAAAATACAAAAATTAGCCAGATGTGGTAGTGTGCACCTGCAGTCCCAGCTACCGAGGAGGCTTAGGCAGAGGTTACAGTGAGCCAAGGTCACCCACTGCACTCCAGCCTGAGCGACAGAGCAAGACTCCATCAAAAAAAAAAAAAAAAAAAAAAAAAAAAAAAAAAGGTAGTTTACAGTGTGGGTGAGTTAACCCAGAAGGGTTGCCAAATATCAGGCCTCTTACAAATGAATACTCATTATTATTGCTAGAGTAGCAATGTTCATGAAAATGAACATTTCTAGAGTGCTAAAAAAAAATCAGAAAGTTTAAACATTTTCCCAAAGTCTTGTTTCATCTATTAACTTACTAAGGAATTCATTTCCTCAATGGTAAGATAGATAGGCAGCCTTGACATAGTTGGGTTTAGTCAAAGTGCCATCCAAGGATCATCTGGGGAGCTGCCTAAAGATGCAGATTCCTTGGCCCCACCCTGGGCTGACTCAGCACCCTGTGGTGGGTCCAGGAACCTGCATTTTCTTTTGAGTCTTGCTCTGTCACCCAGGCTGGAGTGCAGTGGTGCAACCTCAGCCTCCCAAGTAGCTGGGATTACAGGAGTGAGCCACCGTGCCCGGCGAGCACCTGGATTTTCTAGCATGCCTGCTGCTCAGAAATTGGGCTCCTGCCCAGTAGCAGAAATGGTCAGGTTTATGATATTATACAAAGAAAGGTGGAAGTTGAGGGAATGTCTGAAAACAAAAAAGACCCAATTCAGCTCTTCATTGAGCCCCAGGTTTCCAAACAACATCAAAAGACTGTATTTTTATGTAAGTAACTAAAATGACAGTCATCTTGAAAAATGATCCTCAGAAAACAAGGGAACAGTGACCTCTTGAGGAATCCAGAAGAATCTATGCTCTCATGCACCATGCATCAGAAATACTAAAGGAAGAGGAAGAAGGAAAATTCAACATCCAGCAAGGGCCTATTCGTCAAACCTTATACCTAAAATCCAGTGGGAAAGCAAACTAGAGAAACTACGTAGAAGCTAAGGAGAGCCAGTTTTTTTGTTTTTGTAAATGACTTGCTCTAGAAGCAGCAGGGTCCCAAATCCCCTCACCTGGAGGTGTCTATCTCAGCCGTGTAGGAGGGGCTCAGTCATCTGGGGTTCAAAAGGGTTCTTAAGAGCTGGTCGTATGACCCAGCTTGGCTTGGTTGCAGAAAAATACAAAATGACCCTTCTTATACCATGAAGGGGTCCTGTGTTTTCTTCAGCAGGGAAGAAAACTGTAACAATTCAAAGAAGTATATTAACCCACCCAATTTTATAGAAGAAGAAGGTGAATTCTGAAGGGTTTGGGGAGTTGGACTCTCGAGATTGTAACTCCCCCCCACAAGATGCCAAAGGTCTCTCCCTTGCCACCCTGTCACACTGCCAGCCAGAGAGCAGGAGGGAGATCAAACCAGACTTAGCCCTGGCTAGGGAGAAGCAAACCGCGTGTAATATTTCAAAATGAAATCAAACTGCACTGCCAGGTTGACAATCCACTAACAAACAATCCAATTTTGCTTGTAAACATCCCACTTCCAGGGGCATAGCCTCCCCTGTCAGCCACTTCCTCCCACCTGTGGGCCACACGACAGGCTGTATGTGCACCAGCTCTCCAAGCCACCCAATCGGTTTTACAGTGATTCCATCCAAACCAGGAAAAAATGATTTTTCTTTCTTTTTGAAGCCAGCAGCCAAACCAAAGTACAATGCCAGCCCAAACTGAACATCTTAATTAAAATGCCTCTTACCTGATTTGATTGCTTTAATGGGGTAAGTGGCATGGGCAAGAAAGTTGGGATCGCTGAACATGTCTTCTTCGTAAACCACGAAGCGCAGAAATGCCAGGTTTGGGTCATAAATTTCAAACGTTACCTTCTCCTGTGTTGGAGCCCAGATAGGGCTGAGGCCATTATCATCTGGAAGGAGATCGAAGCTCATTAGAGGCCACGTTGGAGCTGCCCCCTTCTGGTAAGACAATCTCTGCATCCTTCAGCTGTGAATCCCCTTAGCAACCATGTAAATAAATATGCATCTTTGCCAACATCTAAGAAAATCTGAATAATCATCTTCACTCCCCAACCCCACCTTGAGCAATCCTGGAAGCTGCTGTTGCAGGCTGGTCCCTTGGTGAGCAGAGGAAGGAGACCACCTCCCATCTCCCCGCCCCAGGATCAGGGAGAAGGGAAGGGGGGAAGTGTTTGCAGAGCAGGAAGGTGGATTTTGGAAAAGAAAAAGGGGAGAAGAGAGCCTGGGAGACACATCCACCAGCAGGGGGTTCTACAGCTGGCAGGGGAGAGCCCAGCCTCACAGAGCAGGCAAGCAGCAATCCTGCCACTCTCCATAAATGCCAGTTTACTTGGTCAGCATCTGAGTTGTTCAATGGGCTACTTTTTACCAGGGGCAAGGATCCTGTGCCTTAGAAGGCCCACCATTCACGGTTCCCTCCTGGCTTTCCCTGGAAGAGCAAGCATTCCTCTTGTCCCTCCTGCCCTCTAGGGGCTAAGATCCCCCAGGTTAGGCTGATCCTCTGGGTCAGGTCAGCCATGTAGGTTCACCCCCCTCTCTGTGTCTCTGCCTCTTGGCCTTTGACTCAGGAGATTCATAAGATTGGGCTGTTGCACAGAGAGGACCAACCTAATGTCAAAGCCTCACCTAGGATTCCAGACTTGAGTTACAGGCAGGCAAACAGCACTGGGGAAAGTCTTAGGATTTCAGAAAGTGGCCTTTTGTATGTATCCCCTCCTCAAGCTGAGCCACGTAGGCAAGAGGAAGGAAAGAAAATCCTGGGACAACTAAAGAGCATAGCAAAATCCCCCACGAAGAGCACTCCCACAAAGGATTCACTGGCCGGACGTTTAAAAGCAGAGGGGCCAAGGCGACTGACTTACTCACAACCGTCGTCTTGAACTTGTTGTTGTCATACTCGGCTCCACAGATCTCTACCTCTACAAAGGGACAGGCAATACTTCGTCCAAGTTTGGGGAGATGGCGAGCACCGAGAACCTGGGACACCAAAGGGGGAAGCATTGGAACCCCCCTGGGGTCCTCAACAGGCAGCCTAGCATGGATTGCAGCTGGGTTCTAGAGTGACACTGGATGAGTTCAATGCCAGCCCTAATTTTCCCAGATTCACTGGAGAAGCTGGAGCAACCTTCTGCAGTGGATGAAGGTGGACTGTGGTAGATCCCACAGTTCTTCAGCATCAGCCTGGGTCTCGGCCCCATATGCCACCTGACTCAACAGGTAAAACTCACCTGAGCTCATGAATGCACACATCCATGCCCAAGTAGGTGCCTCTAATCAAGGCAGAGCTTAATCACTGCATTTCCACACCCCCAGGAAAGGCTGAGGAACAGCGTGGCATTCTTTTGGTAACTGCTGTGTATTTAAAGGCCTGTGTTTACGTATGCTTCTTCCCCTTACCATCCGCCCGCTCTTAATCTTAGGAGAAACGCAATTCATTTCTCTACTTTTCAAAAATTCTTACAAAGTAATAACACTTTCTCTGAGAGTCAGATGAATTTTACAAAGCCCTGGAATCGGAAAAAACTTCTCCATTAAGACCAAATGGCTGTTTCCCATGTTTTCTTTCTCTTTCCGGCCAGAGGTGACCTCACCAGGATCCCAGAAAGACAGGGTCATACCTCACACCCCTACAGAGGACAAGGTCAAGTGGGTTTGAGGACGTTTCCCCTCCCTTCCTTCTTCTCCCAGAACGACCCTGGAGTGTACTGTAAGAAAGATCAATCCTCAAACACTGCCTGAATGGGGATTGTTTAAACAAGACAACAAGCCTCCCTAGACACGGGTTCCCTGCTCTCAAGACAGCACTGGCCCAGCCCCCAGGGAGGGCAGCTGGCTCCCCTGGCAGGAAGGCAGGGCTGGCTTTACCTTGACCGTCAGCGTCATCAGGATCTTCCTCTGGGACTCGGGTGGCATCGGGTCATATTTCTCTGTCCTCATGCTCTCAGGCTGCAGAACGTAGCCCGTGCGCCCATTGAGAGAAAACAACGCGTGATTCATCTGCATGTACTTATCTGGGAAGGAAAGTGAACACGTGTAAGTCAGGCATGAGCATGCTGGCCTCATAGGCCAGGAGTTCCTAGGTGGGGAATGAATTACACCTTTTCCCCAAATTAATGTGAGGCACCTGTTCAAATAGGTATCTCACTCAAAGAAAATACAGGGTTTCTAGACAACAAACTCCCAGACTGGGGAACACCTTTCCAAGTATGTCACCAAATCCCGCATCATAAAAGAAAACATTGAAACTTGCTAAAAGTGTCTATGTAGCAATAAATTGCGTAGGCTATTTTAATTCAAATGACAAATATGTGAATATAAATTTTTAACCTCTTACTTCTGATACATCTATGCTATAAACACCTACTGCAGTAGATACATCGGGTAAGAAGCACAAATAGTTTGCAGAAAAGAAAATGCCACTGCTCCCTAAATAAGGGAAAAACTGGTTAATGTCCCTTACAAGAAGAAGCTCTAATGGACGACGATGTATCAGTTTTCACCTCTCAGTTGTGCAAACGGCAAAAAGTTCAACAAAACTCAGCGAAGTTATACCAAAAGAGCGTACTCCAACCTCCACCTATTTGCATCCCTGCCCACGATCTCTATGGAGGGCAGTTTGGCAGCGTGGCTTAGCTCAGGCACACCTGCAGGCATGTCTTCAGTGGTTTTCTTCAGGGCAAAGTTTATCAAAAGCAAGTGCTGTTTGACCCACCCTGCCGGTCTGAGAATTCTGTCCCATAGACATGTTCCTACATCTGTGGAATGACACTCACGTCAGGGTACAGAAGGCAGTGCTGTCTGTGACAGCAAATAATGGGGAATACCTACATGTGCCTCCACGGGGACTTGTTAAATAAATGATTGTTCCATTCTATGGAATCCGATGCGGCTATAAAAAGAATGTAAAGGAGGCTACTGATGAATAGATCCCACGAAAGAGGTTTTAAATAACAACAACAAAAGCACAAAGCCGCATGATTTATGCGACCACTTTGTGTCCAGAAGTTTGTGTATGTTAGTTATGCCAGCATGTAAATGTCTCTGGAAGAAAGTCTGAGCAGAAAGCCCTCACACAGCAACAGGCCTGGAGAAGAGAGCTCCAAAGATGCTTTAATTACATAAACTAATGCATTTTCTTTTTCTCCTAAGCCAGACTAACTCAGCTTCTGTCACTTACAATCACGAAGCCTGCCTAAGCCAAGCACCCTCTGGTCCTCTCATCCCTCCATTCAGCTGCTGGACCTCATACTAACCATTACTCTGCTGAACTATGCAGTCCCTCGGACGACACCACATGGCATTGCTGACCCAAGGTGACTCGGCCTGGAGTGATTGCCACCACCACCTTGCAGGGAAGGGACTACCTTCAGTCAGCCTTTACCTGCTGTCTGGAAATTGAGTGCCACCATCTGAGAACCGCACAGCCAGAGGCGGAAGGGGTCGTAGTTTGAAGAGTCAACTCTTTGTCCCTTTGGGTAGACGCGAGTCAGGCCCTTTTGATTGTACTTCAGGAGGTCGACGGGCTTCTGTCTGATGATGCTGTCAGCCTTTGTCTCCACAAAGGAGCGGATTTCTCGGAAGTCAGGATTTTCTGCACACAGAGAAAAAGGTCATCAGTACTTCTGTGTCTCATCTGTGCATTTTCTTAATGTTTGCTGCAATAGCTGGATGCTCAGATTATAAAAGGAAACCAGGAATCTCCCTCTTTGACATTCAAGGGGTTCTGACGATATTGTCCCAATTGGTATCACTGTGGAGTCTTGCCTTCTGGGGGTTCCAAGTATTAAAAAGGGGCCTAGTTTTCCCACTGCCTTTTAGTCTAGAATTATTGTAATTTATTTATTTTTTTTTTTAAACTATCACCATCCTTGAACAAGAAAACACAAAAGTGGTACAGTTATAGAAGAGGGAGAATGGGAATCATTTTAGGTAAGAGAAGATCTTGGGAGGGGAAGATCCAGAGAGACCACAGACACAAGATGAACAAACTGAAAATCACCTGCCACTGCCCACAGGTAGAGTTGCGAGGTGGGTGCGTGTGCAGGGAAGGGAGAATAGGAGGAGAGGGAAGGGGACAGGCCTCATCTTCGCTCCCTCCCATCCAGCTGTGGTGGGATAGCCAGGCAGTCAACATGCTGAGCCTGCTAAGTCCCTGAAGGTAGAGGTTCCTAGGGACTGGCCTCCCAGTAAGTTAACTGAGGGGTCTACTACTATCTGGCTGGTCTTCTATTCTAAGATGAAAGATACGGAAGCAGCTCAAAACACCCAAAGAAAAAAATACGTACAGCATCTTCAAAAAGCTTGCTATCTGGAGAATTTGGTAGAAGGTCCTTTTTTTTTTTAATGGCCCCCAAAGATGTCCAGGCCCTAATATTTGGAGTCTATGCATGTCACTTTATATGGCAGAACAGACTTTGCAGGTGTGATTAAGGAGCTTGAAATGGGAGGCGTATCCTGGAATATCCAGGTGGAACTAATGCATCACAAGCGTCCTTGTAACAGGGAAGCAGAAGACAAGAAGGCCAAGGAATGCCAGCAGCCCCCAGAAACTGGAAGAAGGGAATGGGTTTCCCCTCTGGAGGGAGCACAGCCCTGCTGACGCCCTGATGTTGACCTTACGATACTGATTTCAGACTCTGGCCTCCAGGACGGTGCAAGAATAAATGTTGTTTTCAGCCACCAAGTTTGTGGTAATAGCAATAAGAACTAAATCCACCCACTTAAGTGGGTGATATGGTTTGGCTGTGTCCCCACCCAAATCTCACCTTGAATTGTGGCTCCCATAATTCCCACATGTTCTGGGAGGGACCCGGTGGGAGATAATTGAATCATGGGGATGGTTTCCCCTGTACTGTTGTTGTACTGAATAAGTCTCACAAGATCTGATGGTTTTCTAAGGGTTTCCCCTGTCACGTGGTTCTCATTCTCTCTCGTCTGCTGCCATATAAAACGTGCCTTTCACCTTCTGCCATAATTGTGAGGCCTCCTCGGCCACGTGGAACTGTGAGTCCATTAAACCTCTTTTTCCTTATAAATTACTCAGTCTTGGGTATGTGTGTATCAGCAGCATGAAAATGGACTAATACACCAAAAAAGCTGCTTCCACCAGCTCCCTCACTCGGAGGACAAACCCAAGGTGGGGCCATCTACCGGGACAGTTAAGAACAGGAGAATGCGCTCACTCTGCCCTCTCTGAAAATATCAGATTCAAAAGGAAGTAAGTTTTCATTGCAGTTATAGGGCAGATTCTTGGGAAAGATGTTACCTAAGTTGTCCTTGGTTTTGCTGGTTGGTTTGCAGTAGACAACCAGGTCAGAGAGCTCGATGGCGATGGACTGGTTCTTCTCCCAGTACTTCATGTTGTTCTCCTGTTTGGAGTTCACCGTCTTTAGTGCCCACCCCTGAGAAACCCCATCTTCCCAGCTCGCCCTGCATTTTTCCTCCTCCATCCCCACTTTGCTTTCTTGCACACTCGGATCTTTAATATGGTTGAATGTTTTCCTTTCCCGAAGTCAACCCTGCCCCTCTCGTTTCTTCCTCTTACTGTGAAAATTCTTGACGAAGCTGTTTCCACGAGGTTTTGGTGTCCAGCTCAATCCTGGCCACAGCCCTCAAATATAGCTGAGGTCAGGATGGAAGGGGGCTCTTCTCTGTCACCACCCCTCTGTCCTTAACTCTGCCTCCTGTACCCTCCCCTAAAGCCACACTGTTAGAGTGTCTCAAATTCTAGTTCTTCAAATCCTCGTGGGCTCTGTGGACCCCAGCATCCTTGTCATAACTCTCTATCCCCTGCACCCTCAAAACCTGCACACCTGCTCCCCAGCTCTGACTGCCCATCAGGGGTCTGTCCAAGGGGACCACTACTCAGTGCCGAGGCCATGTGCCATGGACTCAGGAGGTACCTCCCTTCAGAAGACCCACCGTCCAATCTAACTCCTTGCATGTAAGGATGAGCTTCTCACTTCACCCCAAAGCAGGCAACCCTGTTGGGCCTCCCCAAATTCTATCAGACTTTTATTGGCCAAGGGGGGACCTTGAGAGAATATTTAGATAATAATGGTCACTGTTTGGGGGGTGCTTAGCTCTAGGTGTCACAGGCTAAGCACTTGATGGATCTTACCTAAGTCAATCCACACCCTGAAAGGGAGAATTATCTCCATTTAACAGAGAAGTTGAGTAGCCTGGGCAACAGAGTGAGACTCTGTCTCAAAAAAAAAAAAAAAAGACTGCATGACAGTTACTCTCCAGGCCTGCAGCTGTCACCCCTCAGGCCATCATCTCAGAATGCAAAGTCACGATACAGTTGGTGAGGCTCTGGAAACCCACTAACTAGAAGGATTTTGTGACTGCCCTCTGCCATCAACGAGGTGGCTACAGACCGTGTAACAATGTGGGCACTTATGGACAGGCAGAGGTCCTGGCAGTGAGCAGAGAGTTTATCCGCCGCTGGTTTCCCATGAGTGGGATGGGGCCTTCTCCCTTTGCTCCCCAACACCAGCTCCCCAAAAGAGGTAGCTATGCCCAGTGCGGGAACTCCATCAACTCTACTGTCCCAGTTTTTTTACCCCTCAGACGTAACAATAGGACTTTAAAAATCATTCTCATGAAATCTCAGTAAATATAAAAACCAGTTAGGGAGGAATGTAGACCAAAGGCCGCCAACAGCAGCCTTGAACAGCTCAGCTTCATTTCAGAAACCTTTATGCCGCAGGACAGGAGGTGTGAGGCAGGGGAGAAGACAGAGCCTTCCAGGGAAATAACACTTTTCCACTTTAAGCAAAATACAGAGAGCTGGAATGCACTATTTGGAGATTTTTCAAATAAACCTCAGGGTCGTGGCACCCCCCTGAGCCTCAGAGCTGTACTGTGGCATCAGAGACACTGGAGGGCAGAAGAGATGGTTTCATTGGGAAAGCCAGAAGGACAGCGCAGCTGGCTACAAGCTCATGGTTCCTCCCCCATGGCTGGTGGTGTGAAAAGCCATGGGAAGAATGAGGAGCCCTAGGGAAGGCCCCCAGGAGTTCCTGGGTCAGAGAAAGACGATGCCCCACCAGCGAGGGCACCCATGGACCGGTCCCCTCTGCCAAGTCTCCTAAAGAGGACACTTCCCTGCAGAAGAGATGAGTGAGTCAAGGATCCTCTCGTGACCAGGGACTGGCCAAGATGTGAGGCCCTCCCAAGGGGAAAAAAATGACCTGGACACTGGTGGGTGACTATCTTGGAGGAGAGACTCACTGACTCTAGCCAGAAGTCAGGGCACAAGAGGCCCCAGGAAGGCTTTAATCAGCCCTTTGGGTCAAGTTCTACCTTAGAAACAAATGGGTCCATGGGAAACCCTACAATTTCCTTCCAGTTCTGCAACCACAAGAACAGACAGCCCTTACTCCATCATCGAAGACAGGGTGGCACTTTCCCATGTCGCTCTGGTATAATGACAAGGCAGTGATAAAGTATTTGTGAGTTAGGAATTTGACTTCTCATTTTGCAGACAAGGAAACTGAGGCCCAGAGAAGTGTGGTTACTTGCCCAGGGTCCAGCCCTGCCAGGATGCAAACTCCAGTCTGCCCAATTCCAGACCTCCTGTGCTTATCCAGAAGCTCACACCTTCCCAAAACACTTCCAGCCAGAGACTAGTACTTCAGGTAGGACAGCCCTGCAAAGGTCATTCCCATCTAGAGGGGAAGTTCCTCCACCAGAAAGAACCAGGTCTCACTGATTTGCTGTGTTCCCAGGGCCCATTCTAAGTCCAGGCAGGTGAGCTCAGTGAACATTTTCTGTGGGGAGGATCCAGACTGCTTTATAAGACACTTAGAAACAAAATATTCAAAATGAGGAAGGCAGTAACTTCCTTGGTAAGATATGTAGGGCAGCATAGACATCATCATTGAGCGTTGCTGCAGGCACTCAGCCTTCTGAGGGTTCGAACCAGACAACCAGACCCACCTTCCCAGGGCACCTCCACTATCCCTGCCTCTCTCTAACAAGAGGTGCTCCAATTGTCTGAACCCACTTGGTCTCCTTCCTGAATTCTGAGTAGCACCTGGGCCTGCTCATCCTGCTGCCTGGACCCACCCACAGTCTCAACTGAGCGCCAGAGCCCTCAGAATGCCAGGCCCACCTGCACCCGGGTGAGCAGGTGCCTACCTTGGTGTCAATCTTCCAGGTGATCTCTCGGATGCTCTGAAACCACTCGAAGAGCTCCTCCACCCTGTCTGTGGCAAACTCCACCGGAGGATCGCCCTGCTTCTTGGGCTCCAGGATAAAGACAAAGGGCTTCTGGTTTTTTCCCTGAGGGGCTTTCACTTGGGGGAAGAGAATAAGAAATGTCCCAATCAGCCTATTGGAGGACCACAAAGACCAGACTGCACCCTGCCTGAGCCGTTTCTCTCATGGACCAACCACCACTGCTGTGACCACGGTTAGCACTGATGGGGACGTCTACTTTCCATCGGGGTAAGTACACATCACACATGACTGCTCAAAGGATGCCGTGGATTCAGTAGTGTCCTCCAAAAAGATGTGTCAGGTCACCAGTACCTGTGAATGGGACCTTACAGGGTCACTGCAGATAGGTTAAGGATCAAAATAAGATCATCCTGGATTTAGGGCAATTCCAACATCCAACAAGTATGAGTATCCTTATAAGAGAAAGGAGAGGGACACTTAAGATGCAGGAAAAAAAAAAAAAAAAAAACATTAAAATGCATGAGAGAACCTGAAAAAAACACCCTCTTGTCCAGTTTATAGACTTGTGTTCATCTTGATCAAAAGAAACATTGAATATCTTTTTGACCAATTAGAAAATGCTTTCTGCACTCATCATAAATATTTTTTACAAATTACTAAAGCAATACACGTTCACTTTAAAAAGATTTAAAATATAGCTAACCACCTGGCATTTTTACAAAATGTTTACATACCATACATAAAATTTTATGAACTGATTGTTTCACTTAGCATATTGTGCATAATTTTCTATGTTGTTACATATAATCTTTTATATATAAAGAATCAATAATTTAAATGGCTTTTTTTTTTTTTTTTTGAGACAGGGTGGCACTCTGTCACCCAGGCTGAAGTGCAGTGGTGCGATCTTGGCTCACTGCAGCCTCCACCTTCCAAGCTCATGCGATCCTCCCACCTCAGCCTCCCAAGTAGCTGTGAGACCACAGGTGCACACCACCAAGCCTGGCTAATTTTTGTATTTTTTGTAGAGAGGGGTTTCGCCATGTTGCCCAGGGCTGGTCTCAAACTCCTGAGCTCAAGCGATCCACTCACCTTGGCCTCCCAAAGTGCTGGGATTACAGGAATGGGCCACCACACCCAGCTAAATGGCTTTAAAAACAGATGCAGACACAAGGGAGAAAGCCATGTGCAGGAAATGTGGACACTGAAGAATGCAGCCATGAGCCAAAAACACCAAGAAGTCACCAGAAACTAGGAGATAAATGTGGCGTGGGTTCTCTAGACACAGAGAAAGAATCTTACAGAGAAGAAAAGATTATGACAGGGAAGCTTATCTGCCAAATAATATTAGTAGCTAAGATTTCTGAGCTCTTATATACCAGGCAATATTCTAAGCAGATTACATGTACTGCACCTTTATTTTTTTTCTTAAGATTTTGAGGTCTTGCTACATTATCCAGGCTGCTCTCAAACTCTTGGGGCTCAAGGGATCCACCCACCTCAGCCTCCTGAGTAGCTGAGACTACAGGCACCCTGCTTTTGCTAGGCCCATTTTACAGGAGGCAAAACTGAGGCTCATTAAGAGAAAGTAACATGTGGAAGGTCATACAGCTAATAGTAAAACTGAGGCTCAGTTCAAACCTGACTCCAAGATTTCTACTCAGAACCACTGAGCCATGTGCCTCTGCTCTGCAAATCCAGGGATGGGGGAAGATGATACAAAGAGCACCAGAAGTGGACGCAGGGATCCCGCACCCCCTGCCCGCAGGACCTCAGCATGTGTGGTGCTCACTTAGTACCTTGATTTTCTCATCTGGTAGTGGGAGCAAAGAATCCCTCTCCTATCTATCGTGCTGGATCATCGTAAAGGAAAAGAAGCAGGTAATAAATGTGGAAAGTAGACTGGGCATGGTGGCTCATGCCAGTAATCCCAGCACTTTGGGAGGCTAAGGCAGGCAGATCACTTGACGGCTGCAGTTTGAGACCAGCCTGGCCAACATGGCAAAACCCTATCTCTACTAAAAATACAAAAATTAGCCAGATGGGGTGGCACATGCCTGTAGTCCCAGCTACTGAGGAGGCCGAGGCAGGAGAATCACTTGAATCCAGGAGGCAGAGGTTGCAGTGAGCCAAGATCATGCCACCGCACTCCAGCCTGGGGGACAGGGCGAGACTCTATCGCAAAAAGATAATAATGTGTAAAGCAGAGCACTGGCAATAGAAGCAGGAAGTTCCTGGGGCTGCTGTCACCTGAGTCCTAGGGGACCATGCCCATGGCTGCCCAGGGAGGGTCATGGGCTGCCCAGAACAAGGAGGCCTATTACAGAGTCCCTTCACATGGGAGTTGCAGCACACCCACTTCAAAGCAGCCAGCCTCAAGACCCAGGAAGCCCAGCGCACATCAGACCCCAGCCACAAATGGACAAGCCTGGCCTCGGGGCCATGCCTTCACATCCCCTTGCAGCACAGTCAACATGGGCGGGCTGGGTTTCCTGGGCCCCAGCCGAGCAACCAGGAAGCAGAGGTTCAAAGAGGAGAAGTGGAAGGCCTGTGGTCTCCTAGCGACAGAGAGGCAGAGCTGGGCTTAGAACCCGAGACTCCCAACTCCATGCTGCATTTCAGCCAGGCTGACAGCTCAGCTTTCCTTCGCAACGCATGGGAAACACAGGTGGATCCTGAACTAGTAAGAGTGATGTTGGTAGTAATATCCGCTAACCACCATCTACCACTTATGTACCAGACCCTGTTTTAGCACTTAAATTTTAGCAGAGATTAATAGCAGACATAGCATCATACTCACTGACCAGCCTGACCTAAATACTCAGCTTCAGCCGGGGAAGAGCTGGCATTCAAGACAGGACCCTGTGTCAGCCACCTCCCTGTGTAGGGCGGGGCTGAGGTCAGCCCATGGGGGATAGGGGTAGAAATCCAGGCTAAGATGATGTGTGCACGTACCGACGTTATAGGTATTGAGGTCCAATATTCCTCTGCAAAGAGACCCTAAGGGATTGTCTTCAATAATCTGTGAAGAAACAAGACATAACTCACGTTAGTTGTAACGGGAATAATAAAAAGACAACCCGTTTCCAAAGCACACTGTTTAGCAGAGACACTGCCTGTGGAACTGTTTAAAATGCATTTTCATTACCAGATACGTCCATGGGGAGAGAGCTAAATAATGAAGCATGGAGCTGATAGGGACCTAGCGGGGAGAGGGTGCCAGGAGGTTTGCAGTTTCATTTTCCAATCCGTAAAAATGTGCCTTGTGAATTCTAGAACCGGTTTCATAAAGCTTCCTCAGATCTGGTTTCAAAACACATCCTAGACCATTTATCTGACCTTATTAGAAAATGAGACTATTTTGCCTACTAAAGCCCAGCTCAAGAACCTTCGGTGGCCCCCCATGTCCTGTGGAAGCAACACCCATGCTCTATGACCTGGCTTTTAAGACTTTCAGAGCCCCCATCACCCTTTCCAGCTCTGCCTCCTGTTGCACACTCGGACCATCCCAGGGTCTGGCTAAGATGAAGAATATCCTGGGCTTAGGAGAGGTGGTAGAACCAGGCATCCACTCATTGCCTGCACCACCCCAACCCCCACCCCGTGCACCAGGCAAATGCTGATGTACAGGTAAGGGCAACTCAGTACAGACGCAGCAGGGGCTTCAAGTCTCTGCCTCAGCCCAAGCACACAGAACACAACCACATTCCCACTGCCACACCTTTGCTTAGACTGTACCTCCCACTTGGAACTCCCTTCTGCCAGTCTCTTGCTGTTGAACTCTAACTTGACTTTTAAGGGTCAAATACTCTTTCCTCCAGGAAGCCTTCCCAGATTGCCCTACCTCCCTTAGAAAATAAACACCTGGGGCTCTGACGGGATCTTAAAGTCCTCATTACAAAGATGTCATCCTTGGTGGAGCGCCAGCACGCTGAAAGTGGCTGCTCTCTAAACAAGAGGCGGCGAGGGAACAACCACCAGGTTTGTAAAGTCACCAGGAAGGCCTCATCTCACCTTCTGGTTAGGCCCACTTGCTTACTCACCCCAAGCACGTTCTCAACGTCTGGCTGTCCAACATACATGTGTTTCATCTGCAAATTGCTTAAGCAAAGGACAAATTCCCCATTTGGTCACTTTTACTCCAGTGGGGATTCTCCTGCATATTCAAATCCTTCCAAGCCCATCACAACCTGATTAAAACACAGCCAGCTTGTCACAGCAACTCACCCACAACAACTCAGTCTCAATTTCCCTGTCACTGTGTCTTCCCTGATCCAGAGCTCCACAGAGACCACAAGCAGCACATGGAAAAATTCACCCACTGAGATGGCAAAGCTCCCTGAAAAACTGGACCTGCAGATCCCTTCTTCCAGTAAGAGGATCAAAGAAGGGGACTCACCTGCTTTTCTAGCTCCTCGACATCTGCAGTTGAAATGTCCTCGACGTAGTTGGATGGGAAGTACTGCTGGATCCTGGTTCCATAGTCTCCTTTCCACCTGGATAAGAAGAGAGGACATGTGGGGGCTGTCACCAGGTGGCATGAATTGCCCACTACTGCTTATTTGCACCCGGCTGCTGGCTCAATTCTGATGGGGACAGGCAGCAAGTGGCCAAGTGACCAGTGTCACTATCTGTGACAATGGAGCATCTCAACGGCAACTGCTGTCTTTTTATTTTTTAATTACTAATGAGTTACTGGGGGCTGATTTTACTCCCCATCACATGATCTTAATGTTTAATCAAAGATCACAAGTCAAAAGTTTCCATGCTTTACGTGGAAGTCAGAGACCATACAAGACAAAAGTTCACCCCTATTCCAGGGAGGTTGTGAATTTAGAGAGAAGGTGGTTCTGGAGGCAGACAGGCTGGAATTAAATTCCAGCTCTACCACTGACTGTGGAGGCTTTCTGTGCCTCTGACTCTCCATGTGAAAAATGGGTAAACATGAGTGCTTCCCTCAAAGGGTTTTATTAGGACTCTAAATTCACATAAGCTGAGTGCTTGGGACAGTGCCTACCTAGTACACAGTAAATACTCAATAGTGTTAGCTCTTTTTATTAATTCAGCTAAAACACTGTTCCCTATCTTTATAACAGCACTAGTAACACGGCACATAATCCATCTATGAATGTTCCTGGGCCCCACCAGATGGTGAGCACCTCTAAGATTCCTCCCAGCAAGTCCGTGCCCAGACACGCAAACCCCCTCCTTCAACCTGTCCATCTCCTCGGCTATTTTCCGCAGCCAGGGACTCTCCAAAATGCACCTCCGACCACGCCGCATGATGGCTCCCCAGGGCCTCCGGAATCCAGCCCAGACTCTTCAACGTGACAGCCACGGCCCCGCACAGTCTGACCCCAGGACTCCCAGACATCACCTCCTAACTCTCCATGACATTGTCTCCAGATGGCCCGTCGTCCCTATCATGCCCCTGCCACGCTGCCTAGCTTCCATGCCTTGGCCCATGCCCTTAGTACCCAGCTTCCCCCACTAATGTAAGACTTGGCTTGGCCACTTCCTCTCCCACGGAGTCTTCCCTGACTGCCCCCTAGGCTGAGCACTCTTCCTCTGTGGTCCCCTGGCATCCTGTCCCCACAGTCATCTGAGCAGCCACATCTTACACTTAATGTATAATTATACGTCTGTCTTCCCCACTATATAAGATCTTTCTGGATTTTTTTTTTTTTTTTTTGAGACAGAGTCTCACTCTGTCCCCAAGGCTGCAGTGCATGGCATGATCTCAGCTCACTGCAACCTTCGCCTCCCGGGTTCAAGCAATTCTCCTGCCTCAGCACCCCCAGTAGCTGGGATTATGGCATGGGCTACCACGCCTGGCTAATTTTTGTATTTTTGGTAGAGACAGGGTTTTACCATATTGGCCAGGCTGGTCTCAAACTCCTGACCTCAAGTGATCCGCCCGCCTCAGCCTCCCAAAGTGCTGGGATTCCAGGCATGAGTCACTGCACCCGGCTGACCCTTCTGGATCTTAGTCAAGTCTGTGCTCCGTGGTGGTGGGAAGAACTTAACAATTTTTTGGTCTGAATAAGCAGAGTGAGGACTGATGCTACCAATTCACCTAGCAGAGACACAGGACTGTGGGTTGTAAGCCCTTTTCCCGTCCTCTGCACCATTTCTCCAGACCCACTTCTGGAAAGGGCTGGCTGTATTTACGGCGATCATATATACCATCTGTCCAGGACTGAGCACTTTACATTCTCTTCACTCTCAGGAACATCTTGGTTCAGACAGTAATTGTTTGGTCCCCTAGCTACAGGGGAACCAGTTTGGAAGTATGCAAAAAAGGCCATTTCACACAGGCAGCCCCCTAGGTAACACTACTGCCATCAGAGAAATAAATAACCACAGCTGCTGGATCAGAGGCATAGAAAGGCATGAAGCCGTCTCACACAGAATGGAAAACTGTGATTTGGAGTAGTCACCTGGGCTCCAGCCACAACTCCAAAAATGTTAGTCACCCACCCACTGAGCACCAGGATTTTGACCAAGGCAGGGACAGGAGGACAATGAGGGAACGCCAGTGTGCCTGGAAGAGACCTCAACTCTGTGCCACTTCGAGTGGAGGGACTTCGGCAAAGCCAAGCCTCTGAACTGGGAGAAGCAGACGGACAACACTGTGGTTGCCAAACTGGGTCTGGGAGCCTCCAAGGGGAAGCATCAGGGGCTGCAGTAGGGACAGCAATGTCAGCAAGGAGGCCAAACAGGGCAAGTCTACGCCCCCACTCCAGCTTAATGGATAACTCGGCTGCATCTTTGATTCTGTGGAATCTAGGTATGAATTGGTTTGCAATGAGGTTCTCCTGATTTTAAGGAAAAGTTTGATAATCCCTGGATTAAGGCATCTTGCAAGAGGACAGGGAAGGACTTAGCAGATGAATGGAGTTAAGAGTGTAAGCTCTGGAGTCAGAAGGCCTGGCGGTTCAAATCTCAGCAGGCTATGTGGCCCTGGACAAGTGACTGCGCTTCAGTTTCCTCATCTGTAAAATGCAGGTAACGACAGAACCAACCTTTTACAGTCATCATGTAGATTAATTGAGTTATTTCAAATGTGCTTAAAACAGTGCTTGACACATACAAGCACTCCATGCATGCTCCTATTCAGATTTCTAAGCCAGCTCTGGTTATCTTGTGGGAGGCAGAAATGCCAGTCTATGAGGTGCTTCAACCAGTGCTCACTATTATGAGCAAGTTCTTATTGCTCTCAGACAGAAGTCACCCGACAAAACCACTTGCTCAGAAACCTATCGGTGGGCAGTGAATTGTTCTTCCAAGGTTAAAAAACGAAGTGGTAACTAAACCCTAGCACACCCAGGTACCTTTGCATGAAAAACATACTGTCTTCAATTCAGGATGTGGCCATTGCATTCAGCACGGGACTATGGAATAGCGTAAGAATTTGAATTGGAAATAACACACAGTCTTGTGTACTGGAAAGCGCCTGCACTATTTAGTATTTAGTATTTATTTGTGTGACTTGGAAAGTCTCACTCGCCGCATCTTTTGTCACAGGGAGTAATGAAGATTTGGTTGAAGATTTGGTTAGACAATGCATGAAAGCAATTAGCAGACTGCTTGCCACTTAGACTTCAGTAAATGGTAGCTGCTGTTGTAATTATAATAACATACAATATATGATATGATATGTTGATAACTGTTGATATTGTTGTTTATCCATTTTCTCAAATAGAGAGCATGCACCAAGCCACCTTCCTAAAAAGGGACTTAACACAAGAAGTCAAGGCCAGCCCAGGATGACAGACAAAGGGGGTCAGACTTGGCCAGCACCTGAGTCTTATCACCAAGAAGGGACACGTCAAGCCCCCCTGCCAAGCAGCCCAGCCTCTACTCAGCCTTACCAGCCCCCAGGCTCCTTGGAGACATTGTGGATGAGGGCCCCACGGCAGAAGCTCAGCTCATCGCTTCGCTTGGCTTTGTAGTCATACAGAGCTTTCACGGTTCTCTGAGGCTTTCAGGGAAAACAAGAAGGAAAAGGTCAGGCCAGGGACAGTAGGGGAGGGAGGCCGCTGCATTCCCAGGTACCATTTGGTTCTTCTCATTGGGGAGCAGGAGGCTTCAGGCCAAGGTTACAAAGTCATCTGCTGGAGAGGGACTGGCATTGCAAAGGATCCAAGGCCCCAACAAGTCACCAGGGAGTGAAGGAGAACTGGCCTAGTCAGAGCCAAGGGTACCTGGGTTGGGGTTAAGGGTTAGGGGTTACGGTTTAGGGTTATGGGTTAGGGGTTAGGGTTTAGGGCTGGGGTTAGGGTTAGGGTTAGAGTTTAGGCTGAGGGTTGGGGTTAGAGGTGAGGGTTTAAGGTTAGGCTTAGGGTTAGGCTGGGAGGGGCCCTATAGTGTAGTGACACAATATTGCTCAATTTCCTCAACAAAGAAAGGACATGCCTTTTAGATTAAGCCAAGACCATCATCACAGTGCCTGTGCTCAGGAAGCCTCCCAGAAGCTCAAGGGCAACCCCATTCTTCCTGCCTGTCCTGAGGGCCTCACTGCTCTGTTTTTGTAGGTCAGCAGCCCCCTATCTACACTCCTGCAGGACCCTGACATTTTGCAAGAGTAACTGAGCTTCTCCTCCGTGAAATTCATCAAAAGGTGGTCTCTGTTCACAGAACTAAGACAGACAGAACTTCCTTGGTATAGTAATTTTCTTCAATGAATTTGCTTTCATGCCTTCTGCCTGGCGGGCATAAATGAACACCCACACGGCAAGCAAATATTAGTGGGAAAAGCTCTGACGTTGTCAAACCTGTTGAAATCAGCGGCTTCCTTCTCTTCCCACCCGAAGGAAGTGGGAACAAGAATTTCACAGGGAATCCAGTAAAACTCTTCCTCAGAACACAGGCTACAGAGTCAGATATGTAGGTTCAAATCATTGCTCTGCCCTTGAATAATGATATAAGTTTGAGTCTCTCTGACCCTCAGTTCCCCCGTCTGTGAAATGGCAATTAAATTTTTATATATTTCACAGGGTTGTTAAGACTATTCAATGAGATCATGTATATAATGATAAAACTGACAACAGGTTGCAATTCTTAAGTGCTAACTATAGTATAGTCAAAGCATTGTTCCAAGCCTTAAGGTATCTCCTTTAATCCTTACAACAACCATAACAGGTAAGTAGTTATATGATTATGCCCATTTTACAGATGAGAAAACTGAGATGCAGAGAGAGAAAGTAACTTGCCCCACATCAGCCAGCTGTTTTAAGTGGCTCAGCCCAGAACTGGATCCATCAATGTGAGTCAGTGCCATAGTTCATGATGTTTCATAAGAAGCAATGTGGGTTCTAGGAGCTCTGCCACAGGGTTCTGCAGCTGGAGGCCAGAGGCTAAGCAGTGCCCTTGCCTTTCTTCCCCCCGCCTGCAAACGGAGCAGCCTCTACTTGCGTATCCTGCTTCAAGGGTGGATATAAGGACCAGAGCCAGGCTCCAAGGCCACAGAAGGAACACTTATCAGTTAGAGAGGAGACTGTTCTCATCACCAAAACATCCTTCACTACTAACAAAAGTTTTTGCTACTAAGGTCTCTTAATGCATTTCACACACAGCTCAATTTACCCACAGCCTTTCAAGATTTCATTTCTTTCTGAAACAGATCTGGATTGGCCACGGATTACAAATTTTTAAAAAAGAAAGTCATCTCTGGATTTCGACAGAGCCCACAAGCAGGGCCCCTTCCTATGTGAGCACTGTACACTAACTGTGTGACACATGGCCCCCAAACAGAAAATTCACTGCAGTTCTTCCTCTGCCGGCTCAAACTAAATTGAAGATGAAACCTAGCAAGGAGGAGCCGACGGCTGAAAGTAAAATCCATCCCTACCTGCATGAAATTACACAACAGAGTCAGGGTGGGAATATGAGATAGCATTTGCGCTGCAAGGAGGTCAGTGAACCAAATGGAATTTATAAACACCGCGGGCTCTGTCACCGAGCAAAAAACATTTGAAAGACTTTTCATTAGAAGCCATTTGGCCCAAAGGTGGTTCGTCAAACCTCAGAATTTTAGCAAAACACTGTTGCATTTGAATGGAATTCTATTAACATTTTCCCTGAAGCTAGACTTCATATTGTCAATCATCCTTTCTTCTCAAAAAAAAAAAAAAAAATTATTTTGGCCAGGTTTTCCAAAGTCTTCCCTTGCCCTGTTATAACTGCCATGGGAACAAGATGGAATCCACATCAGCCTCGTGACTCCAAAATCATGTGAATTGGAGGTTCAGCACTGTACCATGGACGGATTGATTTCACTGGGATCCACATACATTCTGCTGACATCGTAGAGGGAGTTTATATCTCTTTCCTGGAAAAAAAGAAAGAAAGAAATGGAATAATCCATGCTCCTGGAATAGCCCTTACATATAACAAGGGTTCTAGGCTTCTTTATGGTTACCTATCCTTTGATAGAGGAGTTGAAACCTCATAGAATTTTCGTATGGCCCATGAGTAGACACAGGAAGAAGCTATAAAGAAGGTCCCCAGACTTGGAAACTAACCCAAAATCAGAGAGGCCCTGTCCTGGCCTGCTGCGTGCCAGGCACCGTGTTCCTTTGTAAAAGCACAAATCCTAAGATCCAGTGGTGTGCTGGAGTGACCTCCCAGCTCACAAAAGCCCACTGCGTACATCACTTCCTGACTCCACATTCCAGGTTCAACGACAGCACATCAACAATTTGAAACTGACCACCATGGAAGTATTTACACCATGGAAATTGGCAAATGCTCCAAATCAGTGCCTTCCCCTACCCCACTCAGAGCTGTCTGAACATTTACTAGCACACCACTGCCCAGATCCATCGCCACCACCTCTCTTTTCCTCTCTAACTCTTCTTTCTGTTCCTCATGTCACCTTAGGGCTTGTGGTGTGGCCACTCCTCTACCTAGAGTCACCCCTTCATTCACTTCTCCCCAGAGCCCATTCACTGCTGTCTTCCATGTTTGGCTCATATTTCTCCCCTTTTAAGGTGGCCTTCTCTGATCTCCACTCCCACAGCCCAAGGTAGTGTCCACCCCTTTTCACACCATTCTGTTTTCTTTGCTTTATTATATTTCATGCTACCTGAAAACATCTTAATTGTGTATACTATCTGTCTCTCCTCTCCAGAACCTAAATTTCCCAAAGCAGATTTTGTTCCACAGTACTCCCAGTATCTAGAACAGTCCTTGGCACATGATCAGGATGCCATAAATCTCTCTTCAATAAATTAATGATCTTTGTGGTAGGAATGGAGACACAGTAATCATGTCAGGTCTCTCCTGCACCCAGAACTCTCCAATGACTCAGAGAAAAAGCCACAGTCTTACAATGGCCTATGAGCCCCTGCATGATAAGTCACCTGTGAACCCCCCGTCCTTATTTAACTCTACCCCCACCCGGGCTCGCTGGATTCCAGCCATGCTGACCTCCTCTTGGTGCTTCCAGGCAGGCTCCTACCTCAGGACCTTTGCACATGCTATCCTCTCTTCCTCCAGAAGATACCCACATGGCTCATTCCTTTTCAGTGAGATCTTCCTAGACCACTCTCTGAAAACTGCAACCCCTTCCCCATCACTCTGTATCCTCTTATCCACCTGCCCAGTGTCTTTCTCAGCACTCATAGCCATCTGGCACACGCTATGGATATTTTAAATGTCATTTGTTGCATCTCCCCAACAGTACACTATAAGCAGCACAAGGGCAGGGTCTTTGTCTGTTGTGTTCAGTTTGTATCCCCAGGACCTACAGCGGTAACAGACACATGGTGAATACTCAGAGATTTGCTGAATTCATGAACAGATGAGTTACAACCTCAGACAAGAAATCCCACCAAATCACAAGGGAGTCCACCATCTACCATATTGTAGCGCTCCAAGAGCTCGGGGGTCACGGGGTAGCGCAGTCTCATCTTTCGGTAGAGTGAATGCTTCTCGTAGTAACTGACGAGCTCCACTAGGCTCTCAAAATAGGCGGAGGTCCCCAGCACAAAGTGCCGGCCGTCCCGGTTGATGCGACAGTGCTTTACCTTGCCCCTAGCCCTGGAACGGGAAGAACACAGGGTTGACATGCCAAGATCCTGGTGGCCAAACAATTTTTATACAAACCCCATTGATTAGATACAACCTAGTTATCCAGCCTTAGAGAAGCGGGTAAATAAACAGGGTGTAGTCCTCCTATGGAATACAAGACAATTAGAAAACAATGATGTGAGTATTTTCAAAACAGATCTAGAAGAATCTGTGTCTCAGAAGAAATATTGCCGAGTGACTCAACAGCTCCTCTTACCCTTCCTCTCCTCTCCAACTACAGCACTTGACTTTAGGAGCTTCCTAGGGAACTAGGTCAAGAGTAGGCCAAATCTGTCCCACCACCTGCTTTTATAAATAAAGCGTTATTGAAACACAGCTACAGTTCATTTGTTTATACATTGTCTGGGGCTGTTTTCACACGGTAACAGCAGAGTTGTGTAGCTGCAACAGAGACCATATGGCCTGCAAAAACTAAAATATTCACTCTGTGGTCCTTCACAGAAAATGTTTGCCAATCCCCCCCCCACCTCAAAATTATTAAATCTTGTCTTCAGTGACTCAACTAGCAAAACAGTGACTTTTTTTTTTTTTTTTCAAAAAAGAAACAAGTCTTTCATTCCTTCATCTGTTTGAAACATGAAGCAGAAAAAAATCCAAAACAGAAGAGCCTCCTTGGTTTTATTAGCTTTTATCAGCAAGACAGAAACATCTGGAAAAATATTTTTGACCCTAAGTTTACAGCCAAGAGGGTCTTTTTAAAAATGTCTACCCCAAATAGCCAAAGCAATTTTGAGCAAAAAATAACAAAGCTGGAGATAGCACACTATCTTACTTCAAAATATACTACAAAGTTTTAGTAATAAAAATAGCACGACAGTGGCATAAAAACAGACACAGAGACCAGTGGAACAGAACAGACAGCCAAGAAATAACTCCATGCATTTACAGCCAACTGATCTTCAATAAAGATGTCTAGAACACACCAGGGGGAAAGGACAGTTTGTTAAATAAGTAGGGTTGGGAAACCTAGATTTAAAAAATTTAAAAGAATTTTGAAAGAAATTCCTATATAGAAATAATAGCAATTTCAAAAGAAGAAAATTAGACCATTATCTCACAACATAAACAAAAAAAGCAGCTCAAAATGGATTAAAGACTTAAACATAAGACCTGAAACTGTAAAACTACTAGAAGAAAACAGAGAGGAAAACCTCCATAGCATTGGTCTGGGCAATCATTTTTCAGATATGACCCCAAAAGCACAGGCAACAAAAGTGAAAGTGGATAAATGGGATTTTATCAAACTAAGAGACTTCTACATAGCCAAGGAAAGAATCCACAGAGTAAAGAAACAACCTACAGAATGGGAAAAACATCTAAAAACTGAACATCTGGTAAGGGGTCAATATCCAAAATATATAAGGAAGTCAAACAGCTCAATAGTAAGAAAATAAATGACCCAATTTAAAAATGGACAAAGGCCGGGTGTGGTAGCTCACACTGTAATCCCAGCACTTTGGGAGGCCAAGGCAGGCAGATCACTTGAGGTCAGGAGTTCGATACCAGCCTGGCCAACACGGTGAAACCCCATCTCTACTAAAAATACAAAAAACTAGCCGGGCGTGGTTGTGGGCACCTGTAGTCCCAGCTACTCGGGAGGCTGAGGCAGGAGAACGTCGTGAAACTGGGAGGGGCAGCTTGCAGTGAGCCGAGATCGTGCCACTGTACTCCAGCCTGGGCAACAGAGCAAGACTCCCTCTCAAAAAAAAAAAAAAAAAAGGACAAAGGATCTGAATAGACATTTCTCAAAAGAAGATACATAAATGGCCAACAGTTACGTAAAAAATGTTCAGCATCACTAATCATCAGAGAAATGCAAATTAAAACCACAATGAGATGTCACCTCACACCTGTTAGACTGGCTATTAGCTAAAGGCGAAGTGCTGGTGAGGATGTGGAGAAAAGGGGACCCCCGCACCTGGTAGGTGGGACTGTAAATTAGCATAGCCACTATGGAAAACAGTATAGAGGTTCCGCAAAAAATTATAAACAGAACACCATGGGATCCAGCAATCCCACTTCTGGGTAAATATCCGAAGGAAAGGAACTCTGTATGTCAAAGAGAAAGCTGCACTCCTATGTTCATAGCACCATTCACCATGGCCAAGGTGTAGAATCAGCCTGCCCATCAACAGATAAATGGATAAAGAAAATGTGGTGCATTTACATAATGGAATACCATTCGCTTTAAAAAAGAAGGAAAGCCTGTCATTTCCAACAGCATGGATGGACCTGGAGGACGTTGTGCTGTGTGAAATAAGCGAGGCACAGAGAAACAAATACCACATGATCTCATATGTGAAACCTAAAAAGGTTTAAACTCACGGAAGTAGAGAGTAGAATGGTGGTTACCAGGGTCTGGGGCAGGGGGAGGTAGCGATGTTGGGGATATGTTGGTCAAAGGATACAAAATTTCAGTTAGACAAGAGGAGTAAGTTCAAGAGATCTAAGGTACAGCATAGGGACTATAATCAACAACAAAGTCCTGGCCGGGCGTGGTGGCTCACACCTGTAATACCAGCACTTTGGGAGGCCAAGGAGGGTAGATGACTTGAGGTCAGGAGTTCGATACCAGCCTGGCCAACATGGTGAAACGCCATCTTTACCAAAAATACAAAAATTAGCCAGGCATGGTGATGCATGCCTGTGATCCCAGCTACTCAGGAGCCTGAGGCAGGAGACTCGCTTGAACCCAGGAGGCGGAGGTTGCAGTGAGCCAAGATCACGCCACTGCACAAACCATCTTCAAAACAAAAATGTCTGAAAATTGTAAGGGTAGTTTAAGTTTACCACAAAAAAAAAAAAAAAATGGTTAAGTATGTGTGGTAGTGCATATGTTATTATCTCAATTTAGCCATTTCACCATGTATACATATTTCAAAACGCCATGTTGTACATGATACATATATACAACTTTTATTTGTCAATTAAATAAATTAGGAAAAGCATCTAGAGACTTAGTTTCTATGGGCATACTACTCATTTAACAATTTTGCGTGGCAGGGAAAAAAATCAAGAAAAGACATTTTTTGCACTATAGAGAGACTTTTTTATTGTTTTAAAATTTTATTTTTCTTTTTTAAAAAGGATTTCCAATCTTTTGAAAAAAAATATATTCCTTTAAGCGATTTCATCCAAAAGTCCTGTAAAAACAAAATGCTAGAAGACTTCTGCTTCAGTGGTTTATTTGCAGTGATATTTTATTAAATATTTATTCCTTCTAAAAAACAGAGGAAAGAAAAGAAGCACTGCTGAGTGGAAAAGCTGCAGAATGATCCCATTTGTATTTTCTAAAAATAGATTGAAAATACCCACACACGAAGTGGCACCATATATTTTCCACAGATACAGACATGTATAAATATGTATATATTTTTTAAATGTCTGCATGGACACACCAACTAGAAAACTGTGCTTTCTACCGGGACCTCTCTACTGAGGTTAGAAGGACCACAGGGGGCTTTGGCCTTCACTGTAATGTCTTAATGTTTTCTAGGGAGAATATCTTCCTACAATATTCATGTAATTAAAAATTAATTTTAAAACCCTTTATAAGAGCTCCTCAGGGCAGGTAGGGGGGCTCTGGGGGGCCGAGGCAGAGAGTCAAGGTCAGGTCCCGGCTCCTTCCACAGGGAACCCCTAAGCCTCAGTTTCCCGATCCACAGCATCGGGGATCCACAACCCCTGTTGCATGGGGATCGTTAGGGTCATCGTCTGTTAGGTGATTCGGGGTAAGCTGTCGGCACTGTATGTGGCACTCGGGCAGGACTCAGTAACTGAATGGTTTGGAAAACATAACTGAAATCAACCCACAACTAACTTCCTTGGGAGAAAAGAGAATCAGAAGGGCAGATGGGAACAAGGCTGGAATATGAGTTGCATCTTCCAACCTCCTGGAGCATGGATGCCACAGCCACGGCCTGAGGTCTAGCTTCACTGCCCAAGAGATGCCTTCCACCAATCACAACCGGGCAACAACTCAACACTTCCTCTGTGGACTTGAAAGCAGGTGTTTCTCCACTCCTGGAGAAACCTATCCGGAAGTTCATTACACATCCCCAGAGCCCAGAACAGTGCCTGGCACAGGAGAGGCACTTTACAAATATGTAGAGGGCAAGGAGGAGAAGTTCCTCCAGACCTGTGTTCCCCCCACTGCCTGGTCCAAATTCCCCATCCATTCCCCTGGACACCTCCTACTCACCCCCCACCACCCTGCCTGACCAATCCCTCTGTAGCACTCCCTACAAAAGACTACACTGATTTCCTTATGTGCTCAAACCTCCTCAGTGCTTCTCACTGAAGGACGGTGATGCTTTACCCCAAACCCTAACCAGAGAGGGTTTGAAAAAGTGTGCGTCCTGGGGTAGGGATGTTATTTTTTATTGTTACAGTGACTTAGGGTCCCACACAGACATGCAGTGGGTGGAGACCAGGGGAAGTTCAACATCCCAACACAAGAGGATCAGTCCTCACACCCCCCACTCTTTGAGAAACGCTGTGTGGACTGAGCTTCCCTGACAGTGGGCCGTGGGGGAGGTGGGGAGCTGCCAGCCTTGCTGATTGATTCATTGAGCCAGCATTCACTGACCACCAACTCCATCCCAGCCAATGTTACATAAGCAGGAACAGGTCAAAAGCAAGAAACACTTGGAGTAAGGCAACGTCTCTCATCCCTGCCAGACCATTAGCCTGAGAGAGCAAGGCCTGGGCTGTTTTGATTACTCCTCCATTTCTGGAGTCCAGCACAAGGCCCAGCACACAGTAGGTGCTCACCGAGCATCTGTTAACTCCTAAAAAATAAAAACTTCCATTCTCAAGACACCTAGAATCTCATGGGGAAGACAGGCTCACAAACTGAATGGGGCGTGTATGTAAGTCAGGCAGTCAACCTGAGGACCCACCCAACCTCTTCATCCACGTGGTCCCATTGAAGTGACCCCAACCCCATCCCCAGATGGCCTGTCAGAATCACGCCACCGGGCTCAGGGACGGGCCATCCTTTCTGCCAGACAGTGTCCTGGCAGCCCAAGGTACAGCCACCTGAAACAGAAGCTGATGGACAGTAACAGCAGCATGCACATACAGGTGGCATCCTGACCATCGTCAGGTGAGGCCCCGATCCGGTTGTGTCAGAGCTGTCTCACCTCTTGGGCACCTCAGTTTCAGCCAGTTGAGTTTCGTTGCCATCACTTGCACAGGATTACAGCACCATGGTAGTGCCAACACCCCACCTGGGACCCGGCACACAGCATGTTTTCAATCCGTGTGCAGCGGACTGAACACACCTCCTCCCCATCCAGGCTGAGGAGGCACCACTAAGAGGTTTGGGGGAAAGAGCAAAGGGCAGAGGCACCAACGCTGAGAAGCCCAGGTCTCCCTCTTGGAAACACAGAGTACAGAAAAGCCATGCTGGTGGGAGGCTGCTCTCTGGCTGGAGCCAGTACACAGTAGGTCCTCAATAAACTGCAGTGGTAATGCCCGTCACCACGGTCCCCAGGGAGGTGGCTCAGGCATAGTGGTGCAGGCAAAGAGGAAGGGAAATCCAAACGCCCAGGGGGCAGCCTGGCAGGGTCGC
This sequence comes from Hylobates moloch, assembly GCF_009828535.3. Taxonomy (NCBI): domain Eukaryota; kingdom Metazoa; phylum Chordata; class Mammalia; order Primates; family Hylobatidae; genus Hylobates; species Hylobates moloch. The sequence goes on from NW_026652281.1 coordinate 8,252,298, forward strand.
CAGGAGATGGGACTAGGGCAGAGGGAACGGGGAGAGGAGTGGACAGGGGCAAACCACATGCCCCCCAGCAGCTGCCATGCAGCCAGCACCACCACGCCCACGTGAAAACACAGGCCCAGGGCGTCCACTGCCTCCCATTCTTCACAAGAAGCAATCTGAGTTTTTAGTGAAATTTCTCAGTTTTTCACATCAGTGTACAAAAGATGACCACAGGCCTGATTTGGCCCCCAGGCCTCTGGCTGGAGACTCTGGAGTGAAGAGCTTAGGCTTTGGAGACGGACAGGCCTGCATCTGACCCTCAGACTCAGCTGACTATGAGGCTGTGTGACTCCAGGCAGCTCACTTAACCTCTCTGGGCCTGTTTCCTCCCTTGCAATAACTAGACTTACCTCACACAGGCTGTAGCAAAGGATTCAATCACATGAGGCCTTGAAGGCAGCCCAGTGTCTAGAACACAGTTAGGAACTCAGCATATGGCAGACTGTTACCACTGTAAGAACATTCAGGGAAACGCTGGGGCTGAGGAGATGGAGGGACAGTAGGCTACACGGAGTCTCAGTCACTCCTCCGCTCCTTGTCATTAGTGGAAGTGGGGGAAGCTGGTGTTTTGGGGCAAAATTAGAGAACCACAGGCCTAGAGGTGGTTTGGCAGCAGCTGCAGATGGGAGGAAACCAGATCTATCTCATCACAGGCCTGGGCTATCTGGGTTCGAATCCCAGCTCCACCACTTACTGGCTGCATGCTTCAGCAAGTTATTTAATTTTGCTGTGCCTCAGTTTCCTCCTCTGAGAAATATGGATCATGGTGATGTCAACCCCACAGAGTTACTAGAAGCCAAAGTGAGTTACTACAGAACATCCTGCCCTGGAGAACACAGACTGCGCCTGGCACACTGAAGCGCACATTCTCGCAGCGGCTTTTGCTGTGGTTGTTGTTGTTGTCGCTGATGCTTGGGGGGCGGGGACGCTGCAGGTGAGCCTCCACCTGAAGTTCCCCCTTGTCTGTCTGCATCTGTCCTTGCCAAGTCCCTCTGGAGGGTGTGTGCCTCCCACCCTCGCACCCACCTGAAGGTGATGGCGTAGGAGTCGCTTCCCTCTCGCTTCCGGATCAGGAAGGCTCCGTCCCGGGGAATCCTCATCAGCATGTCCTCTGCCTCTCCACGGCTCAGGCTATCATAGTACCACCTGCGACACAGGGCCAGGGAAAACGACCAGGTGAGCGGTCTCCAGGCTGTCAGTGGGCCACCCGCGGAGGACAAGATAATGGCACCAGTGACACCTGGAACCTGGCCCTGGAAACGGCCATGGAAACCACACAGTGCGCTTCCCCAGCCAAAGGCAGCTCAGAAAAGAGCAACTTGTGAAAAGCACAGTGGGAGACCCCAGGGGTGTGTTTCTAGCCCAAAATAATACATTGGGCCGGGCACAGTGGTTCACTCCTGAAATCGCAGCACTTTGGGAGGCTGAGGCAGGAGGATCACTTGGGGTCAGGAGTTTGAGACCAGCCTGGCCAACACAATGAGACCCCATCTCTATAAAAAATAAAATAGCCTGGGCACAGTGGCTCATGCCTGTAATCCCAGCACTTTGGGAGGCCAAGGCAGGCGGATCGCTTGAAGCCTGGAGCTCGAGACCAGCCTGACCAACATGGCGGAACTCCATCTCTACTAAAAATACAAAAATGGGCCAGGCGTGGTGGCTCACGCCTGTAATCCCAGCACTTTGGGAAGCCGAGGCGGACGGATCATGGGGTCAGGAGATCAAGATCATCCCGGCTAACACGGTGAAACCCCGACTCTACTAAAAATACAAAAAATTCGCCGGGCACGGTGGCAGGGACCTGTAGTCCCAGCTACTTGGGAGACTGAGGCAGGAAAATCACTTGAACCCAGGAAGCGGAGGCTGCAGTGAGCCGAGATCATGCCACAGCACTCCAGCCTGGGCGACAGAATATGAATCTGTCTCAAAAAAAAAAAAAGAAATACAAAAATTAGCCAGGCCCGGTGGTGTGCACCTATAAATCCAAGCTACTCAGGAGGCTGACGCACAAGAATCTCTTGAACCTGGGAGGCAGAGGTTGCAGTAAGCTGAGATCGTGCCATTGCACTCCAGCCTGGGAGACAGAGCAAGACCCAGTCTCAAAATAAAATAATTAATTAATTAGCTGGGCACAGTGGCACACACCTGTAGTCCCAGATAGGAGGCTGAGATGGGAGGATCACTTAAGCCCAGGAGCTCCAGGCTGCCGTGAGCCCTGATTGTTCCACTGCACTCCAACCTGGGCAACAGAGCAACACCTCGTCTCAAAAAATTGATTCATCTTCATCCACCCAAGCAGCCCAAACCTGAAAAGCCAGGCTCCCAGGGAGGCACAGTTATTGTGTCTCAGAAAATCGAAGATGGAGAGCACAGCAGGAGTTTCACAGGGTTTGGGTTGTTTTCGGGTTATTTCTTAAGATAAGAAATAGCAAGTTTTAAGAGGCAATCCATTGGAAAATTTGACAGAAAAAGCGAAAAAAAAAAAGTTGCTATAAGTAATACGGCCTCCTCAGAAATGTACATTTTTGCAGCTTTCTGCCTAAAATTTGTTTTTTCTTTATTCCCGGAATTTGTTGACCCTTCACAAGCCCTACCTTGATACTCATTTCACTAGATAAAAAAATCAGAGGGAGACTTTTATAATCATTGTTTCCTGGTTCATTTTCAGAACAAACAGGAAGGAGCTCTGAAAGGTAGGAGAATATCCCCGGGCCAAAATGACCCTCTGAAAATCAAAGCCCAAAGTCTCGGGGCTATGGAGACAAAGTAGAAGAAAGGGAAAAGAGAAAAGAAAGGGGAGGAAAGAAAGAAAAGAGAAAGGACACAGGTCACGGTGCCAGGAATTTGGAAACCAGCCACCTCAGCAATTTTGAGACGCCGGTGGGCTGGGGCGAGGGTGTCCTGGGGGTCTGGCCCAACTGAACCACCAGGCCAGCTTCTCTGCCTGGTGGAGCTAACCCGACCACCGCCTGCCTCCTGCTCCACCCTCAGACACGTACGGCTTCGACTCATGGGGGTTGGGGTTGGGCACAGGGTCCGTGAGCCGCAGCTCGAACTCAGCGCAGCGCAGGTGCGTCTCACGGTAGTGCTGGATGAGGGCATAGATGCTGCTGAAGGTGAGGTTGTCAGTCAGGTAGTATTTCAGGGTCCCGCCCTCCATGGTGGAGCGGATCCGGCAGTGCTGCACCCGGCCTGACCGCCTGCGGGGAGAGGACACCATCAGTGCTGGGAGAACACAGGTCAGGCCACTGTGGCAGCCAGGGCATCAGAGGCAGGGACATTACGTGTGGCCACACAACCTTCCCTCTGCTCCTAGAACAGACACAGGAGGCTGGGCGCAGTGGCTCATGCCTGTAATCCCAGCACTTTGGGAGGCCGAGATGGGTGGATCACCTGAGGTTAGGAGTTCGAGACCAGCCTGACCAATACAGTGAAATCTCGTCTCTACTAAAAATACAAAAATTAGCTGGGCATGGTGGTGCATGCCTGTAATCCCAGCTACTTGGGAGGCTGAGGCAGGACAATCACTTATACCTGGGAGATGGAGGTTGCAGTGAGCCGAGATCACGCCACTGCACTCCAGCCTGGGTGACAGAGCGAGACTCCATCTCAAAAAAAAAAAAAACAGATGCAGGGCTTCAGCATAGGCTAGACCCTCAGCCTGGATTCCAGAACATTCTACCTATTTGCCCCACCCCACCCCACTCTATCCCCCTTTTATCTATATAACTGCTTCTCTAGAGCCAAGATGCCTGGATTCAAATCCCAGCTCTGCCACATATGAGCTAAGTGTCCTGGAGCAGGTCACCCGTCCTGTCTGAGCCATGATGTATTACTACCCTAGCGGTCTGACAGGGATGATAACAATGTCCACCTCAAAAAGGCATCCTGAAGAGTAAATGAGACCACACACACGAGGTGTCTGGAATACTGCCCGGCACATGGTAAGCATCATTTAGGTGTCCAGTATTATTTGCGTGTTATTAGTATTCTAATTTTCAGCCAGGTGCAATGGCTTACAGCTGTAATCCTAGCACTTTGGGAGGCCAAAGCCAGAGGATTGCTTGAGCTGAGTTCGAAACCAGCCTGGGCAACATAGTGAGACTCCAGCTCTGCAAAAAATTTAAAAATTATCCAGGTGTCGTGGCATGTGGCTGTAGTCCCAGCTACTTAAATGGCTGAGATAGGAGGATTGCTTGAGCCCAGGAGTTTGAGGCTGCAGTGAGCCGAGACTGCACCATTGTACTACAGCCTAGGCAACAGAGCAAGACCCTATCACAATTTTTTTTTAAGTGACAGAATTATAATTTCCCTCTTTCAGGTCTCATCTTCTTTCAGGAAGGTTTTCCTGACCATTCCCTACATCGAGGCATCAGAGCCTTCTCTCACAGACTTTCATAAATCCCCCCAACTCACATTAAACCCCCCCCAATAAAGGGAGGGATGTCCCTTTATCTTGCCTCGTTTCACTGCACTCATCACAACTATACTTGCATATCATTTGAGTGACTACTTTTTCATTGCCCATCTCCTTCAAAAGACGCTAACGTCCAGGAGGACAAAGACACTGTCTGTCTGGCATAAGTACTGTGTCTAGCACAGGGCACACCCACAAGAAGCATCTTTTAATGCACTGAGACACGGATAAGTGGGTGGATGAATGAATGCACAAGCTCATCACAGCCTATGACAGCTTCGAAAGGAAAGCCCTAGAGTACCCCTTTTACGGAGGAGACGGAGATGCTAGAAGGTTGGCTGAATCATCCAGAGCCACATGACCCACTCCAGGGCCGGGATCAGGGGAAGTGAGTGAGGCCACATCACCTAAGAGTAGGGTCAGATCTTGTCTTTGTTTAAAATATTCCTATTTTGTTCATCACAGACTTTTTTGCATTACTTTTGATTTTTTAAAAGATGGCCCTGAAATCTCATTAATCTGGGTTACTGTGCCGAAGTGAGTCATACCCACCTCACCCTTGTCCCGGCCTAGAAGAGCTGGACAAATGAAGCCTGGGATTCAGGTCCCAGCCTGCCCAATTCCTGCCTGAGCTAGAACCACTCGCCACCCTGCCTCATCCGGCCAGCGTGCAGGAGAAGAGAGGCGTTCCCTGGGTCGGGGCATTACCAGAAGGACAGGGTGTAGTCATTGGGGAAGGTCTCACTCTCCCGAACCAGGAAGGTGCCATCCTTGCCCCCCGTCTCCAGGCAGTATTCCTGCAGCAACTTCTCGGCACTCGTCCTCTTCTCCACCTTCTTGTGGAACCATTTCTCCCCAAAATGTAGCTCTGTGGGGGGTATATCCTGGGCCGCAAAGAGAGAAGGGGTTTCTGAAAGCCTTGGACCAAACCCCAGCATCACTAGACAGGTCCTTCTGTCTCACCCTGACCCAGGGCACCAGATAACATAGGCCAGCCTCAGTTGGTCCCCTTCCGAAGGGGTCTGGGAAAACAGCACCCGCTACCCTCCTCCGCCTGCCTCCCACTCCTGAGAGCCCTCATTTATGGTGGCCTCCTGGCATCCTGAGACATGGAGTGAGGGGTTCCCAGCACCGCCCTCCATTCTGTTCCAAGGGAAGTCTGAGAGCCATGATGCCCTGGGGACTGCAGAAAAAAACAGCGGGAAAGATGACCACAGCTGGAGGAGAGGGCAACAGGAAAGCCTGGGACCAAGACCAATCAGGCCCTTAAGAGAGCAGGAAAGCATCTTGAACCTCACTGGTTAAAGCACCTGGGGCAGCCAGCCAATCAGAGACAAGCCAGCCAGGCCATGGTACCCAGAGTAGCAGCAGCTTCTTCAGCGGAGCATCCACTTGCCAGCCGGCCAGAGAAGCCACATGGGAAGGAGGTCCTGGGAGCTGGCTGGTCCTTGCGGCTCCTGGGGACCTCCTTCCTATGTGGCTAGGGTGTTCCCCTACCTGGGGCACTTCCTCCTCCACAGTCTGTTCAATGTCATCACTGAAGGACAGCTTGGCATCGGCGATGGCGCAGTAGTGCCGAGTCCATTTCTAGAAAGTGAAACTGGTGTTAGTGCCCCTCAAGGCCTCTACCTCATCAATGCCCTGCAGGCTGTCACCCCAGCATCTACTGTGGATGTGCTTTTCTCAGTTTCATAGACATTTATGGTGACTTCTCTGAACTCAATTCCTTACGAGGCATTTCTTTTTAAAAACATCGATGCGTTTTGAGCTTCTTTTGGTATTTGAGCTTCTTTTTGGACTTATTAAATCCATATGTCTAAGGTAGGTACAACTCCCAATCGTTTTCTTTTCTATTCCATCTACCTTTTAAGATATTCAGGATTTTCTGGCCAGTTTGTCTAGACACCTTACCTTCAATATTTACTTGTGGCTTAATGACTTAATTCTTTTTTTTTTTTTTTTTTTAAACTGGTGAAATTTAGTCTCTGGTTTCATTGTAAATTACCAGTGTTAAGTTCTTAGTTTTGGTCACTGTTCTATTGTCATTCATGACGTTAACGTGAGAAGACGCTGGGTGCAGGGTATACAGAAACTTTCTTTTTTTTTTATTTTTTAATAATGTTTTTATTTTTATTTATTTATTTTTATTATACTTTAAGTTCTAGGGTACATGTGCACACCGTGCAGGTTTGTTACATATGTATACATGTGCCATGTTGGTGTGCTGCACTTTTTTTTTTCTTTTTTTTGAGACAGAGTCTGTCTCTGTCACCAGGCTGGAGTGCAGTGGCTCGATCTCAGCTCACTGAAACCTCCACCTCCCGGGCTCAAGTAATTCTCCTGCCTCAGCCTCCTGAGTAGCTGAGACTACAGGGACATGCCACCATGCCCAGCTGATTTTTGTAGTTTTAGTAGAGACGGGGTTTCACCATGTTATCCAGGATGGTCTCGATCTCCTGACCTCGTAATCTGCCCGCCTCGGCCTCCCAAGGTGCTAGGATTATAGGCACGCGCCATCGTGCCTGGCCCAATTTAATTCTTTACTTAAATATTGCCATTTTTGGCTTGGCACAGTGGCCCACGCCAGTGATCCTAGCACTTCGGGAGGCCAAGGCAGGCAGATCACTTGAGATCAAGAGTTCAAGACCAGACTGGCCAACATGGCGAAACACCATCTCTACTAAGACTACAAAAATTAGCAGGGCGTGGTGGTGCACACTTGTGGTCCCAGCTACTCGGGAAGCTGAGACACAAGAACCACTTCAACCGGGAGGTGGAGTTTGTGGTGAGCTGAGATGGTACCACTGCACTCCAGCCTGGGCAATGGAGCAAGACTATCTAAAATAAATAAATAAGTAATAAATAAATATTGCCTTTGATATGTATGTTATATCTAGGATATAAGAACAGACATGTAAAAATATACTCAAGATTGATATACACGTTAGGTAAAGGGATAGAAGCAGCATTAGAGCATGAAAAATAAGGTTTCTGGTGGAACGACCCCCGATTGGAGGACACGAAGGAGTCAGGACAACCTAAATGCACGGCAGCACCGGGTACTGGATCCTGAAACAGGAAAACAGCCTGAGTGAACACAGTGGTAACAATGAAATACTGTCTATAAACCAGTTATTAGTATCGTACCAATGTTAATTTCCTGATTGTGCAAATTATACTATGGTTATGTAGGATGTTATTAATAATATTTGGAGAAGCTTGGTAAGGGTAGATGGGAATATCCCATACTATTTGTGTGTATGTAAATATATTATATTTAATCTAAAATTATTTCAAAATAAAACATTAAAAATGCAAAAGGAAAATAAAGTTGGCCAGGATCAGTGGCTCATGCCTATAATCTCGGCACTTTGAGAGGCCAAGACGGGAGGATTGCTTGAGCCCAGGAGTTTGAAATCACCCTGGGCAACGTGACTAAATCCCATTCCTGCAAAAATACAAAAAATTAGCCGGGCATGGTGGTGTGCACCTGCAGTCCCAGAGACTCAGGGAGGTTGAGGTGGGAGGATCACTTGAGCCTGGGAGGTCAAGGCTGCAGTGAGCCGCAATCACACCACTGCACTCCAGCCTGGGCGACAGAGTGAGACCCTGTCCCACAAAATAAATAAAGTTTAAGAAGGAAGGTAAATTCACATGGCAAAAACTCACTTGACTAAAAATGAGAACAAGACAGGCATATTCTCAGAGCTCCCAGCAGGGCTCCAAGAAGCAGCTGCAAGGGGGGTGGCCACAGTGGCTACGGGAAGGGACCAAGGCCCACCTGGTCAATGGAATCCCACATGTACAGCTCTCCCTGTTGCTTGTGCTCATCCTTCTTGTCCTCCACGTTGACATCCACGTCGCCTCGGGGGCCCAGCTTCTTATGCTGAAGGGAAAACATACATATAGGCTGTCTCCACGGAGACCCAAGTTTAGGACTTTGAGCCGGCAGCCTTCATCTGCCTCTTCCCAGGCAGGGCCTTTGCAATGCCTGTTCTTGCTGCCTGGCTTCCCTCTTAGTCTGTTCAGCTCTGCCCTCCAGGCTACCTTGAATGAGGAGGAGGAGCTTTCCTTACAGCTTCATCTAAAAATAGCCCATACTGGCCGGGCGCAGTGGCTCACATCTATAAGGCCAGCACTTTGGGAGGCTGAAGCAGACAGATCACTTGAGCTCAGGAGTTCTAGACCAGCCTGGCCAACATGGTGAAACCTTGTGTCTACAAAAATAAAAAAATTAGCTGGGGATGGTGGCACGTGCCTGTAATCCCAGCTAGTCAGGAGGCTGAGACAGTAAGATTGCTTGAACCTGGGAAATGGAGGTTGCAGTGAGCTGAGACTGCACCACTGCACTCCAGCCTGGGCAACAGAGTGAGACACTGTCCCAGTAAAAAATAAATAAGTAAACATAGCCCACACTCCCCTTCCCATCCTGCCACTCTCTAGCCCCAAGCCTGCTTTATTCCTCTCTTTTGTCTAGTCCTACAGACACCATGTGTTTGTCTTCTGTCTTCACTGCTAGAATATAAGCCCCATGAAGGCAGGAATGTTGTTTTGCTTCCTGTTGAGTCTCCTGTGCTAGATGAGCACTTAGCAGACCGTAAGTGATCTGTTGATACTCGGTGAATAAACAATACCCCATGTGCCCAGCCTTCTCTAGCACACAGAGGGAAAGGCAGGCTGCAGTCCAGAGGCAACAGGCTGGGCAAGGTGGCGGGGGACCCACTGGGGATTAGACTAAGGTGATCTGGGTGCAAACAGCACTGCAGCTATTCTACCAGCTGTGTGACCCCGGGCAAGTGGCTGCACTTCTCTGAGCCTCAGGCTTCTCATCTGCAACATTAAGACAGTGATAACACCTGGACTCCCACGCAGGCAAGCGTCTGTAAGTTGAGGGTAACTTAACCTGGTGAAGGAGCTCAGGATGGGGAGTCAGATCCAGATTTGAATTCAGGGCCTATTACCTGACTGGCCATGTGACCTTGGCTGAGTCATCATCAGAGTCTCAGTAATCTGTCTCGTAAAATCGGGACGTGGCAACCCCTGTGGGATCTCGTAAGTCAAACAACGTGAAAGGTAAGTGTCAACAGTGAAGCAGGACCTCAGTGTCCCTTGTGAATGGCAGCATGATACAGGCATGGAAAAACAGGCTTTGAGGGCAGACCACCTCGGCCTTGAATAATTTCCTCAGCAAACACTAAATGTGTGACGCTGGCTGAGCCATTTAACCTCCAAATCTCAATGTCCACATCTATAAAGTGGGCAAGGGCTGAGGTTATTCGTCCTGCAGTGTCTTGACAAGACTGAATAAGAAGATACGTATGACCATACCTAGCCCAGTGCATGGTACAAAGTAACCATGTGGCCAACGCTATTTCCACCTCATTTCTTGAAATAGAAAGAAGTGAGCCACAGCCTATCAGGTGTGGCTCTAAAAGGGGACTTCAGTACTTTCCTCCTAGAACAAGAGCTGAAAAATCCCTGGGAACAGGGAGCAAGCCATCCTAATGGAAACAGAAGGAATGAGCTGGGAACAGGGAAGAGCAAATGCAACCAGGCTGCCCCGAAGACTCACCAACTAGGTGCCTGAGAAGCCATGGACCCTCCATGGCCGAGCTCCCTCCACCCCTTATCCTGCCTTCACCATGCTGGAAGCATCCCTTGGCATCTCCGAAACAACTGCCTGGGGGCAAACAGCACTGCACCTATTTTGTTAACTTGTGACCCCGGGCAGGTGGCTGCACTTATCCAGGCCTCACACTTCTCATCTGCAAGACTAAGACAATGGCAGCTGATCTCCTGCTTAGGCAAACATCTGTACCTTAAGGGTCACGATCTTGGCCAAACACTCCCCGTGTACTGATGCTCTTACCCACGGGGGCACCAACATCCCCTCCTCTGACTGGGCTTGGCCAAAGCTCCTTGCACTGTTTAGTGTTTCTCTGTTGATGGGTTTGTCTCCCTACCAAACCACGACTTCCTGGAACATAAGGATTGTGCCCAATGTATGTTGGTGGCCCAGTGACAATACAGGGTACATGCCATGTGTTGACACCACCACACCCTTGTGTGTGCTATTCCCCCAAACTGGAAGGACATACCCCTTCTCTGCCTACTGCTATGGTCTGAATGTCTGTGTCCTCCCAAAATTTATATGTTGAAACCTAATCCCCAACATAACAGTATTTGGAGATGGTGGCTTTGGAAGGTGATATGGTTTCGCTGTATCCCCAGCCAAATCTCATCTTGAATTGTAGCTCCTATAATTCCCACATGTCATAGGAGGAACCCAGTGAGAGGTAACTGAATCATGGGGGTGGGTCTTTCACATGCTGTTCTTGTGATAGTGAACACATCTCATGAGATCTGGTTGTATAAATGAGAGTTTCCCTGCACAAGCTGTCTTGCCTGCCACCATGTAAGATGTGACTTTGCTCCTCCTTTGTATTCTGACATGATTGTGAGGCCTCCCCAGCCATATGGAACTGTGAGTCCATTAAACCTCTTTCCTTTATAAATTACCCAGTCTTGGGTATGTCTTTATGAGCAGTGTGAGAATGGGTAACATAGAAGGTGATTAGGTCATGAGGGTAGAGTCCTCATGAATGGGAATGAGGGTAGAGCTCTTATGAATGGGAATGAGAGTGGAGCTCTCATGAGTGGGAATGAGGGTAGAGCTCCTATGAATGGGAATTAGGGTAGGGCTCTCATAAGTGGGAACGACAGTAGAGCTCTCATGAATGGGAATAAGGGTAGAGCTCTCATGAATGGGAATGGTGCCCTTATAAAAGAGGCCAAAGATATCTCCATGTCCCAGATGATTATTTATAATTAAATAAATATTTAAAAATAAAAGCGGTTCCACAGAGCTGCCTCACCCTTTCCACCATGTGAGGACACAACTAGAAATCGGCAGCCTACAACTTGGAAGAGGACTCTCATACCGGCACCCTGACCGTGAACTTCCAGCCTCCAGAACTGTAAGAAATCAGTTCCTGTTGTTTATAACCCACCCAGCTTATGGTATTTTGTGATAGCTGCATGAACAGACTGAAACACCTACGAAACAGCTGTTTGTCCTTCCCCATGAGCTTGTGGAATGCCAACAAAATTCACATTTGCTCCTTCCATGAAAGGCTGCCCCACTAGGGACTTCAGATTCCACTGTCCTTGCAGGTAACGTGACTAAGCTCTCATGCACAGAACAGTAAAGAAAAGGACAGGACAGCTGACTTGCTTACCAGAAACCATTTGCCCTGGACACCCTTGGACTTCCCGTGCTCTGAGCTGGAACTCGGATATGCCTGAGACCCAGCGTCCAAGCACAAACAAGGACAAAGCAAAGTCCCTTCACCGTTTTTGTGTAATGAGCTCCTTCAAAATCTGGAGAAGCCTACAGACCCTTTTCTCCGAATAATAATGCATAAAATTACAAAGGAAACTCGATTATATTGAAACATGATTAAGACACTAAATAAATATTTGCAATACACTAACAGATGTGTTTATTCATTAACATCTTAAATAAGATCTAGAGGCAGACCTAATAACCTCCATAATTCCAAAGTGATGACAAGCACAACATTATTTTGAAATATTTGCAATAACTGTAAACGTGATATGAAAATACTCATGACTTCTGCTGGTGACAGAGCCCCCAAGTGGCTTGCTGCCAATGTTCACAACGGAAGGAACTACTAAGTTTTATGTACAGGTTAAACAAATAAAGATGTAATCTCTTTCTGTTGAAGTTCACATGCGCCTCTGATTCTAAGTGTGGATTCTTCAGGGGTCTGTGAAACCCAAGTTGAAAACTGCTGCCCTGAGAGATGCTAGAGCAGAATGCGGGGGCCCCGGGTCCCTGAGTCACCTTGTGGGCTAGAGCTCAAAACTCACAGAACATTCTCCCTCACATGGGGAAGAAATAAACACTTCTGTGCTTTAAGCCACTGCATATCTGGTCTCTTTATCCTAATAATTCAAAAACCCAAATGTTACCATGGCATCCCTAGGCACAGATATAATCACTCATCTCCCCTGTAGCACTCGGAACATCAGCCCTATTGCTGCACTCAGCCTTTTCTAGCAACTGCCCGCCTCCCACACAACTGGAAGCCCCAGTCACAGGAACGGCATCCAGGTCGCTGGACACCTCCAGCACCTCACATGGGGCTGACTCTAGAGAGGATGGGGAAGGTTCACCAATGAATGAACGAACCATAACGAGTTAGCACTTAACGTAGCACCAACTACACGACAGGTGCAGTTCCACGCATTCGGCACGCCTTCCCCCACGTCATGCTCCCAGCAAGCTAACCAGGTGAGTTCCAGTATTATCCCCCCGCCAGAGACTGCTGAAAACAGAGGCTCTGAAAGGTTAATGACTTTGCCTACGGTCACAGTGTTAGAGCAGGTTTGAGCCTGTGCAGTGGGACCTGGAGCAGGCCCAGTAGGACATAGAACTTGCGAATGGGACCCAGAGCCAGGGAACCGAGCCACTGGGGTCCCTGGACAGCTGACAGCAGCACCCGGGGTGCCTACCTTGATGATGATCTTCTCCCGCAGCTGGCTGGGTGAGGGCAGCTGGTCAGCGCTGGCCTCCGTGGGCTTCATCAGCAGCAGGTCGCCAAACACTTCCTTGAAGGCCTTGGCCATGTGGCGCTGCTGTTCCACGCTGCAGTGCTGCTCAATGGAGAGGATCACTGGGAAGCTGCAGGCGGAAGAGGGTGGGCAGCTCGGCAGGGGGAGCACGCACCTCTGCATCTGCCCCACAGAGGGGCCAGGGCAGCTCGGCCCTGGGGCGACAGAAACCGGGCGCTGCTCGGGGGGCACGGCCCCCACATCCGCCCTCCCAGAAGGAGAGGACCTCACCCTGGGTGTGAGGACACAGGCCTTGGGACTCAAGAACAGCTGCAATCTGATTCGGGAGCTTCCCCATACCCCAGAATGCACCTTTTCTCTCTATTTTTTTCCATCCATTCATGTCTTTAAACTTACAAAGTCTCTCATCTTTTTTTAAATTTCAACCTACAGAAAAGATGAACACACAGCACAATAAGCACCCATGTGTGCTTCACCCAGGGTCACCAACAGGGACTCTGTTCCATGTGCGCATCCACCTACTTTAGTATGTCTATTACTTCCTCTATTTATAAAGTATATCGGTTTTATATATTCTCATTCACATGCACACATATGTAATTTACATATGTATGCATGCATACATTTATTATTTGTATGTGTATATATGTCTATTTCTATAAGGTGTCTGTGTATTTATAGATCATTTGTGTGTGTGTATCTATAGTTGATTTTTCTTATCTAATGGGGTTATGATCCATAAAGTCACCACCAACACTGACTGGCAAATACCTGAGCCATTGCTCCTAAGGGGAAATACAGGGTCAGGGCCTTTTGAGCCTGTGGTCACAACATTTTCCTTAATGGATCAATATCTGACCTTGTTTTAAATGTGTTTCTGTTTAAAGACACCTAATTTGGTATATACTGTTGACTGACACTGGGCTCACAGCCAGCACCACTGTAATTCATGCCGGAACCAAGAGTATCTGACACAGGTGTTTTCTCCATCAGGCACATCACAGCCTTCTCGTGCTCAGGAACACCAGGCAGCCCTCAGCACTGTGCTTCGGGCCATTTGAACAGCAAAATCACCAAGAAAAAGCTCAAAAACAGGAAAAACATGGCAGTCAACAGATGGTGAGAGGGACACTTGTTGAAGCTTTCATGCTGTAGACCAGGAAGGGGAGCGCTGCTTTGCCCAACCTCAGCTGAACACGTGTGCATCACGTGAGTCTCATCTCCCACACTTTGTGCATGTCTCAAAATGACCTCAGAGTGCTTTGAGATTTGATTTAGGGTTACAAGTCAATTTTACCAAGTAGGTAAACTCAGTTACAGAATCCACCAATAAGGATCACCTGTATCCTTCTATATCATGTGAACGTGTGTGTATGTATACATTCACATATCATTAGTACATTTATATACATATATACATATATATACACACATATATATTTGTGTGTGTGTGTGTGTGTATATATACACACACATACTCCTCCTGAGGCAGGAGAAAAGTCATTTATTTATGTATTTATTTATTTTTCTTTTGCAGATGGAGTTTCACTCATTGCCCAGGCTGGAGTGCAATGGCGCAACCTCAGCTCATTGCAACCTCCAACTCCCAAGTTCAAGCAATTCTCCTGCCTCGCCTCCTGAGTAGCTGAAATTACAGGTGTCTGCCAGCATGCCCAGCTAATTTTTTGTATTTTTGGTAAAGATAGGGTTTCACCATGTTGGCCAGGCTGGTCTCAAACTCCTGAATTCAGTTGATCCACCCGCCTCAGCCTCCGAAAGTGCTGAGATTATAGGCATGAGCCACTGTGCCCAGCCTATATTTATATTTCATTTATACACATATTTATGTTTCCTCCTGAACCATCTGAAATGAGGCGCAGACATCCCCAACAGGTATGTCTTAAGAACATCCCCCGACATCACCACACCATATCACCTCAGGAAACTATCTTTAAATAATGATCATTAGACATACTGATCATTAGACATACTCAAATTTCCCCAGTTATCCAAGAAATACACTGTATAGATGGGGTTTTTCCCACCAAGAATCCATCTGAGGCTTATGCATGGCATTTACTATGAAACAAAATTATTCTAAAGGCAGCTATGTCACTTCCATAAATAGGAAATCACGTCACTCAATAGAAATGAAGGTAAATGTGAAAATACACTGACAATGTTAAAAATAAAATCCTTAACCATGCTCCAGCTCAGGTCAATCACAGCCTCATGACTCCTGGAAAGCGTGGACCCAGCTCACTCCCCGATCCTGATCCACACACCCTTACTAGAAAACAACAGCTAAAAAGCTTTTAGAACAAAGACTACCTAGTAAGTTGGTATCAAAACATAACTGACGGCAAAATCTGAACCATTCGAACGAATGCTGCCTGCATTCACTTTCTTAAATCCCTCTTAATACCAATAAGGATGCCTTTTGCTGCGAAAACATTAATGCATTAATATTTGATTACAGAGTTCTAGCCCTATAGGTGTTAGATGATTCCAGGCCTATTTTAACCAGAAAAAAACTTCCTCTAGTCACGAATGAGATAATGTTCGATGAATGACTATCAGCTCACAACCATAAGCACTTATTCCTGCAAATGAAAGCAAACTCTCAAAGCAGAGTGTAAGCAGCCACTGCACAGTGTCTGTTAATACAGGCTCCTTCCACCTGCCTGATGGAGGCTGGCACTTAGAAGGGCTAGGGCCCTATGTGGGGAACACTGCTATGGAGAAACCATATGCCTTCACTGAAAGGTTTTCTCCAAGTGGGAAAAGACGTCCCTAATTTCATTGTCTCAGAGCAACACCTCCATTCAGCTCGAAGGACATCTGCAGTAAATGCAATAAAAATAACCAGTCGGGTTGGGCGCGGTGGCTCATGCCCATAATCCCTGCACTTTGGGAGGTTGGGGAGGGAGGATCACCTGAGGTCATGAGTTCAAGACCAGCCTGGCCAATGTATTGAAACCCTATCTCTACCAAAATACACAAATTAGCGGGGCATGATGGCGGGTGCTTGTAATCCCAGCTACTCGGGAGGCTGAGACAGGGGAATTGCTCCAACTCGGGAGGTGGAGGCTCCCGTGAGCCAAGATCCTGCCATTGCACTCTAGCCTGGGCGACAGAGCAAGACTCCATCTCAAAAAAAAAGAAAAGAAAAAAAGAAAAAAAAATCGATCTTATTGACTGAACAGTTACTCTATGCCAGGTGCAGGGTTAAGCACTTGCTGTAATGGCATCTCATTTAATCATCACAACCGCCCTGTGAGGTGCACACAGTTATCACCTCTATTTTTTAACATGGAAATTGAAGCATAGAATGGTAAGTGCTTTGCCCAAACTAGTACTCAACAGCTGGATTCAAACTCAGCGAGAAGGACTCAGAACCCATACTCGTAACTGCTATTCTACCCCAGAAGGGATAAAAAGACAACTATCATTCCATTAAGCCTATAGAAGGCCTCTTGCCAGCTCTCAGAAACAACAAGGAACCCAAACCAGGAGTCAGCCTATGACGGCCTCCACCCCAAATCTGGCCTGCCATCTATTTTTGTAATATGTAATTCAAGTTTTAACTGGAACACAGCCAGACCCATGTGTTTACCTCTTGTCCATGGCTGCTTTGCACTTCAGCAGCAGGGCTGAATAGTTGCAACAGAGACCACAGGGCCCACAAAGCCTGAAATATTTCTATCTGGTTCTTTACAGAACAATTTCGTTGACCTCCAGCCCAGACCAATATCTTCTGGTGGGACAGAAAAGGATTAGACCTGAGGTCAGAAAACCTTGAAATGAACCTAAATGTTCTCATCCATTTAACCCCTCCTTGCCTCAATTTACTCATCTGTTAAATGGGGATCACCATACTCACTTTGTGGCAAAGAATCAAGATGATCACATGTACAAAGAACCTAGCACAGAGCCTGGCCCCAGGTGGGTATTCAAAAAACACACCACCACCACTACTGGCTGCTTGGATTCCGCCTGTAGAAACAGGTTTGGCGGGGGAGAGAACTGGGCAGAAAAGAGGGAATTAGGACAGAAGGGGAATTTTAACTTTCCTTGTCTCTCTTTTTTTTGTTTTTGTTTTTCTTTTTTTTTTTTTTCTTTAAGACAGGGTGTCACTCCGTTGCCCCAGCTGGAGTGCAGTGGTGCAATCTCAGCTCACTGTAACCTCTGCCTCCCAGGTTCAAGCAATCCTCCCACCTCAGCTTCCCAAGTAATTGGGACCACAGGCGCATGCTACTGCACCCAGCTGATTTTTTTTTTTTTTTTTTTTTTGGTAGAGATGGGGTTTCACATGTTGCCCAGGCTCTTCTCGAACTCCTGACCTCAGGTGATCACACCTCAGCCTCCCAAAGTGCCGGGATTACAGGCGTGAGCCACTGTGCCCAACCTTTCCCTCTCTTTCGAGGGTCCTGAAAGTGGGGGCCAGACAGAATGAGGAGGTGGGGTGGGCACTGAGCGGCCACAGGGTTCCCCAGCCAGAGCCTCCTCGGGGGCTCTAGAGCCCGGGAGCAACTTGCACTCTCGGCCTGCAGGGGGCGCCAACACTCGGGTGAGAACTTGACGGCAGTGGCTTTGGCCAAGATGGGGCCCAGGCCTTCCTGCATTTGGAGGGAGGCGTCTATGTGTGTTTGCCTGTCTGTCCACCTGTCTATCCAACCCTAGATGCCTTCCCCTTTAAGTCACACCACCCAGAAATCAGCCAACTGACCTCGAGGTAACAAACGCGTGGTCTTTGATGGCCTGCACGACGTCGTCAAATTTGATCTTGGTGGTCCGCGTCCAGCCGTGGTAGATGACCGGCTTCCCATCGGGCCCGTCCCAGCAGTCCACTACAGGGAGAAACGCCGCAGCCTCAATACCACGTGTGTTCACCGACAGCCCCGAGGTCAGCCCCCGGCCCACACACCGGTTCAGTTACTAGACAACGACACCCACACTCCCTCTATTCGGCTGCCAACACGAGGACATGGCTTTCCCTGTGTCCGCAGGGTTCCCTGTGCGCTTACATAATGCAAGTGCAGCTGTCCAAGACAAGCTAGTTTCAATGCTGCTTTGCTTTTTTTTTTTTTTTTTTAAAGACGAAGTCTTGCTCTGTTGCGCAGGCTGGAGTGCAGTGGCACAATCTTGGCCCAGTGCAATCTCCGCCTCCTGGGTTCAAGCAATTCCCTTGCCTCAGCCTCCCGAGTAGCTGGGACTACAGGCGCATACCACCACGCTCGGCTAATTTTTTGTGTTTTAGTAGAGACAGGGCTGCACCATGTTGGCCAGGGTGGTCTCCATCTCCTGACCTCGTGATCCGCCCACCTCAGCCTCCCAAAGTGCTAAGATTACAGGCGTGAGCCACCACACCCGACCTTAACGCTTCTTTTCAAAGAGTTTACCACGTGTTTTATTTTCTGACTTTGCCTGTTGAAAACCTTGACTGCCTTTTTACCCGCGGAAATGACACAGACTAATGAGAAATTTATCTGTAAAGGTTCACAGTAATATTTTCAAACAGAAATGGGTCATGCGGAAGATGAACATCCCCAATCTTTTGGGCCCCTGGAGGGCACAGGAGGTGACTGCTTCAAGCTTTACTTTTAAACATTTGTTTTTTCCTGAGGGGGGAAACAAATCATAAACGGGAAGAAAGTCTATAGAATAACTGCTACAAAACGTTGCTTCCATGATAAGTGGTTTTGGTAACACTGGAGCCTAAGTCAGTGGTTGTTGCCTTTTTTATTTATTTATTTTATTTTTTGAGACAAAGTCTCCCTCTGTTGCCCAGGCTGGAGTGCACAGCCGCGATCTCAGCTTACTGCAACCTCTGCCTCCCAGGCTCAAGCGATTCTTGTGCCTCGGCCTCCCAAATAGCTGGGATTACAGAGGTGCACCACCACGCCTGGCTAATTTTTGTATTTTCAGTAGAGAAAGGGTTTCGCCATGTTGGCCAGACTGATCTCAAACTCCTGATCTCAAGGGATCCGCCCGCCTCGACCTCTCACACTGCTGGGATTACAGGCATGAGACACCACGCCAAGCCGGTTGTTGCCTTTTCTCAGCCAAATGCACCCATGAGCCTTTGGTGAGAGAGAGGCCGGAAGGAAAACAGGCAGAGAGGTGATGAGAAGGAAGGAGGGAAATAAGGCATCTGCCATCTGCCCAGCCACAGATGCCACCTGACCCTTCTTTTCTTTTCTGTTTAGACACAGAGTCTCACTCTGTTGCCCAGGCTAGACTGCAGTGGCACAATCACAGCTCACCTCAGCCTCAACCTCCTGGACTCAAGCAATCCTCCCACCTCAGCCTCCCAAGTTGTTGGGACCACAGGCGCATGCCACCACACACAGCTCATTTTTTTCCTTTTTGTAATGATAGGATCTCACCATGTCGCCCAGGCTGGTCTCAAACTCTTGGCCTCATACAATCCTCCCACTTCAGCCTCCCAAAGTGCTGGGATGATAGGCATGAGCCACCATATCTATCCCTGACTGTTCTTTTCACATTTGCTCACAGACCCCCCAATCCAGGTGATACAGGGTACCTGCGCACACATAGGATCCCACTGCCAAAACACAGCGGGTGTCTGTTTGCCTTCCTCTAATACCAGCCCAGGAGGAAGCTGAGGAGATACAGATGACAGGGGATCCATCTCAAAAAAAAAAAAAAAAAGAAAGAAAAGAAAGAAACATCACACTCTAACTCCAAAAATATACACAGTTATTACGTGTCCATTAAAACTTTTTAAAAATTTTAAAGAACACATGGAGCAGCCACATGGTTATCCTCAAATTGCTGTGAGCCTAACCTCCACCAAGAAGGAGCTACTCACGTTCAATGCAGCGACAGCCCATGCGCAGGCAGCGGATGTAAGCTTCCGGGGATGACTCGCTCCGCAGCTGGTCACCTGTGAGGTACCTGCAGAAGAGAAGGCAGGTGGCTGTGCGGGGGTGGCAGCCACAGGGGTTGCGGGACAAGCCTACACCTCAGGGTGTTATGGGGGAACTTCTCCGCCTGAGCTCCCAAAGCTCTGAGTTCTTCCATCTAGAAAGACTCAAAGCTAAGGCCTAGGACAGAAATACACAATCCCATGGTCACACAAGGCATGAGCTTTACACTCAGGCCACAGTCGCAGGAGGTGACTGCTGACCGCCTGGGCAATGCAAGCATGGAGAGGACATGTTCTTTTGAGGAGAAGTTGGTCAAAGCAAGTCAGAAGCAAAAAAAGCTGCAGTAGATGAATTAACAAGGCCCCGTGGCTGCTCTCTGGGTCCTCGGTCTAAACAAAGATGGGCACTTCTTTTGATATCAGGGCTCTAGGCCAGGCACAAAACAGACATTCAACAACTGTTGGTGGAATCAGCTATGCTAGGAGCCATATCCACCAAAACTGCTCTAAGAATTACTGTTTAATGCACTTTCCTCCTCATCATGATTCACCCCAACTTTTTTAAAATTTGTGTTCCAAGGCCAGCCATGATGGCTCATGCCTGTAATCCCAGCACTTTGGGAGTCCGAGGCAAGCAGATCACAAGGCCCGGTGTTCAAGACTAGCCTGGCCAACATAGTGAAATTCTGTCTCTACCAAAAAAACAAAAAAAAAAACTTTATGTTCCTCACACTAGGTTCTGTCAGAGGGTGGTAGGAGGGACAGGATCAGGAAAAATAACTAATGGGTAGTAGGCTTAATACCTGGGTGACAAAATAATCTCCACAGCAAACCCCCATGATACAAGTTGATCCGCATAACAAACCTGCACACGTACCTCCGAACTGAAAATAAAATTTTTTTTTAAGTTTGTATTTCTTAACTGTCTTCTAGGTTTTCTAGAATTCACCATGCGGAAACACAAACTCTTAAAATGATGGGCATGGTGGGGAAGAGAGAACTGTGTAATCAATTTCCCCCTGAAAGAGATTTTACCTTCCCAAACGCCTGGAGCATAACACCATAAAAAGCCTTCACCCAGATGACCCTCTGGAATGTCACTTAGGAAAGTCCCCACCCACAGCTCCGGGGGCCATGACCCAAGGACTTCACCCCCTCACCCAATAAGACAGACTAAATACTGGAACATCAGCGTAACATCCTGTATCCTCCCTCTGTTGCAATCAGAGTAACCATCCCAAGAGCCCCCTGTGAGCATCTCGTTTTCTGGTTAAAAGTCATCAGGGTGTCCCCAACAGCTCTCACGGTGACCTACAAGGTCCTGCTCCAGCAAGACCTGCCTTCCTCCCCTCCCGACACCGCTGTCCTGGATTCTGCACTCCAGCCTTAGCAGACTCCTCTCAGTTGTTCCTGCCCCAGGGCCTTGGCACATGCTGCTCCTCTGTCTGAAACACTTCTCCTCGCCTTACCACCTGCTCCCCACATCAGCGAGTCCTATTCTGTGGTTAACTTTCAATGGAGGCCTTCCTCCCAGCACATGAGGACATGGCTGCTGCCTGTTCACAGCCACATCCCCAGCTCCCAGCAGGCACAGGGTACACACTCCCTATGAATCAATTCAATGAGTCACTGAATTGCTTTGGTGTGGCTACTGTGAGATGCCCAAATCATGAAAAACTAAGTTTACTATGTTACTTCAGTTACTAAGTTACTTTTAGTTACTTTTGTTTTTACTGGCTTTTTAGGGCCACAGAAAACAGATTATTGCAATGCCAACTGAGAAAGGGAAGTGTGTTCCCAGCCCCTTCCAGAAGCTTCTGTGTATTCTAGTCCAAGGAATGCGGTGCTACACCCTCCACCTGCTTCACAACAGGGCTCACCGGAGTGGCGCATCGGACCCCTGCCTCAACCCTCTCGTGCTCTGTGCTGCCCAACCCATCACAGGCTCATCTGAAACTCACGTATTATGAGACGAGGAGATCCAGTAATGAGACAGGGGGTTGTTCATGTCCTGCATGTCCACCGCATCATACTTCTCATCCCAGATGCTGTTTTCTCGTGAAAACAGGTATGTGAGGAACTAAAAGAGTCAAACACAAAGACCGAATCATCATGCTGATGGGCGAGATGGTCTCTGCTTGTTTCTGGTCTGCGCCCACCCAGGGTAAGAACAGCTCTGATGCGTGAAATCAACAGGTGGTCTCCAGAACTCAGTTACCCACATTTTCAATACCAAAGGCTCAGGCTGAAATGGGCTACAGTGACATATTTGTTCCATGGACCTAGACAATATTTTCCATTGTAATATTTATCCTAAAATATTTGCTACTGCAAGGTCTTATGCTTACCATATGTACATGGTTGTTGGTTTTTGTTTGTGTTTTCAGACAGAGTCTTGCTCTGTTGCCCAACCTGGAGTGCAATAGCACGATCTTGGCTCACTGCAACCTTCGCCTCCTGGGTTCAAGCGATTCTCCTGCCTCAGCCTCCCAAGTAGCTGGGATTACAGGCGTGCACCACCACACCAGACTAATTTTTACACCAGACTAATTTTTGTATTTTTAGTAGAGACAGAATTTTACCATGTTGGCCAGGCTGGTCTCAAACTCCTAACCTCAAGCGATCCACCAACCTCAGCCTCTCAAAGTGTTGGGATTACAGGCATGAGCCACTGCACCCGGCCTCATACATACAATTTAAAGCATAATAGTAGCATGAACATTTGTGAACCCATGACCCAACTTAAGACACACAGTGTTATCCATATCAGAATGTTGAAAGGGCAGGAAATTTCAAGTTACAATTCCTGGGCCCTTAAAAAAAAAAAAAAATGCTTTAGCGATCTGGGCCTAATTTCTGCCGCCTGAGAACGACCTCATATGGGTCAGGCGCTCCCCAGTTGCACCTCCCCTCCTGCCCTATGCAAGGTCAAAGGCAACCATTCTCACCCGCAAGCACCCAGACACCTTCGCATTCTGTTTCTGTGCTTGCGATGATTCAACTCTCCCTGGTGGCAGATGCCCTCTAGTGGCAAAATCAATAATCCCACTCAGGCACCATGGTCAACAGAGAAGAGTAAGAAAAGGCTGTGAAACTGCCTTTACAAAAATCAGAACAACGAGAAAATTATGACAGTGAAACAGATCTGATCTAACCAACCTCTATCTTGCCTTTAACCTCCAAACTGCCCTTAATTATTCCTGGACTTGGGCCAAGCTAACTCTGGAAAACATTTAGTTTATAGTTTAAATAACAGCCCTTCCCCAAAACTAAACTGCCTTTGTAAAGCTCAGGTAAGACCAGGTTAGGAGGATGAGAGGGGCCTGGATTCTGCTAAGGTGGAGACTAACTGGTTAGCAGCCATTTTTCTGGAGGTTACAAGATTCTCAACTTCCTCAGTTACTCCTACAGATAACATCACTGTGGTTTAACCTGAGATTGGCCTTTTGAGACGTCTTTTCGGGCGTTTGCATGGCTCTACCTGGACCGCCCACTGGTCCTGTGGCCCCACCCAGAACCACACTATTTTCCACACACGTATCACTGCATCTCCAACCAATCAGCAGCACCCCTCCCCTAGCCCGCCAAACGTAAAAAAGAAACCCTAGCCTCCGCCAGGTGCGGTGGCTCACACCTATAATCGCAGGACTTTGGGAAGCTGAGGTAGGCTGATCACAAGGGTCAGGAAGTTGAGACCACCCTGGCCAACATAGTGAAACCCTATCTCTACCAAAAATACAAAAAAAATTAGCCAGGCATGGTGGACGGCGCCTATAATCCCAGCTACTTGGGAGGCTGAGGTACGAGAATCACTTGAACCTGGGAGGCAGAGGTTGCAGTGAGGCAAAATCACACCACTGCACTCCAGGCTGGGGGACAGACTGAGACTCCATCTCAAAAACAAACACACAAGCAAACAAACAAAAACATAAAAAACAAAACTCCAGCCTCTGAAAGGAAGGATGATTTGAGTAATAATAAAACTCCAGTCTCCCACTCAGCCGGCTCTACGTGAGTTAAGCTCTTTCCCTATTGCAAATCCCCTGCCTTGATCAATCGGTTCTGTCTAGGCAGCAGGCAAAATGAACCAACTGGGCAGTTACAGTTACAGTAATCTAGAACCTGGGAGAAAAAAAAAAAAAAGAAAGAAACACTCACAGCTAACCACTCAGTCAAGGCAACATCATACAGCAAAGTTCTCCAAGGAAAGAGAAACAGAAAATAAACCTCAGAAAGCACAGACATCAATCAAAAAGTCACCCCCTAGCGACAACAAGCCCAGCCTACTCACCTCATCCACAAACAAGAAAGGCTCAGCAGTTTCACGCATGGTGTCGTCAATGAACTTTGTCATCCGCTCACGGACTTTGTTCAGATCCTGAGCCCAATGCTCCTTAAAATGACAAAGAGAATGAGAGATCACCAAAATGAGAACTGATAAAATTCTTCATTTCCCAGGTTCCATCCAGTCGCGATCAAAGACTGAAACATGAACCAATTCCGAATTCATTTGCAACAGAGCACCACATGTTGAGGCCTCATTCTGCAAATGGCCTTCTGCGAGGGGTCAGCAAATGTTCTCTGCAAAGAGCCAGAGGTAAATATTTTGGGCTCTCTGAGCCATACGGTGTCTGTCGCAACCACTCAACTCCCCTGCTGTGGTGCAAAAGCAGCCACAGATGATCCATAGGCAAATGGGCATGGCTGTATTCCAACAAAATTTTGTTTATAAAAACAAGCGGTCAGCTGTATTTGGCCCATAGGTCATGGTTTGCCAGCTCCTGCCCTATGATAGCTCTTTACGTTTGTTAGTATGAAGCAGCCTGGGGGCATGGTAGTTACATCAGCCTTCCAGGTCACTTACCTGGGTTTGCCTCTCATTCCACCTAGTTGACCTTGGGCAAGTTACATACCATCTCTGTGCCTCCCCATCCATGAAGTGGGAATAAGAGTATCTACCACACAGTTTCTGTGAAATGTACACTGTATGAAATGTACACTGTATGAAGCACTGTATAAAATCTTATTAGGTTATGTGCCTAACGCAGTACCTGGTGCACAGAAAGTGCTCAGACCTACTTTGGGAGGCTGAGGCGGGTGGATTGCCTGAGCTCAGGAGTTCGAGACCAGCCTGGCCAATATGGTGAAACCCCATCTCTACTAAAACACAAACTTTTTTGTAAAAAAAATCAGCTGCGCGTGGTGGCAGGTGCCTGTAATCCCAGCTACTCATGAGGCTAACGCAAGAGAATTGCTTGAACCCAAGAGGCGGAGGTTGCAATGAATCAAGGTTGTACCATTGCACTCCAGCCTGGGCAACAGAATGAAACTCTGTCTCAAAAAAAAAAAAAGAAAGAAAGTGCTCTGACCATGGCAGCTTGTGCAAACAAGCATCTATCTTCCTCCTATGGTCACCTCACTTAGTCCACACAACTCCGCAAGTCATTTATTGCCATTGTCATTTTAGAGACAAGGAAACAGAGGCCCAGGAACAATACCTCATGATCCTAAGCTCACACAGCTTATAAACTGCAGAGTCTCAGCTCCAAATAACTAAACTGACATGCAGTGTAATCAGATGCCTTCTTCTCAAAAGAATAGGCAAACAGGGCTGCTGAAACACTGGTAACATCTGAAATATAAATGACCAGTTCCAAAGCAGCTCCTGCACAGTCCTAGACATTCTAGAAACGCTTTAAAAAAAGAATGCATAATATTAAGTAACTATTGCTTTCCTCTCCATGCCCTGAAATCCCAAATATTCATAGGAAAAGCGGATGAAATATGACATGTAAATTCAACTTCCATCAACGCTTTCTTCACTTCAGATATTCTAAAACCTTTATCTTTATGACTATTAGGTGCAAATATGCTACCAGATGTATGTGTGGTTAGATGGGAAGGGCTGGATGGGGATTTCTGAAAGAATGAAAAATAGAAGAACAGACGCAAATGAGGTGGTGACCAGGAGGCTGGTGACATGCAAGGGTGCAAGACAAAAGTGAACTGCTGTTGACTCTTGCAAATTTGCCTGGATCAGGAGCTCAAAACAGCCAGGAAGGTGGGAAACTGCAAGCTCATTTGAATACAGAGGTGTCAGAATCTTTGAATACTAGAACATGAAACCCAAATTGTGGGATATTTTATTAAAATACTTTGCCTGGCGAAGATGTCCCAAAGAGGCTGGAGGCGTCCTCCTTCCTTCCCCCTACAAAGTTTTTGAATTTATCAAAATGCATGGGTACTTAGCTAATACAATCTGGCACTGGACTGGCTGCAAAGAAAGAAATTTTCTGCCTAAAGGAGATTGAAATGTCAATATTCTAGGGGTTGTAAAATGCATCTCCTTGGGGTGGGGTATTGCACTAGACACCTGTAATAGTGAAAATGGCAAATAATAAGGATGAAAATAAAAATAAATGGTGATGGCCGTCAACACTGGGCACTGACTCTATACCAGGCCCCAAACGGTGGCTCATCTTGAACTTACCACAACCCCAGGAGGTACAGGTTATTCTCCATGTTATATAAATGGGGAAACAGAGGAGAGGCTTCTAATCGTTAAGTGGTCCCAGTCATAAGCCTCAGACTAAACCCAGAAACACTGATTCTAGAAACATACTTTTAACCCCCTTCCTATCCCATCACCCATCCATCCCAGACCTGTAATATGGCGTACTTAACCAATCCTCTAAAGAAATTTAGATTACTTCCAAGTTTTCATTCCTATTAAAAATATTGCCATTATTTCCTTAGGATAAGTGTCCAGGAGGGCAACAATTTACTCCAGATATAGAATCTAGTTTTAAAGTTTTCTTTTCATTGCATACAGCCAAAGTGTTTTCTAGAAAAGTCATACTAATTTGCACACAAAGTGCTGCAGTGATTATTCCATATGAGCATCTGTGTGACCAACAAACATCGCATGGATGCTCACGGCTGCTCGGATCCTAACTCTGCAGATGCAGAGAGAGAGAGCTCCTACACTTTCTCCTGGCCCCAAATCCCTGATCTAAGGGGCAGCCCAGGAAAGAGCCCCATTTGGGGAAGGCATGTAATAAAGTCAACCACCACTAGGGGAGTGCTAAATCTATACGCCCAAGTCTCCCTACCAGGTGATGAATTCCAGGATGCGAGGCCACTTGTCCCCAAGAATGTAACCAATTTAACTTTAATCGTTCCCTACTGAACTGAATAATTTAGTGGAAGGAAAACAATGACGGGAAAAAAAAGTGCATGAACTTCTCTCTGCCTCACTCTAGCACCAGCTCAGCCCTAACATGTGACTGTGCCCAATAAAATTAACTTATTACCTTCATTTTACCTCCTCCCTCAAACTTAGTCTCAGGTTGGGCAGAAAAGCCTTCTTTTGATCACCATCATTCAACCCTGGCACTGGGAAGGCATGATGACTACAACACGCATCAACATTCTCATTCACCATTTATCAGCCTAGTAGGGTAGCTACGACCCTTTCCTGAGCCCTCAGTGTGGGCGGCCTTGTGCAAAACACATCTTCTCTACTCATAAGTTTCTCTTCTATTAGTGAAATACAAACACAGGCTGGGTATCAGATGGCATTTAAAAATTACTGTTAATTGCACAAGCTGTAAGAGGTGTGTTATGGCTATATTTTAAAAAAAAAACAAGTCCTATCTGTGAGAGAAACATACAGAAGTATCTACAAACAAAATGATGCAAAGTCTGGGGTTTGCATTAAAATTCTTCAGCAAAGAAATAAAGAAAGGGGAAGGGTAGGGAGACATAGGAGTGTGGAGTTAGAAGTGGATGAAATAAAACTGGCAAAGTGGGCCGGGCACAGTGGCTCACGTGTGTAATCCCAGCAATTTGGGGGACTGAGACAGGTGAGTCACTTGAGTCCAGGAGTTGGAGACCAGCCTGAGCAACATGGCGAAATCCTATTTCTACTAAAGATACAAAAATTAGTCGGGGCTGGGCGTGGTGGCCCACACCTGTAATCCCAGCACTTTGGGAGGCCAAGGCGGGTGGATCACCTGAGGCCAGGAGTTCAAGACCAGGCTGACCAACATTGTGAAACCCCAACTCTATTAAAAATACAAAAATACAGGTGTTGTGGCAGACACTTGCAATCCCAGCTACTTGGGAGGCTGAGGCAGGAGAATCACTTAAACATGGGAGGCGGAGGTTGCAGTGGGCCAGGATAGAGCCATTGTACTCCTGCCTGGTGACAGAGCAAGACTCTATCTCAAAAAAAAAAAAAAAAATGTCAGGCACGGTGGCACATACCTGTAGTCCCAGCTATTCAGGAGGCTGAGGCAGGACGATCGCTTGAGCCCAGGATGTCAAGGCTGCAGTGAACTGTTACAATGTCACTGCTCTCCAGCCTGGGAGACAGGGTAAGTGAGACCTTATCTCAAACAAACAAACAAACAAAAAAATGGCAAAATGCTTGTAATTTTTAATCTGAGTGATGATACATGGTGGTTCATTAAACCATCTGTCTGCTTTTGTGTATGTTTGAAATGTTCTGCAAGACAAGAGGTTTTTTAAGTAAATGAACTTAATTTTGCTGCAATCCTAAAACTGCTCTAAAATATAAACTCTATTTAAAAAAAAACAAAAACGTAAATGGAACTCCAATGATATAAACAAAAATTTTAGATTTATATGTGAATAGGTACGCATACATGTATGCCTACATGTACACATACCCACACACAGAGACACACAGATGCATACAATTGTCTCTGATCCCCGCAATTCTCAGAGGTAGATGCTCTTAATCCCACTTAAAGAGGAGGAAACTGGGGCACAGAAAGGGTTAACCACCTGTCCATGGCTGTGTAGCTGGTAAGATGATTTCAAGTTGACCTCACTCTCACAGAGTTTCTTGTCCTCAGCACTATAGGTACTTGGTGCTGAATACTTCTTTGGCTTTTTTTTTCTTTGGTAGTGGGGGGTGTTTCTGTTTCTTGTTTTTTCAGACGGAGTCTTCCTCTGTTGCCCAGGCTGCAGTGCAGTGACACAATCTCAGCTCACTGCAACCTCTGCCTCCCAGGTTCAAGCAATTCTCCTGCCCCAGCCTCCCAAGTAGCTGAGATTACAGGCACCCACCACAATGCCTGGCTAATTTTTGTATTTTTAGTAGAGATGGGGTTTCGCCATGTTGGCCAGGTAGGTCACGAAGTCCTGGCCTCAAGTGATCCGCCCGCCTCAGCCTCCCAAAGTGCTGGGATTATAGGCATGAGCCACCCTTCCCAGCCCTGAATACTTCTTTGCTGGCGGGGTGGGGGCTGCCCTGTGCAATGTAGGATATTTAGCAGCATCCCTGGTCTTGACCTGCTAGATGCTGGCAGCAGCCTCCAGCTGTGACACCCACCCATGTCTCTGAACACTGCCCAGTGTCCTCTGGGGGCATCGTCACAACAGTGGAAAACCAAGGCGCGACACAACCCCCCCTTGAGTCTATAGCTGGGCTCAGAGCCCACAGGCAAACCCTGCCCAGGGAGACTGTCCCAGGCATCACCTGTTTAAGGACAGCTGTGCTAGTTTATCTCCCAGGGGACCTGGCAGGCTTGATGAATCTGATCCCATCCTCCCATCAGTCAAGGAAGGCTTCCCAGGCAGTGACACCTGAGATGATGCCAGAAAAGCTGAAGCCAGCCAGGTGAGTGCAGCCCCATCCTCAGGCCCTCACCCCTCCTGCCCTGCCCTAGAATCTTCTCACTCTTCTCGTCCTCTATGTGTGCCTTGAAAAGAGGCCTGACATGAGGTTCTTCTCATCCAGAGTTTCAGCGGCATCAGACAGCAATCTGAAGTCTCTGGCATCTGGCACACTGCAATCGTTCCATGAAGACAGGTGGCCAGGTGAGCACAGGTGACCAGGTGAGCACAGGTGGCCAGGTGAGCACAGGTGGCAGAAGGGTGAGACCAGTCCCCAGCAGCATCCCGCCAGTTCCCGCAGCCACCCACACACCTTGTGCTCTCACCTGCTGTTCATGTATGAGAAACCTCTGGAAGTCATGCAGGTAAACAGCGGAGGCATCCGGCCTGTCAGTGTTCCTATCCTCGGGGAAAGAGGGTGCAGTTAGAGACAGACACATTCAACACAGGAGTCGCGAGGAGATGCCAGCCAATGGGGCAGCCTGCCACCCAGAACGCCCCACTTAGACTGGCGCTGTGTTAGGTACCAGGTTGGCCAACAGGAAGACACAGGTGAGTGACACAATGTCCCTCACCTACAAGGATTCAGAGGGGCCCTGACATCGGACTCTCAAGGGGCAGGCCCTGGTGTCTGTATTTAGCCGCTCGAAAATAGCTCTGGTGCACTCCAGAGTCTGAGGAGCCCCAACCAGGAGTGTGGCCGTGGGGAAGACAGGTGAACCAGGCATTTGGGATGCAGTGTAGCAAGAGATGAGGGTGGGAAGGGAGGGGAAGAGTGGGAACGGCTGAGAGGGCCCCAAACCCAGACCTGGAGGGCCAGAGGGGCTTTCCTGAGGAAAAGGTACCTACTTGAGCTCCAGAGAATGAGGTGGGGTGAGCCAGAATGAGGTGGGGGGAGCCAGAGTGAGGTGGGGGGAGCCAGAAGGAGGTGGGGGGAGACAGAAGGAGGTTGGGGGAGCCAGAAGGAGGTTGGGGGAGCCAGAATGAGGTGGGGGGAGCCAAAAGGAGGTGGGGTGAGCCAGAAGGAGGTTGGGGGAGCCAGAAGGAGGTGGGGGGAGCCAGAATGAGGTGGCGGGAGACAGAAGGAGGTGCAGAGAGTGCCAGGCAAGGAAACCAGACATGCAGTGGCCTCGAGGAAAAAAGAGAAGGGAGGGGAGGAGAGAAAGAGGAGTAGGAGTTAGGGAACGCAGGCCGGAGGGAGGGATTGCAGAGCAAAAGGTGTGGGGAATGCAGGGACGTGAGTGTGCCTACCCAGTACCCAGACAGGGATGAACACACTACCCGCCCGTATAGGGAGAGCTGGTGCTGGAGAAAGGAAAGGAGCCAGACCCAAGGGCCTCCTCAGAAGCCACGATCCAGGGTTCCCAGGATCATTGAACGCTCTGGAGTGGGAGCCAGATGAGGCCCCCCAGACTCCAGGCCATCAGGGCAAAATTAACTGGAGTGTGAAAGACACTTCCCTGGACCGAGCAGAGGTCAGGTGTCAGGCTGGGAACACTACGGAACACTACACTCCGAATAAAGGCAGGACTCCCGCCTTGGCCAGCAGGCCACCAGAAAAACAGGGCCTCACTGGGCCAGCAGGAGCCACCCCCGGGTTGGATGGGGAGTACATTCTGCTACATGGGGCTTCCCAGGGCAATGGGTATGTTTCCCGGAGCACTTGCAGGAGCCTGGGGAAAAGAGATCTACTTCAAATGGTGTAAGAGATGACACATGCCCTGAGCTTCCTCCCTTTACTAAACACTCAGCCTCCAGGAGTCTGTTGTCTTTGATTATGAGTACATTTCTAACCTTTCCCCATCAGCCTCACGGTCTAACACTAAGCTTTTCATTAAAATACGACGTAGAAATTATGGCTGGGCACAGTGGCACATGCCAGTAATCCCAGGACTTTGGGAAGCTGAGGCCGGTGGATCACCTGAGGTCAAGAGTTCAAGACCAGACTGGCCAACATGGTGAAACCCCATCTCTACTAAAAATACAAAAAAAAAAAAAGAAAAAAAATAGCTGGACATGGTGGATGCCTGTCGTCCCAGCTACTCAGAGGATGAGGCAGGAGAGTCGCTTGAACCTGGGAGGTGGAGGTTGCAGTGAGCCAAGATTGCACCAATGCACTCCAGCCTAGGCGACAGAGGGAGGCTCTGTCTTAAAAAAAAATATATATATATATATATACATATATACATACACATATACACACACTGTATAAAAATTAGATTCATTTTATTTATACTTTGGAGTCTTGGAGTTTCTGATTTCAAAAGTGACAGAGGGAAAAGTTGCTCACCAATGAGGACTGGATCAACGTACCCCAGACCATTAACTCCAAGGCCAACGTTTCTCCCAGTCAGATAGGCTGGGGAAACACAAAACATCTCAGAAATTCCCTACTTGGGAAATCGTGAGGCACGGGGAATGTCCTGATAAGTCCTGCAACTCTGACTTTTTAGAATTAATATTACTATCTGTGACCCCTCATGGGTGCCAAGCATCATGTGAAGCAGTTTATACACTTGAACTCTTTTTAATTCAGTTAAACCTGTTTAACAAGGAATTTTTCACTTATTTGATCATTAACATTAGTTTTTGTAACTTAAAAAAAAAAAACTATCAACCTGTCACATCTCATGAGGCACATTTGGGGAAAGGAGGCCCTGAGGCACACAGGCTTTTCTACAGAACCTTGTGGACCATCCTCCCAGCACTCCACACCTCCCTGTTGCTACTGCTCATCTCTATCCACGCCACAGGCATGGGATGGCCAATTCCCCAGCAGAGGCCCCCTGTCCCTCTGGAGGTCAGCGCCTGCACACACAGGCATCCCATCCTGGAGGCAGGCTGGGAACCAGGCACCGAGGTCTGACACAGCCACCCCAAACAACACACAAGAGCTGCCTCACCCCAGGATGAACACGGACGAATCCTTTTTGAATTCATCAAGAATCTGAAATGGAAAGCACACACACAAAAAAGAACCTTAGACAAGTCACTTAATGCAAAAACGGAAAGATTTTTGTTGTTGTTAAGAAAGCATCATTTTGTCAGATGCAACAAGATCATTAAAAATACTTTAGTTGATGTTAGTTGTAAATATTCCAATATAACAGAAACTTAAGAAGCAAAAGGTAGAAGCCCTCCTCATTCCCTCCACAGTCTTATTCCCAAAAAGCCATCACCCTTAAGGATTTCATAGGTTTCCTTCTAGAATTTGTTTTAGGGATATCCATTTAATGGTATCATATCATATTATGTCATTTACGTACATCTCACAATTTTTTGCTGTGTTTCAAGCTTTACATATTATTCTGCAACCTCAACCCTGTTTCTTTTCTTTGAAAAACCATTGTATTCCACAATAAGCATGTCACTTGATTTTTGTTACATCTAGTATTATTTTTAAGTGTCCCTTTGGGCCTATTTCTCTATCTTTGCCCACTCGTGCCAGTTTTTCTACGGAGTAGAGTCCTAGAAGGAAAAGCGCCTAGACACAGCACATTGTAGGCACAAGGGCTTTGATAAATTCTGCCAAGGTGCTCTCAAAACAGTTGAGATAGGCACCTCCACTGGGGTACACATACCTTTTTCTACACCCTCACTGCCAGGTTTCTTTAGAGATGGGGCCTCACTGTCACCCAGCCTGGAGTGCAGTGGCACAATGATAGTTCACTACAGCCTCACTCTCCTGGGCTCACATGATCTTCCTGTATCAGCTTCCTGAGTAGCTAGGACTACAGGCATGCACCACCATGCCTCGCTAATATTGTTTCTTTTTGCAGAGATGCAGGTCTTACTATGTTGCCCAGGATGGTCTTGAACTCCTGGCCTCAAGAGATCCTCCCTCCTGAGCCTCCTGAGTAGCTGGGATTACAGGCAACATTTCAAATCTTTAGTATTTCAAAGATGCATTTCTAATCTTCAAAGGCAAGAGGACGAAAGAAATATCGGACTGCTTCAGCTGTTCTCTTCACAGCCCACTGCCATGCCAACTGTTGCTTGATGAAGGGGCTCCTCCACCAAGGGGGGGGCGCCATGGAGTACCCCTCCCTCCAGCTTCTACATGCACCAGCCCATTTTCTGTGCACTGTACACAGGCATCCTGCACACCCACATCTTTTCCATTTCTGCCCAGGTAGCCTTGCTTCAACAGTCTTCAATGACACTGCGATTGGATAAGCATTTGAATAATACCCGCAGAAATGGAAATGTATCCAGTAGCACACGATCAATGCTAATGACATAAAACACCTCCTGTCCCGGATGACCCAGGATCCTCTTGCTGAACTCCTTGCAGCCCAGGGGGAGTATCAGTGGTCATGGGGAATATCAGGGGTCTAGAAAGGGAATCGCAGGCTGCAGGGAAGCATCAGAGAGTCCACATGAGTTTGTGCGGGTGTGTGTTTCTTCTGGAGACATAATCAGCATCTCAAAGGACTAGGTCCCACCAAAAGGTTAAGAGCCACGAACTTAGCCTTTTTAGGCAAACTGAGAAGTACTTCCTTTTGTTGTGTAATTTACAGCATAGGTATTTCTTTGTAAAAAGGGGTGGTGGTGCAGATTTTAGACAGGGTATGCTGCTATTTGGACTCATTTACTGCTTAGGTCACCAGGTCAGCCTGCTGCTGAAGGCATCAGGGGCTAGAACCCTTCCAAGCCCAAAGCCCCACACCCAGCTTATTTACATCTGGAGGGAGCCCAGTGTATGGCCCCCCTCACTGACCACCACATGCAGTTCTTCAGTCCTCTCCTTCCTTTACATTCCTTTCAACAAAGCACAGAAAAAGCCCGCATCGCATTCCCCTACTCTGGAAGGTCAGACAATGGCAGAGGTACCACCATAGCACAGATGCTTCCCTGAACCAGGAAAGACCTGGCTTCCCCTCCTCTGCCAGGCCTTGCCACTCCCTACCAGGCCACTCTGCTTGTTGAAGCAATCGGAAGCTCGTTGACATAGGCACCTGGGAACGTGTTTGCAACAATCGGCCCCTGGGACACAGAGCAGGACAGGGAATGAAAAAGAACAACTGAAAGCCAAGAGCTGCAAACGCTGAAAGAGAACAAACAGTGAGAGGCAAGAGAAGGAAGACAGTGTGGCATCCCAAAGGCGAGTTACAACAGCAAGAAGAGAGTGACCAGCTTTGACACATGCTGCTGAGTGGACAAAGACCACGGGGCAGACTTCTGGATTCGCAACACACGGAGGTGATGGGTCACGTGCCAAGATGAAGTGCTCTAGGAGGCAGGGACGGAAACAAGACGGGAATAGACTCAAGAGACAGTGGGAAGAAGGGAAGCGTAGACAGCTCTTGAAGTAGGTTACTTTAAAAGGGGCAGAGAAATGGGGCTGTAGTTGAGGGTATGGGGCAGAGGTGGTCAAGGAAGACGTTCTAAAGATAGAAGAAGTTATAGCTAGTATAATGTGTAGGATGGTGTCCCCGCGAATATATGTCCGAGTCCTAACACCCAGTACCCATGGGCATGACCTTCTTTGGAATTAAGGTCTTCGCAAGGTGCAATCAAGTTAAATGAGGCCATGCTGGGTTACGGTGGGCGAGAATCCAGTGACTGGCTTCTTAAAAGAGGGAGATTTGGAGACAGAGAAACACACAGATAAAAGGAGGCCATGTGATGATGCAGGCAGAGACTGGCACAATGACATCTACACGCCAAGGAGCGATGGTGTCTACACGCCGAGGAGCGATGGTGTCTGCACAGCAAAGAGCAATGCCGTGGACACACCGAGGAACACTTGTAGGATTGCTGGCAGCCACCAGCAGCCGGGAGGCACCCACACCCCAAGGAATGCTTGAAGCATTGCTGGCAGTCACCAGCAGCCACAAGAGGCCTGGAACACATCCTTCCCTGGAGCCTTCCGAGGTGGTGTGGCCCTGCCAACACCTTCATTTTGGACTGTTAACCTCCAGTAAAGTGAGGGAATAAACTTCTGTTGTTTTTAAGCCACGAGTTGCAGTACTTGCTATGGCGGCCCCAGGAAATGAACACGGGCTCCATGAGCTGGGGCAAGATGGTCACAGTCTCAGTCACCCCTCCCGCTGATCCCATCAGGTAGTAAAATAAGAAACAAGAAACAGGCCCAGGGAGGCAAGGACTTTTCTCCTACAAGTCCAGGGGCCAGAATTTCAACCCAGGCCCACCTTGGTAAATATCCAGCGTCCCACACTACACGTGCAAATAAATGTACACACAATAAATGAGATTCCAGCAATCAGAGAAGATTCCAGATGCTACGGGTGCACAGTGGAGGCAGCAGTTAACTTATGTTCGGCATTACCATGGAGGGTTATGTGGTAAGATTCTACCTAACCAAGGGACAAGGGTTGCACTGGGCCTTATGTCACTCTGGGCAACATCCCAGAACCTTTCCACCCCAGCAAATGGCCAGTGAGGTCAGGAGAAACTGCTGTATTGTTAACCACTGTGCCCTCTTGGGTCACGCACACATTTACTGGATGAGTGACTAAAATAATAAATAAACTAATTTCCTCTGGTAGCTAAAAGGCTACACGGAAACGTCATCTTTGAGTCGGGCCCCAGGAGAAGTTACCAGCTGGACAAGAGAAGGGGCCATGCCAGAGGCAGAGGTCGTGGAAGCAGGAGCCAAGGCACTAAGAAAGGGAGGGAAAGGAGTAGACTTTTCCCACGTGGCTGGAGGCACACGTCCTTTCACAACTGAAGCTGGTCTTACGCACTCAGTGGTACTTAGGCTGTAGGAACCATGTGGTCCTGGAAGGCCAAGGGTAAAATCTCATTAACAGAAAAGCTAGGCCACGCACAGTGGCTCATGTCTGTAATGCCAGCACTTTGGGAGGCCAAGGCGGGTGGATCACTTGAACCCAGAGGTTCAAGACTAGCCTAGGTAACATGGTGAAACTGTCTCTACAAAAAATAGGAAAATTAGCCTGCATGGTGGCACACGCCTGTGGTCCCAGGTACTCCAGAGGCCGAGGTGGGAGGATCATCTGAGCCAGGGAGTTCGAGGCTGCAGTGAGCCATGACTGTACCACTGCACTGCAGCCTCGGTGACAAAGTGAGACCCTGTCTCAAAAACAAAAAAAAAAAAAAAGAAAGAAAGAAAGAAAAAGAAAAGCTAACCAGAGATTCTATCTGCTAACTTCACTGTGGACTCTCCTCTCGCCAGCCACCGACAATGAGAATAAACTGCAAGATCTCTGAGCTTCTCCGCGAACGTCATCACAGAACGCTCATCACTCACTTCTCCCATGCTCGCACCCACGTAAAATCCAGCAAAATAATCCTTCAATGTCTTACAGGATTATAGGGACAACCACAGAAAGGTTAGCAGGTTTCTCAATTTTCTTTTTTATTATTTGTAAGTGCTTTCTATTTTTATGTAAGAATGCTGTAACCACGGGGGACTTCACAGGTTTGATCAGGAGGTAGCAGAGTAGCAGTCACATAGCCAGTTATTAAATCACAATATTGGCAGATGACCTGATATGGTGTGTGAGGTCTGCTGCAAAATGTGAGAAAACGGACTTGGGTGAGGGCAGTGACAAGGTGATAATGGCTGAAATCAGCTGATGATACATGGGGGTCTGTTATGCTATTCTCTCTACTTGTATACGCTTTACATTTTCTTTAATACAAAGGATTCAAAAATTAAGAAGTATTCTGTGGCTATGCGTCCAAGTTGGGCAGAAAATCAAATCCTAGCTCTGCAGCTTACTACCCTGCAGTAAGCAGGCCTTCAGCAAAGTAACCTCTCCGGACCTCAGTTTCTTAATCCCTAAAATGGCAATAACAACAGTAGCTCTTCCACAGGCCTCTAGGGGGGAATTAAACATATACAAAACACACAGTGCAGGTTGCGCATGATGGCTCACACCTGTAATCCCAGCACTTTGGGAGGCCAAGGCAGGAGGATCACTTCAGGTCAGGAGTTTGAGACCAGCCTGGCCAACATGGTGAAACCCCGTTTCAATTAAAAATACAAAAATTAGCCAGGTGTGATGGTGCATGCCTGTAATCCAAGCTAATTGGAAGGCTGAGGCAGGAGAATCACGTGAACCCGATAGGCAGAGGTTGCAGTGAATCAAGATCATGCCATTGCACTCCAGCCTGGGCAACAGAGAAAGACTCTGTCTCAAAAAAAAAGAACAAAAAAACACAAAACCACATAGGACAGTGCCTAGCATATAGTCCACCTGAGAAACTGTTGGCTGTCATCTTCGTTAATGATATTGTTGTTACAGCCTCTTTAGAGGTATATCCCCTCACCAGGGAGACACAAACGTGAGATTACATTTCTTATCCTCCTGCTGCTGCCAAACTTTCGGAAACTTTGAGGCTCGAGAGCTGCAACGTAGGCAGGTGGTTAGACACAAACAGTAAGTAGCAAGCTCACAATGGAAACCATTTGGCTACTGATAAGCATGAACCCACTCCCTGGATTTAGTTCTGGGGATTATGAGTCACCATAAATAGCTCTGTCTCCTGCAGGAGCCTCAGAAATCCAGCTAGGCCCTCCTTCCCCCCAAATCACAAAACAGGTACTTTTCTCTGCCCTGTGCTTCCAGCCAGGAGCAGGAAGTAAACAATTTGCTAACAGGTTAGGAGATGGGCATTTACCTACACAACAGCAGTGAGGTTCTTAGAGCTGGCCAGGAACCATCTATATAGCCTGGGACTTTGTTATTCAAATATGTCATTAAATTAAATTTTAAAAATGCAGTCACCAAACTGGAGAGTTATATCCTCAAACAGTGGAGATGAGGGTTGCCAAAGCAAAACTTCTTTGGGGTCAGGTAAGCAACATAAATGAGCAGATAAAGCTGTACGGGGCTGGGTCAATACAGAGAATGTGGACCGTTCCATGGTGAGATGCGACCCTATTTATAGCCAGATCTCAATTTTTTCCCCAAGGGAAGCCAAAAATCTAGATTTTAATATATAATACAATCTCTCAAGTTTTAAACATAGGCAATTAATTTTTAACATATTTAAACCATTAGATGAAGTACAACCAGGTGCAGGCTCAATGTGGCATTCTGGCCACCAGGGGTCAACCGCTGGTATCGGCAGAATCTTTCCCATACAAAGTTCCACACGGGGCAATCTAGGGCACCCCAGACAGTTCTGATATTCTGTAAAACTCTGATTCCAATTTATGTTTCTCCCTCATAGACACAAACACACAGACTAGCCTTAATAAGAGCCATAATTAAAGTACAGGTTGAAATACCTCTTATGTGGAATTTTACCACAGTGGAAACCATCAACGAACGGGTTAATCTGCTGGCAGGTGAAACAGTTTCGTGCAAATTTTCTTTTTTTAATTTTTAATATTATTTAATAATACAGACGGTGTCTCACTATGTTGCCCAGGCTAGTCTCAAACTCCTGAGCTCAAAGGATCCTCCTGCCTTGGCCTCCCAAAGTGGTGAGATTACAGCCGTGAGCTACTGCTCCCAGCCATGTGCAAATCTTATTTTCAAACTTTGCCTGACATCTGTCTGATAGCACAGCATCTTGAAATTTCAAGGTAAACTATTTTAAGAAGAAAAACTGTTATTTGCAACTACTTATCTTGAGTAAATCGAGTTTTTCTCAATCCTGGTCAATTGCATAAGATGACAATCGTCATCATTCCGAATTTCATACGCACACTGTTGTCATTGTTCTATAACATGTTCTATGTTCAATGACACATGTCATTGCTCTCAAGGACTATTTTTAAAGTTACAGGTTTTAACCTTAAAAAGTATTCTGATAAGCTTTTATGAATCATGGTTTTTGTTGTGGTTGTTATAGTTTCCTGTTTAAAGAAGAGGGGATTAAAGAGTTTTAAAAGTTTTATAACCATTGATCTCATTTAATACCTTCATTTTACAGAAAAGGCTAAGTGAGAGGACAGAGATGGCTTCCCCCACATCACTTGGTCAGTTAGAGGTCAAGCTGGTCTAGAATCCAGTTCTCCCAACTCCCAAGCCTGCAATCTTTCTATTTCATTTGGCAAACCAATAACTAATTATTATATATGTGAAAAAATGAACACATTGCAATTCAATGATGCACTCTATGAAACAAGTTTTCCCCAAATCTGGGCAGACAAGAAATGGCCCTCCCATTTCTCTACCTCAGAAACATCCAAAGTCCCATGGCCAGTGGTCACCCATCAAGTGGCCTGTGTGGCCAGCCCAGAGCCCTGCATGCAGAAAGCAATTAATGACTGTCTTCTAGCAACATTCATGTTCATCACTGAAAAATGCCTGTATTCACAACTCCCAACCTCCCACTGCACAGAGGAGAAGACTGAGGCTAGGAGCAGTCGGTGGCTCATCCAAGATCATGCAAGTAACTGGAGAAACCCCAGCCACCTGACTCCAAGTTCCAGGTACTCCCCACACCCTCACAGCTTTCCCTGGGAGCTCTTTTGCAGCCTGCAAAGCCCTTTCCTGACAGCAACAACAGCAGCCCCTACTTATTGAATGTGTGCCACCTACCAGTTACTGTGCTAGGTGCATCGCACAGAATAGTCTCCATTTTAAAACTTTTATGTTCTATGGAACTTTTTATTGCAAAGGTAACATGTTACTTGGAACACATCAGAGAAAATGAGCTGTGCAAAGAAAAGGTAACTATCCTTCCTGCTCATCTTCCCAACCCCTTCCAGCACACACACACAAAATCAACATTAAACGTGAGGTGCTTTCTTCCATACTCTCCCCCTGCTCATAAAAATGAGCAAAACGAGGATTATTGCATTCTCTGTTTTTGTGTTTTGAGATAGAGTCTCATTCTGTTGCCCAGGCTGGAGTGCAGTGGTGCAATCTCAGCTCACTGCAACCTCCACCTCCCAGGTTCAAGTGATTCTCCTACCTTAGCCTCCTGAGTAGCTGGGATGACAAGCGCACACCACCATGCCTGGCTAATTTTTGTATTTTTAGCAGAGATGGGGTTTTGCCATGTTGACCAGGCTGGTCTCAAACTCCCGACCTCAAACGATCCACCCGTCTCGGCTCCCAAAGTGCTGGCGTTAAAGGCGTGAACCACTGCACCTGGCCTGTATTCTATGATTTTTAACAAAATAGCAGACCTAACTCCTCATGTAAATCAGATGCTGGCTTTCCTCACAAAATGTCACAAATATCATCTCAGATTAACGGAAAGAGAACTGACACATGCTTCTTAATCAGCTGCATCATGTCACATAGTATGGACAGACCATAATTTACCCAGCAATTTCTCCATTGAGAGACATTCAGATGGTGCCCAGGTACTTTGCCAGCATAAGTAATGCTGCAATAAACAATCTGATAATATATTCTCAGGCCCCGATGTTTTCCCTTTCATAAAACAGAGTCCCCAAGATGCCACTGTCAGGTCAAAACGTACACCCTCTTAATTTTTAAATAGTCTATTATTTTAATCAAAAAATATGTCCTCATAAAAAATACGAATAAAAGTATAAAAAGGGCTGGGCACAGTGGCTCAAACCTGTAATCCCAGCACTTTAGGAAGTGGAGGCGGGAGGATCAGTTGAGGTGAGAAGTTCGAGACCTGCCCAGCCAACGTGGCGAAACCCCATCTCTACTAAAAATACAAAATTAGCTGGGCATGGTGGCACACGTCTGCAATTCCAGCTACTTGGGAGGCTAAGGCACAAGAATCGCTTGAACCCGGGAGGCAAAGGTTGCAAGTGAACCAAGATCACACCACTGCACTCCAGCCTGGGCAACAGAGTGAGACTCTATCTCAAAACAAACAAACAAACATGTAAAAACAAGAAACATATATATAATTCCTCAATCTGGACATGGCTGTTAAGAACAACAGCCATTTGCTAAATTTCCTTTCAGAATGAAATGATGTAGTAGAGTGAGTTGCACTTCTTTAACAGACTCAGATCAAATTCCAATCAAACTTATGGCCATTCAATTTCCACCAGGAAGGCGTATGAACACCATTTCTCTGCATTTTCCCCACAGCTCTGTCATGGTTAAAGATTTTTGCCAATCTAATGGATGAAAATAGTATGCTTTCATCATTCTCATTGATATTTCCTTGACTAAAATGGAGATTCAACACTTCTTGTGGGTTTCTTAGGAACATGCCAGACTTGGAAATACGTGGAAAACAGAAACATCATTTGATCACCTGCTCAAGAATCATCTTACCGATTTTTGCTGTTCAAACATAAGTTTTTTATAGAAGAGATGGAACTGTTCAAAGCTGAGCTCATCTTTGTGTGCTCCTATTTCCTGTAAATATGAAAAAAGTGACCACATGATTTTTGATGTCCACCGTAAGAATGGCTCCATGCTATTTATAGAATAACTTTTATTTCAGGAATTGCATGCTATTTTATTGGCATGCCGAAGAGACAGCTATGACCACATTGTTTCAGTGTCATGGCTTTGAAAGGAAAAAGTCATGCTATTTAACATGGCTTTTCTACAACATTGGCTAAAATCAAACTCACATTCCTCTGAATCAAAACCCTCCACACCTTCCCTAATCCCCCTGTCTGGGAAAACATACTCACAGGGACACCTACCAAATAAGACCCTCCTTTGAGCCCCAAAAGGGAAGCGTCTCAGCCAGGTTTCCAAGAGACATGATGCGTAACTCCTCCTTTTTTGGGCAGAAAACACTCTCTTTGGACTTCCAACTTCAGACATATTTGTAGAGTACGTACATATAGGTCATTTTGTAAAGCATTGGGAGTGAGATAGAACTCAGCTCCAATTAATTGCTTTATGGCTTTGGGCAATTCCCTTGACCCTTTCAAACCCTCAGTTTTCTTTATCTGTAAAATGGGAGAACCACCACTACGCTCCTAGGGCTTCTGTGAAAGTGAACAACATACCTGAAAAACACCCGGTTCAGTAAATACTTGATAAAGAATTAAATGGCGACTGTGTAGCAATCAATGGTAAATGCTTCTCCCATCTCCCTCCTCTTCTGACCTACCCTTTTCTCTTTTTCTATTCTTGGATTAATGTGGAATACTGGGGGCAGGTCAAAGGATGCTTGATAAGCAATAAAATGGGATAATTCTTCCAGGAGCTCATTAATACAAAAATGAAATAAGCTTTTTCTGCTAAGTAACCTTGTAATGGAGCTGATATTGACAATGGGCATTGGAGTCCTCCAACTGGGGCTATTTGGATGGAGGGTTTCTCATTTCCTAAGAAGAATGAGTATTTCCCTGTAAGCAAAAATCGATGCCCATCATCTCCATCCTTCCTCACCTGCTCTACTATATCCCATCAGTCATGGAGTGGCTTTACTGCCCAGACCTACCAACAACTTGATTACGCAACAAAATAAATTAAACAATGTATGGAAGGATGGATGGTTGGAGAAACAGAAGAAGAAAAAAGAGCCAACTCTGACAGCTACACTACCAGGACTTGCATACAAAATGCCACGGTCCTGGTACCCTACACAAGGAATCTTTCATAATATTTTCCAAAAGACATACATGCATTCATTTCACTAGGGGAAAAAATGGGCTGCAGTATGGTCAGGGAAATAGGGAAAGCTGGACTAATGGAAAACAGGTCTGAGGGTAGATGTTCCAAGTCCAACAGCTCAGTAAACATGGTCTTTATTGATTGCATCCTCTGCTAGGATTGAGACTGTGGTCCTCAGATATGTCTGTGATCCCTCTGTCTGAACTAAGATGTACTCTGGAGGCAAAGGATTTTCTTGTGCACTATTCCACAGAACTCAAAGGCAAGTCACGGCTTCATGAGAGAGGCTAAGTCACTCTGCATTCATAAAATTCCCAGGCTGAGCCATGAAACTTACCACAAACTTATCTTTAAGGAACTTGGCACTGCTCACTTTAAAGTTGATCAGGGGCAAGATGGTCTTCAACTCTCGGAGACTGATGCTGCAAAAGAGGGAGACCCAGCTCTGTCACCTTGAGGGTTTTCAACAGCACAGGATTTAGCTGCTCCCATCAGTTCCCACCTCAGGCAGCCCTCTATGAGAGAGCCTGGTCAACTGTTGTTTATGGACCACTAAATGGGAACAAGACACTGAGGCAAGGTAGGGGTGACACTTCAATGAGCAAGGCGGAAGGAATTTCCATAGACATGGGTCACATAGGAGACTCACAGGGTAGGGTGATGCTCCAATGAGGAGGGCTGGTCTCC
Source organism: Hylobates moloch (assembly GCF_009828535.3). Taxonomy (NCBI): domain Eukaryota; kingdom Metazoa; phylum Chordata; class Mammalia; order Primates; family Hylobatidae; genus Hylobates; species Hylobates moloch. The sequence goes on from NW_026652281.1 coordinate 8,296,036, forward strand.
ACCCCTCAGGAATGTCCATGGACACGGGTCACATAGGAGATTTACAGCGTAGGGTGACGCCCCAATGAGGAGGGCTGGTCTCCACCCTTCAGGTATGTCCAGGGGTACAGATCACACAGGAGATTTATAGTGTACCGTGATGCCCCAGTGAGGAGGCACCTACACTGGAGATCCCCAGTACAAGGTGATGTCCCAGTGAGGAGAGCTGGTCTCCACCCTTCAGGAATGGTCATGGAGGAAGGTCTTGCAGGAGATTCAGTGTGGGCAGAAAATGGTGTCAGATGACCAGATAATCTCAATACAAAATGCCACAGAAATCCCAAAGGCCCAATATAGGTGCTGACAGGATATGTTTTCTGCCCAGGACTCTGAATGTCGAAGTGAAGAAATTCAATGACGCTTGGGTAAACAGTAGGAGTAGCTATCACACGCTTCATGTAGCCAAACACTTTGTCACCTAATTAGTGACACACATGAATGGATTAACAAGACTCCTACTGACTCTACCTGCCACCCAGAGGAACCACAACCACAGAACAGGCTTGGCAGGATCAGCCGGGAAAGACCCAGCTGAGCTTGACTCCAGTCTGACACTGTGAAGAGAAAAGAGGGATGTAGGGTACGTGGGGACCCCCTGCACCCCCAAAAATAAGTAAGTAAAAAAAATAAAGGTTTCTTTTAATGCCACTGGGGTTCAGAGCAAGGCAAGGTCACTAAGGGCCAGAGAGGGGAAATGGGAAGTAACAAGGCCTACAAGAGCACCTACTGTGTGCCAGGCTGCCCTGGGATCAACCAGGCGTTAAGGTTGCCTAACTGCTCACCAGATTCTACCTTCTGCAAAGCACACATAGTTGACCCCCAGGCCTCAGACCAGCCAAAGGTGGGGTGTCACAGGGGTACACAACTCGGCACTTGGAGCTGGATGGCAGGCAGCAGAGCCTGGATCTGAATCAAATTCCAGTGCTCAGTCACAGGAATCTGCATGAGTGTTTCTTCGAAGCCACATAGTGAGGTTCAGCTTAAGCGGGAAGCAAGGGCCAGGTGCAGTGGCTCACGCCGATAATCCCAGCACTTTGGGAGGCCAAGGTGAGCAGATTACGAGGTGAGGGGATCGAGACCATCCTGGCTAACACGGTGAAACCCCGTCTCTACTAAAAATACAAAAAAACATCAGCCACTCATGGTAGCGGGTGCCCGTAGTCCCAGCTACTCAGGAAGCTGAGGCAGGAGAATGGCATGAGCTCGGGAAGCCGAGCTTGCAGTGAGCCGAGATCGCACCACTGCACTCCAGCCTGGGCGACAGACTGAGACTCTGTCTCCAAAAAAAAGAAAAAAAAAAAGGAGGGCAGCATGGGAGAACACGTCCCAGGCAAAAGGAGCAGCAGCAACAGTAACCAGTAACAATGGTAACAAAAGCTGAAATTTCAATAGTGCTTATCAGGTGACAGGTGTTGTTCTAGGTGGTGCCTTATATGCATATTCACCTGTTTGATGTTTGAACAATTTTACAAGGCAGGTACCATGATCATCTCCATCTTCCAGGTGAGGAAACTGAGGCACCGATGAGTTTGGTACCTTATCTGTGCTAGCCTCAAACTCCAACCCAGTCTGCCCATAGTGACCACATCTGACTGCCTCCCAGTGAGTAGCTCACACAAGCAGAGGTGAAATTAGTGGGGTGGGTGGGTAAAGAATATGAGATCCAGACCCTTCTGGCTAGAGCCAAGTGTCCAGCAGAGCTAAGACAGGGTGGTCAAGAGAGGTAGCTTGCCCCAGCTTGCAGGAGAAAACTGCCCAGTTTCCCTGCACCATCCTCCCAGCTTCTGCTGTGGCATGCGGAAGGAGGCAGCACGTCACTGCCCAGCCACTGCGCTGGAGAAGGTCCAGTGTGACTCTGACCATCCTGTGTCCCCACCTCCAGCCTTTTCCTCTGGTTCTAATGGCCTCTGTAACAGCAGAGACTTCAAATGACAAGATACTCCCCACCCACTTACTGGTACCGCAGGGACAGCACCCACGGCTTTCACAGACAGAGCTTGAGGACAGAAAAAGTCCCTGTTGGGCCAGCTGGGGCTGGCGGGGCAGAGCAGCCAGCAGGGAAGTTGCCCCAGGGGCTTGCAAGAATCCTTCTGCCTCAGCCCTGGGGCTGGTCCAAGCAACAGCTGGGCCAGGGCAGAACGAAGGTGGAGGAGCAGCGGGAACAGGCGCTGCCAGAGCAGCAGTGAGAGGGGTCGCCGGGAGATGAGCCAGATCACGCTGGTGCCCCAGTGGAGCTCATCCTGGGAGCAAGGGAGAGGCCAGAGCCCCCCAGGAGCCCAGGCAACAGCAGGGCAAAGGAACCATCCCACCTCCAGGAACAGAGAGACTGAGGGGCCTGGGGCGCCAGAGCAGCTGCACAAGAACCAGTGGAGAAACCCCAGGAACCAGTGGCATGAGCATCCAAGCACCTGCGACATGGGAGCCCACCTGGTCCAAAGGCCTCCCCTTACAATGTAAACACTGCAGGCTGAGAGCTTCTTTGGTCTCCCAGTGCCAGGACAGCCTCACCCGATTTCCCCCAGGCGAGCCCCTCCCTCACTACCACCTCTGGGTGTGTGCGTGTCGTGCCGCATGGCCCAACCGAAACCAGCACAGGCAGGCTAAGCCCCCAGCGCGGGAGGGGAGGAAGCCAACGACTCAGCTTCACCCCTCTCTGCAACCTGCCATTCCCTAGAGACAGTGCCTCACCCAGGTCAAAGCCCCTTCCAAGGCAACCAGCTCTGACCCGGTCCACGCATGGGAACGAAGGCCTGGCCCTCTAGTCTCAATTCAGGACAGCTCCACAGGCCATGCTCAGAGCTCCCCGTCAGGTCTGCCCAGGCCATGGTTGTGACTCCCCAGCTGCCTGTTCCAGCTGCCTTCCTTCCCCCAGGGTAATGACCCTGCACTCCCCAGTAAGCCTCCTGCACACAAACCTGCATCTCAGATCATGTTTCCTGGGGGCTTAACCTAGGGCTGCGGGTTAGGAAACAAGGGAATCCCTTTGGGAAAGGACAGCAACTATTCCCTGAATGAGTTACCAACAGCCCCTCTCTCTCCCATGGCGAACAGCACTGAACAATCACAGTGTCCTCCCTGCTCAGCCTGGGGGGCCCCCGGGGTTCTTCAACTCCTGCACCCAGGCAGCCATCACCAAACGATTAAAGATGGCAGCCCCGTGACATTAGCAGACACCCTGAGGCTGGGCCGGCACCTCGACTGCCCCCAGCTCTTTTGCAGCAACAATGGCAATAAGAAACATTGGTCAAGTGTTCACCATGAGCCAGGCACGGTCCACGCACCCTTCACATACTAACTTCTGAACCCTCACATCTGCTCTGAGAGGCGGGAACTATTATTTTATCTTTTACACATGAGGAAACTGAGGCCCACAGAAATTAAATCATGTACCCCAGTTCACACAATGAGTTAGTGTGAGATCTGAGATTCAAACCTCAGCACTATCTGACAGAACTTTCGACAATGATGGAGACATCTGTGCTGTCTGAGGTGCTAGCTGCTAGCCACACAGGGCTGCTGAGCCCCTGAAATGCAGCTATTCCACTGAGGAGCTAAGTATTTTATTTTATTTTGTTTTGTTTTGTTGAAATGGTCACCTGTGGTGAGGGGGTGCCCTGCTGGACAGCGCAGCCCCGGAGTTCTGCTTCTCTACGTAGCTCCCAGACCAGCAGCATCTACATCACCTGGGGATTCGTTGAAATGCAAATTCTTGAGCCCTGCCCACCACCTACTCAATCAGCCACTGGCAGGTGGAGCCCAGCAGCCTCCACGTTCACAAATCCTCCAGGGGATTCCGGTGCCTGCTCAAATTTGAAAATTGCTCTCTAGACAGCCCTAATCTTCAACCCCACCTTTACAGCAGAATCTTATTTTAAAAATTTCCAATGCCAGAGGCCAAAATCCGAATCGCTACTGGTGTGGCTCTGCTAAAGCTCCTCAGGCGACTCTAACATTCTGGAGTCTCAAATAGGAAGCCTATTTGCATTCACGTTGAAGGAGATAAATGGACCCACCCACCTGCCTTCCACCTGCAACCCCCTCGCCCTTTGCCACCTCCCAGTAGAGTATTTCCTCTGTCCCTGCCAGGGCTAAAGGACAAAGGGAAGTGCACATTCCGCTTATGCAAATCCAATGTTATATGCCAAGCGGCCAAGGGCAGAGGAGGGAAAGGAAGTAAGTGTGAGGATATGAAGAAAACAGAAACCTGTGCATTGCCTTGGGAAGGTGTAGCTGCTACAGAAAACAGTATAGCAATCCCACAAAATAAACAGAATTACCATTTTATCCAGCAATTCAGCTTCTGGTTATATACACAAAGGAATTTAAAGCAGAGACTCAAACAGATTTGTACACCCATGTTCACAGCAGCACTATTCACAATTGCCAAAAGGTGGAAGCAACTCAAGTGTCCATTGATGGACAAGTAGATAAACAAAATGTGATCTATCTGTACAATGGATATTATTCAGCCTTAAAAAGGAAGAAGATTCTAACACATGCTACAACACAGATGAAACCTGGAGACATTACACTAAGTGAAATAAGCCAGATACAAAAGGACGAATATTGCATTAGTCCACTTATATGAGGTACCTGGAGCAATCCAATCCAGAGAGACAGACAGTAGAGTGGTGGTTTCCAGGGGCTAAAGAGAGAACCAATGGGGAGTTACTGCTTAATGGCTGCAGAGTCACAGTTTGAGAAGATGAAAAAGTTCTGGAGATGGATGGTGGTGACGGCAGCACGACAACATGATATACTTCATCCCACAGAAGTACATATCTAAGAACGGTTAAAATGATCAATGTTGTTCTATGTTTCATTGTTGTTACCACAATAAAACAAATTTTAACATTTGTTTTTAATTTTTTTAAATCATAAGGTGATTGGTCAGGGTGGGGAAGGGAAGATTTCTGCATTTCCCCCAGCTCTCAACAGCACAGTTTTTTTTGTTTTCGTTGTTTTTGGTTTTGTTTTGTTTTTGTTTTTGTTTCTCAGACGGGATCTCACTCTGTTGCCCAGGCTGGAGCTCAGTGTCACAATCATGGCTCACTGCAGCCTCGACCTCCCTGGGCTCAGATGATCCTCCCACCTCAGCCTCTCAAGCAGCAGGACTACAAATGTGCACCACTACACCCAGCTAACTTTATTGTACTTTTTGTACAGATGGGGTTTTGCCATGTTGCCCAGGCTGGTCTCCAACTCCAGAGCTCAGGCGATCCACCTGCCTTGGCCTCCCAAAGTGTTAGGATTACAGGTATCAGTCACCGTGTTTGGCCAATAGTACATTAAAAAAAAAAAAAGGAAAAGCGACACCAGTGGGGACAGTAAGTCTGCAAACCCTGGTGCCACCCCTGACAACCTGGGCTGCTTTATTCAAGTCACTTAACCTCTCTGGGCCTCAGTGTCCTCACACAGAAAATGGGTCTGAGAGCACCCAGCTCACCCGTCAGCCGAGAGCGTATCCTAGGGATGTAAAGTGCTTATTACAGCCATGGCTGCAAAGCAGGCTGTAAACAAATGCCCGCTGCTACCATTTGCCTCTAGAAAAGTCAAAAAATGAAACAGGGTGCTTGGGCCAAGCAAAACACCTAAGACTTATCCATTGCCCGGGCTGGGCCAGCCCTGAGCCTGCCCCCTCTCGCCTTCAGTCTTTCCTCTGCTTCTATGGCTCCTTTGTTTTCCTTCAGGAAACACGATTAGTCTCATGGGTGACAGGAAAGGGAGGGAAATTGGCAGGACAGAAGTTAGTTGCTCTTTCATTGGCACCTTGGTCAAAGTTTCTTTTGCAAAGCTCCCTCCAGGCTTCCCAGAACCACGGGAAAGGTGGGATTTTCCACATGTTGACAGACAGCAGGGCTCTACCCACTGGGAGGGAGGTGGAGGAGAGGATGCCAGTGAGCACGCAGGGGTGAACTCAGTCCAGAAACAGAAAAGGTTCTCTCCGCAGAGGGTCCTGGACCAGCTGATGGGAAGATGGATCTCTGTGCAGGACTTGCCAGAATCCCTCCTGAGCAAGAGGGTGGTATCCATTTCTTGACCTCACAGATGAAAAGCCCACTTCAGAGCCAGATTGGCCACACCATACCAGCACCGTGTGGAGAGAGGCACTGAGGGTGGCTCCCTCTCTCAGCCCTGTGCCAATCTCAGCTATGAATCATCATAAGCCACGGAGAAAGAAAACTCAGAGGAGGCATCACCTCCGAGGCTGAAAGAGACCAGTGTGTACCAAATCTTCCAACACAAGGACCTCATTTAATCCACCTCAGTAACACTAGAGGGTGGCCCAGCATGGGGGAGCAGACAGGGCATGTTCGATGAGAATAAGAGGAGGGAGAGAAAGGCAGGTAGACAGAAAAACATGGAGGGAGCTAATGGCTGACCTAACATTACTAGACTTTTAACCAGTTCCTGGTTAAGAGTTCCAAATTCTCCCATCGGGCATGTGAAGCAACCAGGGAAGCTCACCCAAACCCTGAAGCCAACAAGTAACAGAGGACATTGACCAGACATGAAGTCACCTTCAAGATGGAAAGATTTTCAGGAACAAAATAAGAGAGCTGATAGAGTTTAGTTATTGGAAATTAACTAGGATCATGACATATCTACATGGGATAATGACATATCCACATAGGATAATGACATAAATAAACCAAGAATGAATGAAAGGAATATTTTACCAAAAAAATAAGGTGTCTCGTGTGAGGCTAACACGAGACAAGGACTGAAGAGCTCAATGCAATCCCTGGCATGCCGAATACATGGCTGTTCAATAAATGGTAGGGGTTTTTTTGTTTTAGTTTTTGGTTTGGTTTTTTTTGGTTTTTTGTTGCGATGGTGGGTTTTTTTGTTGTTTTTTGTTTGTTTGGTTTTGTTTTGTTTTTTTGAGACAGAGTCTTGCTCTGTCACCCAGGCTGGAGTACAGTGGCGTGATCTCGGCTCACCGCAACCTCCACCTCCCGGGTTCAAGCAATTCTCCTGCCTCAGCCTCCTGAGTAGCTGGGACTACAGGAGCGTGCTACCATGCCCGGCTAATTTTTTGTATTTTAGTAGAGACAGGGTTTTACTGTGTTGCCCAGGCTGGTCTCGAACTCCTGAGCTCAGACAATCTGCCTGCCTCTGCCTCCCAAAGTGCTGGAAATATAGATGTACACCACCGCACGTGGCCAAATGGTAGTTTTTATCATTACATTACTAAGAGCTGAATCATACCTCAAAAACATAATGAATTAAAAATGCTCAACCTCACCCATAAAGAAAGCAAGTTTAAGCAAAAACACTTGGTTGCCTCGGTTGCAGATAAACAAAGATCAAAGTCTAATGGCACAATAAATCATCAAGAAAGGGTGCCCTCTTGCCCCACTGGTACAAATATTATACAAATTGCTACCTCTCGCTATCAAACTATTAGACCAGCAAACATTGTGCTGCTGTATTCGTTTCTGAGAATTTATCCTACTCACAGCCACCACAAATGAGTTTACAGAAAGATAGACCCAAAGGTTTCCATAGCAGCATTAATCACAATAATAATAAAGGATTGGGAGCAGCTTTCTGTGCATCAACACGGAAATGATTTCTGAAATGACAATGCATTAATCTAAGGAGAAACCAAAACCGCATTTGCTTTTTTTTAAAAAATGTCTGGGTAAGACTTCACCTTTCCAAAAAAAAATAATAATACTAATAAATAAGCCAGGCATAGTGAAACACACCTGTAGTTCCCAGCTACTTAGGAGGCTGAGGCAGGAGGATCGTTGGAGCCCAGGAGTTTATGGCTGCAGCGAGCTATGATTGTGCCACTGCACTCCAGTCTGGGCAACAGAGAGAGACCCTGCCTCTAAAAAATAATAATAATAGTCTGTCATAGAGCTTTGTGCAGGACTGATAGGGAGCTTCTCCAAGACGTACTTTTAAGTGAAAAAGTCAAGTAAACTGAATACACGTTATCACATCACCCAACACATCTCTACCAGGCCTTAGAACCACCTGGTGGCCAGGCACAGTGGCTCATGCCTGTAATCCCAGGACTTTAGGAGGCCAAGGTGGGCAGATCACAAGGTCAGGAGTTCAACACCATCCTGCTGAACACGGTGAAACCCTATCTCTACTAAAAATACAAACAAATTAGCCAGGTGTGGTGGCGGGTGCCTGTAGTTCCAGCTACTTGGGAAGCTGAGGCAGGAGAATGGTGTGAACCCAGGAGGCAGTGCTTGCAGTGAGCCGAGATCCTGCCACTGCACTCCAGCCTGGGCAACAGAGCGAGACTCCGTCTCAAATAAAAAAAAGAACCACCTAGTTTACTTCTTCACGGTCAATCTCTCTCCTGTCACAAAGCATGGGCTGGTGCCATCAGGACTGTGGTTACTGCTGTATTCCCAGGATATTAAAGGTGCTCAAATATTTGTGATGAGGTCCGAATGCCCCATGGCAGAGATCATCTCTGAGGCTGGACTTGAACTTCCCGCGGAATAGAGGCTCCCTCCAGGAGGACGATTTTGTCACCCTCAACCCCAGGACCCAACATGGCATCTGCAGATCACATTGGACGCAGTGAGGACCTTGCCCCCCGCAAGTCATGCTCCCACACCCTTGGAAAGTTTAAAGAGAGAATGAAGATCGAAATCCAAAAGTGATCAGAAGAAAACTGAATGACTCTTACCTGTTTCTTCTGGTTTGATCCACAGAATATATCTGCTTTCTCAGCCAACTGGAAAGAAATTTGAGACAAAAGAAAGAAAGAAAGAGAAAATTAGAAAATAGCACAAGTCTAAGTGAGTCCTAAGGGATGTGCACAAAAGGAACTGGAACCAAAAGGAGGAGTCTTCCAACTTTCTAACAAGGACAGCTTGGGAAGCAGTTTCCTTCTAGGAATGGAAAAGGCCTATATAAGCCAAGATTTCAACTCAAAACGGCCAGGTTTCTTTACATTGACAATTCCTTCTGATGATAGTCATTAATCCCCAAAAACCTAGAAAGAAAAATAGTACAAAGTAGAGGACTTTGATTTAGTGGAAGGAAAATAACTCACACCCCATTGCCCATCCAGACTTCCATGACACGGAAGAGACAATCTTGAGGTCTTCATCAACCCAGGAGGGAGTGATAGGTGGAAAATTCCAGACCTTGTGTCTGTCCTCTGATCAGTCCACTGAATCTCTTATTAAATCCTTTAGGAAGGAAGCCCTGTTTTCCCCAACACATACCCCAGGAATGTTTCTATCTCGACTCCAATGCACCACTCACTCCAATAGGCCAAGGCTGAAAACTAGCACAGGGAAATGCTCTTATTTGAAAAACTGTAAAGCTTACACTGCTCCTAGGCACCCATTGCATACAAGACACTCAGTGAGCCTCAAAAAACCCATGTCCCTTTTTTTTTTTTTTCCTGTAGCCCATGTTGGCTAAAGGCAGCAGAATAAAGGAATCAGCGACTATGCAAATAAACAGGCAAAAGCCAACTACCTCTCGATAATGGTGGGTGTGGACGCATTCATTGCTTCTTGGTGTAAGATTTTCAAGCCAGAGAGCCAATTAACTGCATCTTCTTTAGAGTCAGCTGGAGTGGAGAAAGGGAACAGAAATGCTGTGTTAATTCCTGGGAAGATGTCTGCTTACAAAGCCCGGCCCCATACAGATCACAACGACGGGAGAAGCCTATGCTGGTTTCTAGTTTTGCAGGAGGCAAAGAAAGCATCCCCTTCACACCTTCATGGCTCTAGGACCTGCTTTTTGTCTGAGATGGGGCCACACATTCATGATGAGCTTTGTACCACAGGGATGACAAGTGGGTTATTTCCTGTGCCAAATGGGATCAGCTAATAATGGAGGGAGTGGTGGGAACTATCGCTATGATATTGTTAACATCATTTGAGCACTAACTATATATATATACTAGACATTGTTCTAAGTGTTTTTCCTATATTGATCCCACAAGGGAAGTACTATTATATTCCCATTTAACACTTGGAGAAACCACTGAACCTAAGACAGGTTCAGTGATGTGTCCAAGGCCACACAGCTCCTAGCAGCCATTACAGACTGAATATTTGCATTCCTTCCGAATTCATATGTTGAATCTCTAACCCCTGAGGTAGGGCCTTTGTGAGGTATTTAGGTTTACATGAAGTAATGAGGGTGGCGCCTCCATGAGAGGATTAACGCCCTTTTAGAGAAGAGAAAGAGAGACTAGACCTCCCTCTCTGTCCATGCACACCCTGAAGAAAAGCCATGTGAGCACACAACAAGAAGGCGGCTGCCTGCAAGTCAGGAAGAGAGCCCTCACCAGAACTCAACCATCCAGCATCTTGATCTCAGACTTCCCAGTCCCCAGAACTATGAGAAAATAAATGCCTGTTGTTTAAACCCCCAGTCTACAACATTTTGTTATAGTAGCCAGAGCACACTGAGACAGTGGAAGACACAGATTTTAAACAATAATCCATTCTCTTACCCTGGCAGCACACTGACTCCAGGGATGAAAAAGCTGAGGAATTCAAACCCAGGTGTCCAACTCCAGAGCAGAGTTTCCCAACCCCAGCTGTTCAGGAGATTCACTTGAGGGCTTTTCAAAACCCCAATACTTAGGTCCCACCCTAAAGTAATTAACCCAAAAGAGAGGGATGAGGGAGACATCAACAGGTGGAAACACCTGCCTGGTGCCAAAGTGTATCAAAGGTTGAGTGATCCGCCTCCTCTGCTGCTATAACAAATGACCACAAACTTAGTGGCTTAAAGTAATACAGATTTATTTTCAGACCATTAGAGAGGCCAAAAGTCTAAAATAGAGCGGTTGCATGAGATCTCTGGATTCCTTCTGAAAGCTCTTGGGAAGAATCTGTTTCCTCACCTTTCCTAGCTTCTGGAGGCTGCCTACATTCCTTAGTTCATGGCCTCTCATCTGCTGACCTTTGTTTCCATCCTCACATCTCTTTCTCTGAGAATGACCTTCCCATGTATCTAAGAACCCTTGTGATTCCACTGGACACCCAGATTGTCCAGGATATTTCCCATCTCAAGATCCTCAATTTAACCATACCTGCAAAGTCTCCTTTTCCACAGAGATTAATATATTCACAGGTTCCCAGGATTAGGACATGGGCATCGTGGGAGGGCAGTATTCAGCTTCCCATGGATGAGTACCACTGGCTTAGGGATTTAGATTTTGTTTCATTAAAGAGTATTAGCTTTTAACCCTATGCTAACTGATAAAATGCAGGATCTAGAATAATCTGCACCACAACCCTAAGCAGCTGTCAGTATCTCCCCTGCTTCTAATCAAGATGGCACAGAGGGACAGCAAGTAGAGCTTGCTAATACCCAGGAGAGTATGGCTTGCTAATACCCATGGTTGCTATTACCCTTGCTAATAAGCAGCAGTGGGGAGTGGTTAAGAGCTTGGCATATGGCAAAAGGAAGATCATAGCTCAAGTCCCACTGCACCACTTCAGGGCTGTGTGACATTCAGGAGGTTACTTAACCCTACTCTGTGCCTCATCTCACCTGTAAAATGAAGCTAACAGTGCAAACACCTCATGGAACTATGAAGCCTCTCCTTAAGCACCAGGTACTTTAGCAGTCCGTACACCCATGGCAGAGACTGCTGCTCTCATCTTCCCAAATAGATGCGGAGGAAACTGAGGCTCTGAAGGGCTGACTTTGTCTCAGAGCCAGTAAGTGAGAAGATGGAATGTGAATCAAAATCTTGACCATCACTGTGCTGACCTTGAATTTAGGGTTCCGGAAGAGGGACCCAGAGTGGGATATATATCAAAGTTCACATCCTGGCTTCCAAGCCCCGGGCTCTTCTGGTCTCCTTACCAAGTTAAGAACAGGGGGACAGGACTCATCCTGCAGGTGGGGCTAAGGAGACAAGAGGTGTGAAGCTTCACCGCCATGGGACTTGCCCTCCTACCCCATCTCTACCAACTCACCCTCCATATCATCAATCAGACATTCGCTCCTCATTTCCTACATCCGACATACTATTTCCCTCCTCCAAGCCCAGGCACACACCACAGCCTTTCCCTGGAGCACCCTCCCTCTCTTTCCTCCAAACTCCTACTGAAGCCTCAAAACCTAATGTAAAAGTCACCTTCTCTGCCAAGCTTCCCTGGAATTAAACATTCACAGCACACTGTATCATGCTTGCACTAGGTCTTATCCCACTGCACACATCTGTCTCCCCAAGTAGACTGAGAGCTTCTTAAAGGCAGCACCAAGTCCCATTCATCTTCCTAGCTCACTGGCATGTACACAACTTAACAGAGAGTATAGGCTCAAAAGACATGTAGTAAAAGAATGAATGAGAAACTAATAAGTTATCTGACCCTAAAGTAAATGTCCCTATATTGCTCAACTTTGAGAGCTGCCTCCACTTTGGTCTATTTTAATCGTATTTATTTTCTTAATTAATCTACATATACTTCTAAGTCAATAAATTCTAGGACTGAACTTGAAAGTAGCTACAAGCTTCTGCCCCTGAGTAAAGTGAGGAAAGTGCATGTGTGTGCAATAGAAGATCTCAGGACAGTTCCTTCAGATCAATCGGATTTGCTGAGCTACATCCTGCTGGAGGAAAACAGGTTACATTTTTCTGGTTTTTTTTTTTTTTTTTTTTTTTTTTGAGACGGAGTCTTGCTCTGTTGCCCAGACTGTACGGCAGTGACGCAATCTTGGCTGACTTGTTCAAGCAATTCTTGTGCCTCACCCTTTCAAATAGCTGGGACTACAGGTGCGCACCACCACACCCAGCTAGTTTTTGTATTTTTAGTAGAGACAGGGTTTCACCATGTTGGCCATGCTGGTCTCAAACTCCTGACCTCAAGCGATCTGCCCACCTCAGCCTCCCAAAGTGCTGGGATTACAGGGATGAGCCCAGCCTACATTTTTCATCCAACATAGCCTGGCCTTCAGTGTTAAAACTACCTAATCATCACTTATTCAGCTCTCAGCATGAGCTAGAGAGACACTTAACATACTCCTCACAATACCGCCATGAGATAGGCATTATTATTCTCCCCATTTCACAGCTGAGCAAACTGCAGCTCAGAGAGATTAAGTCACTCACCTAAAGACACACAGCTAGAAAGGGGCAGGGCTGGGATTCAAAACCATGATCCCAAATACACATCAGTGAGCAGGCAGGGGTGAGCATTCTGCTATTAGCCAACTTCTTCAGGAAGAGACTAAGGCACAGGGAAGGAGAAAGGCACAGAAACATGCACCCACCTGCCAAGCTGAGCGTGCTGAGGACGAACTGAGTGCCATACAGGATGGTGAAGCAGCAGTCTTCTTTCTGGCGAACTGCTTTTGCTCGCTCGAAATCTTTGGAGTTCTTCCCTGGGCGGATTTCTTTTATTTCCATGATATCCACTAAAATGACATTAACATGAGCCAATTAGAAGCGGGAGTTCACTCCACCTGAGAATGCAGCCGCGCACCTGCAGCCCAGGCACAGCCTGCCTCCTTCCTTCCCAAGAGGATCCCGCAAAGCTATCTCTGCACCTGGACTCAGTGCCCCCTCCTTCTGGAAATGGACAAAGGGCCAAGAACCTACCCGGGCATTTGCTGCTACCCCACAAACCCCTGGAGTATGAAGAGTTTGGGGTTTCCACTCACCCTGTTTCTCAGACACGTTTTAAACTAGGACAATTAATTTTTGTAATGCAACTCAGATTTGAGGAAATAAGCACAGACTATTCTACCGAAAAAAAAAAACAAGAGACTAAATTGATGCTCATTAGAGATCACTCTAGGCAGCCTAAAAGTTCCAACCATCCAGTTGACCTTGACCTTGATGACCTTTTCCCTTGAGTCCGAAAAGCTACAAATGCTCTGTGGCTCAGTTGAAGGGGCAAGAGAAAATGAAGGCACTGAATAACGGCTTCAAATTAAAAATAATAATAAGAGGCCAACTCCAGCACTGGGGATGGTCACACAGGTTCTAGATATCACAGGGCCTATGGGAAGAGAGTGGTAAACTATTACTCTGGTAACAGTCCACAGTAATGGACTGTTACCAATGTGCCACGGCCTCCAGTATTTATGCCTTATATAGCCAGCACAAATGATGCTGTGCCAGTTCAGGGTCTGATCCTTTTTTTTTTTTTTGAAACAGGATGTCGCTCTGTCACCCAGCCTGGAGTGCAGTGGCATGATCTCAGCTCACTGCAACCTCTGCCTCCTGGGTTCAAGCAATTCTCCTGCCTCAGACTCCAGAGTAGCTGGGATTACGGGCATGCGCCTCCATGCCCGGCTAATTTTTCTATTCTTAGTAGAGATGGGGTTTCACCATATTGGCCAAGCTGGTCTTCAACTCCTGACCTCAAGTGATCTGCCTGCCTCAGCCTCCCAAAGTGCTAGGATTACAGGCGTGAGCCAGAGGGCCTGGCCTGGGGCCTAATCCTTAAGAAGGCCTGGTACCTTCCATTTTGGGCTCTGGGGGAAGCCAGCCTCTGTGTAAGAAGTCAGACTACCTAGAGACCACCATGCTGTAAGAAGCCCAAGTTAGCCGCATAGAGAGGCCATGGAAGAAGAATCAACGCCCTCAGCCAACAGCCCAGCTGAGTCCCCAGCCAACAGCCACAGAGCACTAGATCATCTTAGAAGTGGATCCTCCGACCCCAATGAGCTGCCCCAGCTGACAACATGTGGAACACAGACAAGCTCTCCCAGTCCCCACCCATGCCCAGATTGTAGAAATATATGCAATAAATAAAATGATTGTTGTCTTAAGCCACTAAACACTGGGATAGTTTGTTGTACAGCAATAGATAACAGAAACAAATAAGAAATCCTTCCTTTCTGCAACTTCTGCTGCCATGTGACTCCACCCACTCCTGGTCAAAACCTACCGGGCCAGGATGGCAACCTGACTGACTCAAAGCTGACTCCCCATTCCCCCTACAAGATGACCAGTGAATTCTGGGCTGGCACAGAGACACAAGCTCAACAAGCTCAGCCAGTCTCTTTTTCCCTTTCTTCTGAAAAACAAAAACAACAAACATCTTTTCATGGGATGCACCCATTCCATGTGCTTTAGATAGAGCTGATTCACCCCCACCACCTTCAACCATAAGCTGAAGGGGACAGCAGGGGACTGGGAATGACCCAAGTGCCCTGGCTCAGTGACTGGTTCAGGGACAGACACATGGCCCAGCTGCACCATCAGCATCTTCCTGGGACTTATTTGGCCAGGACTACTGGTAAGATGTCCCCTCCACTGCTGCTCTCAGGCTGGTAAAACATGAGTCTCGGAGTAGCAGGGACCACCTTGTCTACCACGGAAGAAAGTGTTATCAAACCCTGGTGTACCTTTGAACTCCAGCACTCCTGGAGACAAGAGTGAGAAAGGAGATCTCAGCTTTGCAGCAAGAAGAGGTGGCTCTGGCCTGGAATTAAGGAAGAGGACAGAACGAAGTCCCCAGAGGTGAGCAAAGGCATCTTAGAGTCATAGTGAAACAGCAGGAAAGGTTCGTGGCCATTCACAGGCAACGATGGGAGCTAGAGGAGGAGAGCAGAGAATAAAGTTAGAGGAGAGGGGATGGGATGTGCTCAAAGCTTTCTGAGTTCTTACCATGGGTCTAGCTCAATTAGAAACAGCTCAGTGGGCAAAAGCCATGTGAAAACAAGCCAGGCACGGTGGCCCAAGCCTGTAATCCCAGCACTATGGCAGGCCGAGGGGGGCAGATCACTTGAGGTCAGGAATTTGAGACCAGCCTGGCCAACAAGGTGAAACCCCATCTCTACTAAGAATACAAAAATTAGCTGGGCTTGGTGGCACATGCCAGTTGTCCCAGCTACTTGGGAGTATGAGGCAGAAGAATCGCTTGAACTCAGGAGGCAGAGGTTGCAGGGAGCTGAGATCACGCCACTGCACTCCAGCCTGGGTGCCAGTGAGACTTTGTCTCAACAAGAACAACAACAAAAAGACCATGTGAAAAGACTAAAAAAACAGCATGTCATCTACACCCTGTACATGTCTGGTGGTAGACATACCCACCTATATATGTGACAAGATTTCGTAGAACTACACATCAAAACAAATGCAAAATAACAAGAAAATTGAGTGTATGTAAAAAATGGTGAAAACCAATTAAGATCTGCAGTTTCATTAATAGCACTGCACCAGCGTCCATGTCCAGGTTTTGATAACTATGGTGATGAAAGATGTTATCAGTGGAGCAGCTAAATGAAAGGTTCACAGACACTGTACTATTTTTGCCACGTCCACGAGTCTAAAATTATTTCAAAATAAAAAGTTACTAAAATCACTTCTCAATTATGGGTGGCCCTATTATTAGGGAGGTGGTATCTCTAAACCTTGTTGGGTAGAGTATTTGGGATGAAGGTGAGAGAGAGTAGAGATACGACTCATCCCCCCTCACATCCCAGTGAGGACTTCTACTACAAGCTGGCTGGGGGGGCCCATAACTAGTGGGGACCCCACGCAGACCTTGCGCTATAAATCTTGTTCAAAGGGCCATTCCCACTGATTGCAGATCTGGAGGAAACTAAAATAAGCGGCTCCCGTCTTAAATCTTACTCAAGGGAGTTAACCCTATTGGCCGCATGTGCGGGAGATCTGAAGAATCACCAGTCCTCCACCTTAGCTGCATTATAATAGTAAACATCATGCCCAGGGGTGGGGATTTAACACGCCAATGAGATATGCAACACAGGAAGAGGCTCTCTATCCTGTTATACTGTGCAGGTGCCAGAAGTTCCCCGCCTCTACATGCTTAAATATCACTCACTGCCTACTTTAGCCCCTTTAAAATTCCTCTCCTGACTGTCTTCGGGGAGCCAGGCAGAGAATTCTCTCTCTCTCTCTCGTGCTGCTTCTCTTATGCCTGGGCATAAGCTCCAATAAAGCCTTATCCGGGAAAACTCTTTTGACCTCATGTGAGTTTCTATCACAGTGACAGCCCAAGAACGCATGCTCAGTAAAAGATGGACATGTCGCCACTCTTCACCCAAACCAGAAACCTGAGTCTTCCTTATCTCTTCTCTTTATCTTCACTCCTCAAAAACAAACAAACAAAAAGATCCTTTCCGTGCACTGAAATTTATTTTATTTATTTGCTTCATTTATTTGGGGGAAGCTTGATACTTTTATAGACTTCATGATGTTGCACCCCAAAATACTTAATTTATCTCAAAAAAAGGAGCACATTTTCTTATAGAACCATAAAACCTTACATCTAACAAAACTGATGATAATTACTTAACACGACCTAACACCTTGCCTGTATTTAAATTTCCCCAGTTTTCTCCAAACTTTTTACAGTAGACTTGAAGACAAATAAAATGCACACATCTTACCTGGTTATGTCATTACATCTTCAAACCTAAGGAGTCTCCTTGTTTACTTTTGTTTTCTCTTGTGCCTTTGACTTTTTAGAGACACTAGGCACTGGAATTCATTTTTAGAGGAAATCAACATGACTGATGTAACTGCTTTAGTAATTATCTAAAAACTTGAAAGGTATTAAGGTTTGTTTTCCAAAGTTAGTTATTCACCCACCCAGGTGACTGCCAGTGAAAGTCTAGTGACTTTAAGCAAACATTCTTTTCTTTTCCTGTCTAGTCTAACAATTCTCTTTCCTGCTAAAATGTCTTCGAGAGGGAATTTTGTTTTTTGGTTTTTGTTGAGACAGAGTTTCGCTCTTGTTGCCCAGGCTGGAGTGCAGTGGCACAATCTCGGCTCACTGCAACCTCCACCTCCTGGGTTCAAGCGACTCTCCTGCCTCAGCCTCCCGAGTAGCTGGGATTACAGGCACCCACCACCACACCTGGATAATGTGTGTGTGTTTGTGTGTGTATTTCTAGTAGACACAGGGTTTCACCATATCGGTCAGGCTTCTCTCGAACTCCTGACCTCAGCTGATCCACCTGCCTTGGCCTTCCAAGTACAGAGATTACACGTGTGAGCCACCACCACCAGCCAAGAGGGAATCTTTGAACTGGCCTATGGTGAGCATCTGTCCTTACAGCAAAATTATACATAACTAAAGAAAAACTTTTTTAGACAATGTAACATTGTCTTCCAGCAATAGCCACATTTTAACAATTCTACTTCTGAAATTGCTCTGGAATCTGTCAACATCTATCCATTTCCATGGCCAACACCACAATCCAAGCCACCATTATCTCTTGTCTATGGAGGCACCTTCCTGACTTGTCTCCTTATAGCAGTACCTTATCCCCACAGTCACCTTATGAAATACAAACAGGCTCGTGCCACTCCTTGGGATCAAGCCTTCCCGTGGCATCCCATTGCTGTTAGGACTAAGAACCACAGCCCTGTGACGACTCCTCCAACCCCGCATGGCCTAACCAACTGCCTCCCGGCCCTAGCTCCCCATGCGCCACCCACACAGACCCCTCTGAGCATCTCTCATAGGTCACACTCATTCCTACCATAGGACATTAGCGGTGCTGCTGGCACCACCAAAAACGTTCTTAGTCTAGTTAACACCAAGCTCTCCCTTCCAGTCTCAGCTCAATCGGATCAAACTCAGAAAACCTCCCAATGCCTGCTATGATCTACACCAAGCACCTCTCTTCCACAGCACTCAACAGAGGCAAATATTTATTAGATGGCATCTGTGGATCCACAGCCCTCCTTTCCTAGACTGTAAGCTCCATACATGCAGGGATTGTGCACCCTTCCTCACCACTATGCTCCACCCCTATCAGAACGGCTGGCACACAGCAGGGCCCAATAAGTAGTTCTTGGAAAGAGGAAAGGGACAGAGAGAGATGGGGACATCAAGAGGGATCAAACTACTGGTGACAGGGCGGAGCAGGGGACAGAGAGGAAGAAGGACAGAGGAGGAGATGACGGAGACCAAGGGAGACAGAGAGGGATAGAGAGACCAGGTACAGAAAACGACAGGCTACCCACACAAGGAGGGAGAGAAATGCAAACATGCATGTACAAAGGCAGAGACACAGAACATGGTAAGAAAGAAAGAATGAAATGCTAACAGCCTTTCCAACGATACAAGCAGCCCTGCACATCTGCACACCCGCTTCCACTTCAGCCCAAACAAACACCCTTTGACGCCAGCTCTGCCCCAGGAAAGAGCTGCAGGCATCTGCCTTCATCAACCAGGACTTTATCATCCTGAACACCCCTCTCTTGCTTCTTCCCAAGACAAGTATTGGCTTATTCATCACACTTCTGAAATGATTATCCTTTCTCCACTGAGTGGCCTTTGCCCCTTTGTCAAAGATCAGTTGATGATATTTGTGTGGGTCTATTTCTGGGCTCTTGATTCTGTTCTACGAATCTGTCTATTCTTCTGGCAACATCACCTGTACTGATAACTGGAACATTAGAGTAAGTCTTGCAGTTCTCTGATTTCGCTCTACAATACTGTGTTTGCTACTCTGTATCTTCCACCTTTCCATATAAACTTTGGAATCACTTTGTCAATACCCACAGAATAACTTGCTGGGATTTTGTAATATTGTGACTTTTAATAAGATATACAGTCATCCCTCGGTGACTGTTGGGGATTGGTTCCAGGACCTTCCACAGATACCAAAATCCAAATAGATGCTCAAGCCTCTGATAAAAAATGGCAGAGTATTTGCATATAGCCTATGCACATCCCTCCATATACCTGAAATCCCTAGATTACTTTTAATACCTACTACAATGTAAATGTTACATAAGTAATTATACTGTATTGCTCAGGGAATAATGACAACAAAAAAGTTTGTCCATGTTCAGTAAGATGCAATTTTTTCAAATATTTTCAATCGACCATAGCTTAAATCCACAGATGCAGAATCCGCAAATACAGAGGACTGACTGTATGTATTTGGTCTCCAATCTCATTTTCTGGTACACAACTCCTAACACCCTTGGAATCTCCAGTGATAAGTATCTTTTTGTATGGCTGGGGGCTCCTAGATACCTCAGGATGAAGGTTGGCTGCCAGAGGAACCAATCATGTGATTAGAAGGTTGGAACTTTCAGCCCTACCCCCAACCTCCAGGAAGAAGAGAGGGGATAAAGATGGAGTTGGTCACCAATGGCCAATGATTTAATCAATCACGCCTTTGTAATGAGGCTATCATAAAAACCCAAGATGACAGGGCTTAGAGAGCTTCTTGGTTGCTAAACACATGGAAGTTTCTGGCAGGTGGCATGCCCAGAAAGAACATGGGAACCCTATTCCCCTCCCATATACCTTGCCCTATGCATCTCTTCTATCAGGCTGATCATCTTTATCTTTTGTAATATCATTTTAATAAACTGGTATACATGTTTCCCTTAGTTCTGTCAGCCACTCTAGCAAATTAATCAAACCCAAGGAGTAGGTTATTGGAACCTCAATTTATAGGCAGTCAGTCAAAAGCATAAGCCACAACTTGGGCTTGTGACTGGCATCTGAAGTGGGAGAGAGTCTTGACGGACTGAGCTCTCAACCTGTGGAATCTGATTCTAGCTCCAGGTAGATAGTATCAGAATTGAATTGAACTAGAGGACACCAAACTGGTGTCCAATGGAGAACTGTTTGCTTGATGTGTGGGGGAAAAAAACCATACACATCTGGTGTCAAAAGTGTTGAGTACAGAGGAAAGAGGGAAGAGAAAGAAAAAAAACACACCTTGGTTTTTCCTTTCTCTGAGGTGAAGTGTTTTGTGCTGTATTGAATGTGAATGGAAAAAAAAACTTTTCTTGTATCTCTATTAGATTTTGGTTGAGATTGTGTTGAATCTATAGATGAAGCCAGGAAGAACTGATATCTTGAAAATACTGAGTCTTCCTATCCGTGAACATGCATTATCTACTCATGATCCTTTTAAGCATTAGCCATAAGCCAGACGTTCTCCTGGATGTACTTGATCCTGGCCCTCAAGGGTCTTAGAGATACAGTAGCCTCATCCTTGAGGATAAAAATAAATGCCATATAGCAAAACTCTTACAGAGCACTCTGTGTTAGGCAGAGTGCTAATGTTTTGCATGTTATAATAGGTTGGTTCCCTGGAAGGTGAGCCTGAGTCAGGGATTCCTCAAGTGTTTACTAGGGGAGTGCAGGAGTGGGATGTGGAGGAAAATAAAGTTAAACAAGGCTGTGGTCCCACTTTGGGATGCGCTTCACCCTGACTGTATAGGGAGTGGCGGGGGGGATGTCTGGAGCATGAATCACACCAGAGAAGTAGGTCCTCCTGAAAGAAGGGAGGCCAGTCCTTCTTGTCCTCCCTGCCAGTCAGTCATTGGCTTGGCTTACAGCCACTACAACCTCCTAGGTGATGCAGCTTTCTTCTAGTGAGAGCAGTGCCTTGAAGAACTGGCACCTGTGAGCCACAACACCCAACACTCCTAGCAGTTGGGAAATGGCCCTCAAGCCTGGTAATGGGAGCTGAGTGGGGCACAACAGCATCCTCTATATTAACTCATCAT
The DNA here is from genome assembly GCF_009828535.3 of Hylobates moloch. Taxonomy (NCBI): domain Eukaryota; kingdom Metazoa; phylum Chordata; class Mammalia; order Primates; family Hylobatidae; genus Hylobates; species Hylobates moloch. Next base: position 8,317,499 of record NW_026652281.1, read on the forward strand.
TCCTCACAAGAACACTATGAGGCAGGTACCATGACTGCCCCTGTTTTATAAATGAGGAAACTGAGATGTGGAGAAGTGAAGTATCTTGGCCACGGTCACCAGTCACAAGTGGAAGAGCCAGCATTTGAACCATGACTCATAGCCAAGCAAGTGACTCTAAGAAGCCATATAAGAATATGCAGCTCTCTCTGTGGTTTTCTATCTGGTAATCAGCAAAGTCTGAGGGGGTCGGTGGGCATTTTTGTTGACATCCCCATCCCTTGATCTTACATCAGGCAGGGGCATCTTGGTGAATGATGATCCCACTACCCACAGGGGTGCAGAGCTGCAAGAAGAGCGGTCAGGCCCAATGTGCTCAACCTAGTGCATCCATGCCACCTTTCTGACCCGAGGCTGGGAACAAGATTCTAGTGCAGGGGCTGCAAATTCATGTTCCCAAGAGCTACCCAAGTCATGAGGAGCAGTGTGGCTACTGATGAGGTGGACAGACTCTGGAACCAGCTCACCTGGGCCTGGAGTCCCAGCTCCCCAACTTATAGCAGATAGCTTTGGACAGTGACTTCAATTCTCTGTGCCTCTGCTTCTTCATGTGAACAACAGGACTGATAGTGATACTTACCACACAGTGCTCTTGTGGGGATTAAATGAGTGCGTGTCTGTACATGTGTGTTTGTCAATTAAAATTGTACCTGGCAAAACAAAGATGTAGAGGGAAAAAAACAAAGATGTAGAAACTTCTCTGTACTTGTTAGCAACTGAATCAAGCTGGACACAAATAAGGCATAAAAAATAACATGGGACAGGGAACACTGGCTCATGCCTATAATCCCAGCACTTTGGGAGGTTGAGGCAGGAGATCATTTGAAACCAGAGAGTTCAAGACCAACCTGGGCAACAAAGCAATACCTCATCTCTACAAAAATAATAGAAAAAATAAACCCAGTTAGCCAAGTGTGCTGGTGCACACCAGTACTCTCAGCTACTAGAGAAGTTGAGGCGGGAGGATTGCTTGAGCTCAGGAGTTTGAGGCTGCAATGAGCTGTAATCACAACACTGCACACCAGCCTGGCAAGAGAGCAAGACCCTGTCTCAGAAAAAAAAAAAAAAGAAATAAAGAACACGGTGTCTCGATTTATTTGCTGCGAACATTAAAGAGGCAGATCCTTATGTACCGACATGACAAAAACTCCTTGACGACCTACGTAAATAGGAGACTAGATGTATACATCCATGTGTGTACACACATACATGCCCATGTGCACATGCACATATTATATACAGGTGTCCATCACTATGCAAATTCTCACTATCTGAAAGTCTACTATAAGTTATTAACTCTTTAATGTGAAATGCACCATGCAGATCACAGACCTGCTGTACCAGGTTCATGAGCACCTAGGTGCCAATGAAAACAGTGAAGGTGTGGGCCAGGCACAGTGCCTCAAGCCTGTAATCCCAGCAATTTGGGAGGCACAGGCGGGCAGATCACTTGAAGTCAGGAGTTTCAGACCGGCCTGGCCAATGTGGCAAAACCCTGTCTCTACTAAAAATACAAAAATTAGCTGGGCATGGGGGCATGTGCCTGTAATCCCAGCTACTAGGGAGTCTGAGGCAGGAGAATCACTTGAACCCATTGTGGGGGTACAGACGTAGCAGTGAGCCAAGATCACACCACTGCACTCCAGCCTGGGCAACAAGAGTGAAACTCCATCCGAAAGAAGAAAGAAAACAAAGGAAAAGAAAAACGAAAAGGTGGCCGGGCGCGGTGGCTCATGCCTGTAATCCCAGCACTTTGGGAGGCCGAGGCGGGCAGATCATGAGGTCAGGAGATCGAGACCATCTTGGGTAACATGTGAAACCCCGTCTCTACTAAAAATACAAAAAAAAAAATTAGCCCAGTGTGGTGGCGGGCACCTGTAGTCCCAGCTACTCGGGAGGCTGAGGCAGGAGAACGGTGTGAACCCGGGAGGCAGAGCTTGCAGTGAGCCGAGGTCACACCACTGCACTCCCGCCTGGGCCACAGAGCAAGATGCCTTCTGAAAAAAAAGAAAAAAAAGAAAAGAAAAACGAAAAGGAAAAGGAAACAGAAATGGAAACGGAAACAGAAAAGGAAAGGAAAGGCGTGTCTGTCTGCAATGGAAGAGAAGCAGTTAGATGCACAACGAATGGCACATCAAACCTGGCATCCTGCCCATTTTATTGAGTTCTTCTTTCATCCTAGCATTTGCTTCTGACAAGCAAACTACCAACTAGAGTCCAATTTAAAGGAATCTTTAGTATTTTAAACAGATCATTTCATTGTTTTTTCCATTACAGTACAAGGTAGTTGGAGGATAGAATAATATCATAATTCAGAACCATTGCCATATAGTATCCTATGTACTTTTTGCAAACATGCTTAGTAATGAGTTCACTGAAGCACCCAAAAATTGGGTATTTGTTGCTGTAGATGCTTTGTATTCATGCAAAAAATATCGGTGGGCTGATTTTAGGTACTTAAGGTTGTTAAGTGATACTAAGGAAACTGGCTGGGGTGTTTCAATCAGTTGGTAACACATCAGCACTTGTCTCTGTGTAATATGATGTAATATACTGCAATCCAAAAATGTTCCTCTCCAGTGTGTTTTCAGGAAAGTACTGGATTCGGCTAAGAAGGAATGTGCCTATTTGTAGGTGCGCACGTGTGTGTGTAAAGGTGTGAGAAAGGGTACCAAAAGATTTCCACCAACTTGCTGACAACAGGCACTACCAGTGAGAAGGAGATGGGCAAATGATGGTCAAGGAGGGCTTTATCTGCAAGGGTTCAAATTTTTGCCAACGGCTCATAGTGACTAAAGCACTTTATTCTCAAAGTAGGCTGTGGTCAGCAGACCTCAGGCCATGCACTCTTGCATGGTGGGGCTCAGTGGCTGAGTTTCCTGCTTGAAGAAAGTGAGATAACCCAGCCACAGAAATGAGGCTTCATCTTTGCACAACCCCACCCCCTTCCCAGCATCACCTCGGGTTTTCCCAGGTCCACCCCACCCCCACCGCCCATCCCTCCACTCCCATCCCCTGCAAACCACCCCCCACACATCAAGTCTCCTGGAGTCAGCCTCAAAGGCTGGCACCCCACTCTAGCCACCCTCCCTTGGCCCTCCCTGCCTACCCATCACCTTCTGGCACACCCTTGGGGATTTTTGGCCCCTCCAGACATTTCATAGCTTCCTCTCACTCCCCGCTTTACACCCCTGACCCCTTTGCTGGCCAGGCCATGCCCTGTTCTTCAAGCTCCCATTTCCTTCCTCCTCCCACTACTGATTCTCTGTCTCTCTCAGGCTCCCTGCACCCCTGGAAGGTCCTCCCACCCCTGACACCAGGAACATGGCTTTTTCCCCAATTCCCACACATGGCCTCAAGGGGCACCACACCTGACAATAAGCTTAACAAAAATTTCTCTCTGGAAGCTCAAGACATATTCAAGCGAGCAAACAGACAGAAGGCTTGGGCACCTTCCCACACATATCCCACCCTCTTTTCTGACTTTCAGTCATTCAGTCAACCACGCAGTCACAGAACCCCACGCTAAGCGCTAGGGATGCCACACTGCAGAGACAGACACAGTCCTGCCCTCAGACAGCTCCGAGTCTGGGAGGGAGGGCAGGCCCTGTCCAGGCCGGCATATGATACGTGGAAATCCACATCTCCATCCACATCAGGAGTGCAACAGAGTCCACACTGGGGCTCCTCCCCAGCAAGGGGAAGAAAGGCTTCTCTGAGCATATGCATCCTGGCTGAGTTCTGCAGACTGGAGCTCACCTGGGAAGAGGAGAAAGCCTCCCTTTGTAGGGAGTTCTGGAGTACAAAGACCCTGGTTCAAATCCTGGCTTGTACTCCCCAGGGGTGCACAGGAACCGGGCACGTTGCATTCCTTCTCTTTGCTGTTGCCTCCTCTGTACAAGCAGTGATGCTTATCATTGAGTTGTCATGCAAACCAAATGAAATAACATGAAATAAAAACCACATGGCACCAGGAGGGCTCCACCGAGGTGAGTTTAGCTAGTAACTAGGCTGAATGGTTTTCTGTACCACCTTGCAACACCAGCTTCCCAGCTGCTGGTGGTTTCACTTTAAGTAAAAAGCCCCAGCGTTTCTTACTGACCTCAGCCAAGGACCCTGCTTTAAGGAAAACGAAAGGTGTTAGGTTATTTCACACATGCAGCAGCGTCTGACAGGGCAGCTGGGGGAATAGGTGAGATGCACAGCAGAACATGTAATGACAGAAGGGGCTTCCAAGGCACACACGGTAGAGCAGAAAGAGCCCAGCTCTAGAAGGATCTAGCAGGCATGAGTTAAATCCAGCTCTTCCTCTCCTGGCTGTATGAAGAAGCCTCTATTCTGGCTTACTGTCTATCTTCTCATCTATAAAACGGAAAAAGAACATACACCCCATAGAGATATATCTGAAAAAAACTTTGCAAAAGGTAAAGTTTACAGCCGGGCACAGTGGTTCATGCCTGTAATCCCAGCACCTTGGTAGGCCGAGGTGGGCAGATCACTTGAGGTCAGGAGTTTGAAACCAGCCTGGCCAACATGGTGAAACCCTGTCTCTACTAAAAATACAAAAATTAGCTGGGCGTGGTAGTGAGCGCCTGGGTGCCTGTAATCCCAGCTACTCAGGAGGCTGAGGCAAATGGCTTGACCCCGGGAGACAGAGGTTGAAGTGAGCCAAGATTGTGCCACTGCACTCCAGCCTAGGCGATACAGTGAGACTCTATCTCAATAAATAAATAAATAAATAAATAAATAAAGTTTACTTTTTAGCCTGCAGATAGGGGGTGGGGCTGCCCTTATCTTCTTTGTTAAAAAGATAATAAACAACAGAGTTGTTGTGGCTGCGCTGACAGCAGAGGGGAGAACCAGTGTCCTGCTTCCGTGTGAAGAGATTCTTCGCAGATCATTATGCTCAAATAATTAGGTCTGTGATTCTCATGCTTCATATTCATGCAGAACTATTCAATAGATAAGAGTTTTAAGTGATGCTGGGAAACTGGTACTTCTCTCCCCTCTGGGACTCCCCCTCCCCAAGAGAGGAAGGGACCACTCCCTGGAAAAAGGAACTGAGGATACTCAGCTCAGACTCTTCGTCTTGTTCTAGCTGGATCCACCCCTAAGGAACCACGTGCCCCGCCCTGTTCCCTGCCACTCGGAAGGGAGCTGCCTCCAAGACAAGGGTCCCCAATCCCCAAGCCATAAACGGGTACCTGTCTGTGGCCCGTTAGGAATCGAGCCGCACAGCAGGAGGTGAGCAGGGGTCTAGCGAACATTACTGCCTGAGCTCCGCCTCCTGTCAGATCATCAGCGGCATTAGATTCTCACAGGAGTACAAACCTTATTGTGAACTGCGCATGTGAGGGACCCAGGTTGCACACTCCTTATAAGAATCTAATGCCTGATGATCTGTCACTGTCTCCCATCACTCCCAGACAGAACTGTCTAGTTGCAGGAAAACAAGCTCAGGGCTCCCACTGATTCTACACTATGGTGAGCTGTATAATTATTTCATTATATATTACAATGTAAACATAATATAAATGAAGTATACAATAAATGTAATGCCCTTGAATCACCCTGACACCATCCCTCCAGGCCAACCTGGCCCATGGAAAAGTTATCTTCCACAAAACCGGTCCCTGGTGCCAAAAAAGTTGGGGACTGCTGCTCTGAGACACCTATAGGCATCCACCCAGGCCATGACAGGGTGGGCAGGTCAGGGGCCAGGTGTCAGGCTCAATTCTAAGCGTGCTCTCCAGGCAGCCATCTCATCGCCCGTCGATGATTGCCGATGTTTCATTTCTCAATCATTTCCAAACTCCGGAGACAATGAGAAAATGAGGAGCTTTATGTGCTCACCACCAACACCCCCAACATGGGCCATTAAATAATTCTTTATTATTTTTTGGAGACAAGGTCTCGTTCTGTCACCCAGGCTGGAGTGCAGTGGCACAATCACAGCGCACTGCATCCTTGAACTCCTAGGCTCAAGGGACCCTCCTGCCTCAGCCTCCCAAAGCCAGGTGACTGGGACTACAGGCATGCACCACCACACCTGGCTAAGTTTTCTCTTTTTAGCAGACACAAGGTCTCACGATGCTGCCTAGGCTGGTCTCAAATCCCTGGCCTCAAGTGATCCTCCCATTTTGGTTTCCCAAAGTGTTGGGATTACAGGCATGAGCCACCACGCCCGGCCTAAATGTTCATCATTTTACTGCCATTTAAACTTGATGTTTTCACCCTCCTGCTGGAAATTAAATTTAAATAGTGCCCACCTTTGTTATGTCTTAACTGTAGTATATTTTAAAATATATTGAAAAAATACATACCTGGTACCTCTAAACTGTGAAATCAAGTTTCTTTTCTATACAAAATTAAGTTTAAAAATAGTGAATCAATATTAAAATAAGTATTTGATATAAAACAGTACTGGTGGTATGCAAATATAATAAAAATCATTAAGGCAATTTAAAGGAAGGGCTCATTACTTTATATACAGCCTATTAGTATTTTAATAGGCTAATTCTGCTTTTCTTTAAACCGGTACTGTATATCAAAATTACACAGAAAACTCTCATTATACGAAGACTATATATAGATTTTTTCTTCATCACACATGGACTGACCAGTTTTGGGGCGTGGTTTGGAGCCATATGACATTATTTCTCAAACTGCAAACATTTGTTTATCAACCTTATAAGGTTTGTTGTATCTGCCTACTGCTGATACTATTTATGTGATAGTTTTCTTTAAATCAATTCACCGTTTTCACCTGAATTGATGCATGTTAAGAGTGATTTTATGTTTTTGGCAAAAAGAAAACCAATAACACTCACCATATACAACAGGAACTGCAAAATAGTAAAATCAGTGGAAACGAGACAATATTATTAAATTCTACCTAGAAATAGTTGTCTGCTGGAAACAAAACCCTCGGCTTGGTTCTGTGAGTCATAAAGGGAAATAAGAAGCCTTTAAGAGAGGCACAAAGCCAATTAGCCATCCAAGACTCACCGATGGAGACAGGAGTCAGAGTGGTGTCACCTAAAGAGAGGAATCAGTCACCAGGACCAGAGGAAAGGCCACAGAAGTGGCCCCATGTTTAAAGCCTTGACCCTTACATGCACCATGTGTGCATTTTACATCTATGTTATTTACATATATATAGATATAGATATATTTAATTTTACTTTAAGTTCTGGGATACAAGTGTGGAACGTGCAGGTCTGTTACATAGGTGTACATGTGCCATGGTTGTTTGCTGCACCTATCAACCCGTCATCTAGGTTTTAAACCCTGCATGCAATAGGTATTTGTCCTAATGCACTCCCTCCCCTTGCCCCCACCCCCTGACAGGCCCTGGTGTGTGATGCTCCCCTCCCTCTGTCCATGTGTTCTCATTGTTCAACTCCCACTTATGAGTGAGAACATGTGGCGTTTGGTTTTCTATTCCTGTGTTAGTTTGCTGACAATGATGGTTTCCAGCTTCATCCATGTCCCTGCAAAGGACATGAACTCATTCTTTTTTATGTCTGCAAGTTATATTTTAATAAAGACATTTCATATCTTTCAGGCTGGCAACAGGCTCACGCCTGTAATCCCAGCACTTTGGGAGGCCAATGCAGGCAGATCACATGAGGCCAGGGGTTCAAGACCTGCCTGGGTAACATGGTGAAACCCCATCTCTACTAGAAATATAAACATTAGCCAGGCATGGTGGCGGGTGCCTGCAGTCCCAGGTGCTTGGGAATCTGGGAGGTTGAGGCAGGAGAATCACTTGAACCCAGGAGGCGGAGAATGCAGTGAGCCAAGATCAAGCCAGTGCACTCTCGCCTGGGCAACAGAGCCAGACTCCGCCTCAAAAAAAAAAAAAAAATGTGTATCTTTCAAAGAGAGACACGTTAAAATTTTGGAAATGGAGTTGGTGTAAGAAATCGTTACATTGCTTCAGTCTCTTGACTATGATGGTAGATATAGGATGCTACGCATGTGACAAAATTGTACATAACTAAACACACACAAGTACAAGGAAAATGGGGGAAAATCTGAATAAGACTGGCAGTGGGTTCTAGCAATGTTGTCAATATTAATATCCTGGTTGTGATACTTTACTACAGTTTTGCAAGACATTACCATTGGGGATGACTAGGTAATGTCCACATGAGATCTCTCTGTATTATTTCTTACAACTTTATGTCAATCTTCAATTATCTCAACAAAAATTCCAATGGAAAAAAATGCACAGCATCAAGGAGAAAAAAAAAAAAAAAAAAAAGACACGTTGGTACCAAACAGATGTTCTTGTCATAATCAGAAAGACAGAAAGGGAACTGAGAAGGAAACCACGCTCCCAACCTTGGCTCAGGCTCCCTAGGCACCGCCTGTTGTTCATGCTTTGCCGTGGCACCCATGACACAGGGGTCCCCGCAGAGAGCATCCCTTACTCCTCCCAGGGGATTCACCAGCCAGCTCTGGGCTCCGCCTTCTGCCAGGACCTGTCCTATTTCCTGCCCAGCTAGAAATAGATGTTCATGCAGCCTCCTGATAAGCCGGGCACTGAAACCCAGAGGAAGTGGCCTGCAGGGTGCTCACTTGTTTGGAAAAGGCAAAGGTCACACAGCTATAGAAGCCAGCTGGGACCACAATTCCTAGGAACGTCAGCAAGGAGTTGAGGTAGTCTGAGCACTGGCAGAAGAGTAAATGCAGACTTCCCTTTCAACAACAGCCTTTCATTTGATCACATGCTTTTCTGACTTCCATCTGAAGCAGCACTGCATGTATATGTATTCTCGTTCTTTGAGTTTGCTAGTTTGTCTTTTTTTGTTTTTGTTTGCTTTTTACAGCAAAAGAAAGGTTCCGAGAATACAGACAACTACCTTAACTTGGACTGCCTGGAGTAAATTCTAGAGTTCTAACTGAAGTTGAGTCTTCCCATGGAGAACGCTGGTCCTCAACTTCCTACTAAGGACCTTTCGGCTTCAGAGAAAACCAAAGAGGAGAAAAGGGAAGGGAAACCACATGTACAGAAACACGGAGTACATGCCGGTGTGCACGGCAGGGGTCCTGACACCTGTGCACTCATGTAAGGCTGAGATGATTGTCTTCCTTCCACAGGTGGGAAGGCTGAAGCAGAGAGAGTCACTGACTCATCCAAGGTCACAATGGTTGAGCCAGCACTTGAACCTGAATGGCCAGGCTCCACAGTTTGCACTCATTTCTGAGACAGAGTGTTGCTCTTTTGCTGAGGTTGGAGGGCAGTGGCACAATCTCAGCTCACTGCACCTCAGCCTCCTGAGTTCAAGCGATCCTCCTGCCTCAGTCTCCCAAGTAGCTGGGACCAAAGGCGTATGCCACCATACCCGGCTAATTTTTGTATTTTTGTTGGAGATGGGGTTTCACCATGTTAGCTAGGCTGGTCTCAAACTCCTCACCTCAGGTGATCCACCCACCTCAGCCTCCCAAAGTGCTGGGATTACAGCCGTGAGTCACCTTGCCCGGCCCAAAGCTTGCACTCTTAACCACTACCAAGGGAAGGATGAAGTGAGAAGCCAAGATCCAAAGTGCTCTCCCCTGCAGACAGCAAGAATCTCTTGGCTCCTTCAGTGGGAATACGAGCCCATGGCTGACACATGGGCCAATACAGGGCACCAGGAGATCCACAATCCAGTCCCACTGCCACTACCTTACTGTGTGACCTTGGGAGAGTCATTTTACCTCCCTGGGCCTCAGTTTCCCCATCTGAGAAATGCAGGGATTGGGTGAGCTGTGTGATTTGGGATAGTTTCTAGGGTATGAAAACAGTAGTTGACACCAATTTAGGATGAAAATGGCTCTGGTCTTGTCCTTGGTGGCCGTGGAAAGAAAGTATAAATGGGTAATGTTGGGGGTTGAACTGCATCCCCCAAAAAGATATATAGAAGTCCAGTCCCTGGTATGTGTGAATGTGGCCTTCTTTGGAAATAGGGTCTTTGCAGATGTAGTCAAGATGAGCTCATGCTGGATTAGGGTGGGTCCTAACCCAAGACTAGTGTCCTTATAAGAGGGAAATTTGGACAGAGACACACACAGAGGGAGAGATGGGAATGCCATATCCACCAGCCAAGGGACACCCAGGGTCACCAGCAGCTACCAGAGACCAAGAAAAGGAGAGGAAGGATCCTCCCCTAGAGCCTCCAGTGGAAGCACGGCCCTACCAACACCTTGATTTCAGACTTCAAAGCTCCAGACTGCAAGGGAGTACGTTTCTGTTTTAAGTCCCTCAGTTTGTGGCACCTGTGTTATGGCAGCCACAGGACACTAATATAGGTAATAACATGGTTTTCTTATTATCTTCAATTATTATTATTATTATTATTATTATTATTACATTTGAGGCCGAGTCTTGCTGTGTCACCCAGGCTAGAGAGCAATGGCACAATCTCAGCTCACAGCAACCTCCGCCTCCCATGTTTAAACGATTCTCATACCTCAGCCTCCCAAGTAGCGTCACCACACTCGGCTGATACTTGTATTTTTAGTAGAGACGAGGTTTTGCCGTGTTGGCCAGGCTGGTTTCAAACTCCTAACCTCAGGTGATCCACCCGCTTCGGCCTCCCAAAGTGCTGGGATTACAGGCGTGAGCCACCACTTCACGCCTGTGAAGAGCCCGGCCACCTTCATTATTATTATAACAGCTACTTACTAACTGTTCGCTGTACATAATGTACTATATTAATTGCTTCACCTAAATTATCCAATTTCATGACAGCCACCCTATGACAGAGGAGTCATTATTATACCCATTTTGCAGACATAAAATTCTAGCACTCAAAGCAGACAAGGAGCTTGTCCAAGGTCACACAGTGAATCAATAACAGAGCTGACACCAAACCAAGTAAGTGGCACCTGGAAGGCCACTTCCTCCTCTTTGGGTACCTCCACCTCCTCTCACTGAGAAAAGGAGTGTTCATGACACCAGGAGGTGGGCAATGGGCCTTTCCCCTGCCCACGGGGTCTGTTCTCCAGAGAGCAGATTACAGCAAAGACTTGCCACTTTCGCAGTAGTACCCAGTTCTGCAATGAACCACGGCTGCCTCTCCATCCACCCAAGAGGAATCCAGAGTTAGCCATAAAAGACCAAAGGAACAAGTAAAAACTCCTCAGCTCATGGCCAAGAAGCTCTGGGGGCTGGCAGGAGGTTTTGTTAAAGGAGACTGTCCTCGTCCTGGGAATCCTTGTAAAGGGGAGCCACGCCTTGGTCCAGTGCGTTCTCCTCCCCGCCCTGCTCAGATCTCACCCTGGCCCAGGTGGGTCCTACCAGAATCTTCCTCTCAGGAACATCCCTCATGGCGCCCCAGCTCTGAAACCCCTAACAGCAGCAGCAGCTCTGCAGATCCAGGGTCTATCAATCACGTGACAAGTGCTCTCTGTCCATCATCTCAGCAGTCTCTCCCACAGCCCTAAGTAACCACCATTATGATCACCTCCATTTTGCAGAAGGGGAAACTGAGGCTCAGGCAGGCTGGGCAAGCCGGGGTCTGAGTCCTGCCAGTCTAGCTGCAGACCCAGAGTTCTCCAACACCACCTGCGCTGGCTCCTGGGCTGAGACTCTTACACAGACCGGCCTCACAATTCTGCCAGCAGCCAGCAGAACACAGAGCCCTGCTGAGGTCAAGTTCAGGGCAGAAACACCTACCGGGACAGAGAACAAACCAGGTCCCCCTTATTGAACATTTAATAGGTGTCAGAGCTGACCTCAACCTCTCTTTAATCCTCCCACTAACCTTGAGAAGAAAGCCCCATTTTCCAGAGACAGCCCAGGAAGATGACGTCACCCATTCAAGGCCAACTGGCTGGGTTTTGATGCCAAACACACCAGGGTAATCTGTGGGGGTGGCCCGCAGTGGGAGGCCTGGAGACAAGGTAAGTCCAGTTACCTCCTGTCCCCATTCCCATGTTCCAGAAGCTGCTCCCCGAATGACCTCTCAGAAAACCTTGGTGTGAACCCGCCAACTTCTGGCTAAATATGAATCCTTCCTTTGAAGTCAGGTAAGCCTCTGCAGACAGAGAGATGCCAGAAGCACTCAGCACTCCCATCACCAAAGCCAATCATTAGGTGAGACACACAGGAGGCCGGGCGCCGTGGCTCATGCTTGTAACCCCAGCACTTTGGGAGGCCAAGGCAGGAAGACTGCTCGAGCAGTCTCGAGTTCCGAGACCAGCCTAGGCAATACCCTAACCTTGGCTGTAAGTCCCCATCTCTACAAAAAAAATATATAAAAATTACTCAGGACTGGTGGTGCATGCCTGTGGTCCCAGCCACTCAGGAGGATGAGGTAGGAGCATTTCTTGATTCTAGGAGGTGGAAGGTACAGTGAGCTGTGATCACACCACTGCACTCCAGCCTGGGTGACAGAGTGAAATCCTGACAAAAAAAACCATCCTAAAATTGAAATTAAAAAAAAAAAAAAAAAAAAGGGGTACTTTCACTAAGACTGTGGCCCCCCACCCTTGGCCTAGTGGCACCTTTAAAGGGTGATTTTCGTTCTGGGGTTGCTGAACCCCAAACGTATAGGTATCCTCGTGCTGTGGGCTCTTCTCACAGACCAGAGTCAGGGAAGGAATGGGTTCTGCGAGGTGGGTGCCAGCAGGAAAGCACCCTCACCTTGGCTGTAAGTTCCCCACGCGACACCCCCTCTCTGAGAGGCTGCCTTCTGCTTCTGGACTTCCCTTTCCAGGTCCTCATCACATCTCACAAGCGTGACTCATTCCCCTGAGTTTCTGTCATGGCCCCAGCAGCAAGCTGGGCACACAGGAGGCCTTCAAGTATTGGCTGACCACTGGCTGCCTGGGCCTCGCACGCTGACACCTTCCTATCTGGGCACTTACCCTGCTCTCTTATGGCTAATGGGTCACCCACAGATTCTCCCACTAGCTCCAAGGAAGGCGGGCCTCTGCCTCATTCTCCAGCTTTGCAAGAATGGGGTCTGATCCTCACGCAGTCAACTGGATATCAGACCACTCACAGAAGTCTAATTAAAATGGTAGATTCTGGCTGGGCGCAATGGCTCATGCCTGTAATCCCAGCAGTAAGGGAGGCCGAGGCAGGAGAATGGCTTGAGCTTAGCAGTTTGAGACCAGCCTGGGCAACATGGCAAAATCCCATCTCCACAAAAAATACACACACACACACACACACACACACACACACACACACACACACAAATTAGCTTGGCATGGTAGTGCACTTCAGTAGTCCCAGCTACCTGGGAGGATGAGGTGGGAGGATAGCTTGAACCCAGCAGATAGAGGTTGCAGTGAGCCATGATCATGCCACTGCACTCCCACCTGGGTGATAGAGTGAGACCGTGTCTCAAAAAAAGGCAGGGTGGGGACAGATTCTGCTCAAAAAGGAAAAGAAGAGCATGCATTAGGGAATATTCACTTATCCTCTTTTGCTTAAACCGAGGATTATTCCTAAAATGTGGCCACCATGTGGAGCGGAGGCCAGGAGAGAGGCTCGGATGGTGCCTGCCACCTCCGACCACTACCACTGTAACATTGATGGTGAATATCCCCCCAAGTGTTCATTCACCATGAGTCAGGCACTGAGCAACGGCTTTATGTGCATTTCCTCATTTGAGCTTCACAGAATCGCCACAATATCACTATTCCCCCCGCACCATTTACCAAAGGAGAAGACTGAGGCCAGAGGACAACAAAGCCCACTGCTGGTAACTGTGTCCGAGTGCCCCGGCTCAACAGTGGGGCATGACTGGTTCCAACAAGACAGCAGCCTGCAGAAGTCAGTCCCTTCCCCTAGGGCAAGAGGAGTCACCCCTGCCCCCGCTTTGCCTGTGCAAATGAGTCTTCATTTGTGGTTAGCAAGCCAGCCCTTCATTTCCCCACCAGGCTCAGAGTTTTGCAAACCAAAGTTGGGGGATGGCTAGCGTGGCCTCCCAGCAGTTCCTGTTACAGACAGCTAGAAGGTAAGAGCCTTCCTTCCCTTTCAGAGAAGGCAGGATTGGGGCAAGAGCGGGGAGCCTCCCGGGGTCCCCATTACCCTCCAGCCCAGGCACTTCTGGCCTAAGTTCCCACTAACACAAGGATCTGAGTCCCACTCAGGGGGTACAAATGCCTGTCGGACTCCACAGCTTAGGGCTGAAATCTACCTGCGTCCCTCTTTCCCAGCACTGGCCAGAGACCCAGCCAGGGGTCCCAACTGGAGTATGGGGTTGGATGAGGTTCAAATACTAACCCCACCATGTCCCCAGCTGTAAAACTGAGACAAATAGACAGGGCCAGTTACGTGGCATTGACATGAGGATTTAAGGAGACCTAGTTCATGGCCAAGGGCTTAGTGAAGTGCCCGGCACACAGCCTGTGTTTAAACGTTTGCTGCTATTATCCACAGATTCTCACGATGATGGTCACGTCCGTTCATTCAGCCATTCAGTCAACAAAGAGCAGGTGAAAGCCAACTTGCCAGGCACTGTTCTGGAAGCTGGCGATACAGCTATGAATAAAACAGACCAAATTCCTGGCCTTGAAGAATTACATTCTAATGGGGGAGACAGAGACAAGTCAATATTTATTACATTTGGCAATCATAAGTGCTACAAAAACTAAACCAAAGAAGAGCAAAGCATGGTGGGTGACCAGGAGGGAGGGGCTCTCATAGAAGGTGTTATCAGGGAGGCCTCCCCAGAGGTGGTGACATCTGGGCTGATGTCTGAGATAGGATATTCCAAGCAGAGCAAATAGTAAATGCAAAGGCCCCAAGATGGAAATGTGTATGGTATGTTCTAGGAAGAGCAAGGTTGTCACCAGCTGGGACACACTGCATATGCTCTCTGAAACCCTCTGACCTCCAGTGCCTGTCCATCTCCCCTCTCCTGCCTGGACATCCTAGTCACACCGTCTCTGCACTTGCATGTACCCTCAGTCATCCAGGAGCCCGATGCCCCCCTCACCCTTCCCATCCCCCTCCACTATCACACACTGTGTCCATCAGTCTCCTCTAGGGTCCTCTGGAGTCAGCTGCAGCCCTTGGGAGGTGATTTTGCCATTTCATTCATATATATAAATATATAAAATATATGTGTATATATATATACACACACACACACACACACACACAACACATATACGTATACACACACACACAACACACATATGTATACACACACACACACACGAACATCACATTTTTTGTTGTTGTTTTTTAAGACAGAGTCTTACCAGGCATGGGGGCTTATGCCTGTAATCCCAGCACTTTGGGAGGCTGAGGCGGGCAGATCACTTGAGGTCAGGAGTTCCAAGACCAGCATGGCCAACATGGTGAAATCCTGTCTCTAATAAAAATACAAAAATTAGCCAGCGGTGGTGGCATGCGCCTATAATCCCAGCTACTTGGAAGGCTGAGGCACGAGAAACGCTTGAACCCAAGAAGTGGATGTTGCAGTGAGCCAAAAGTAGCACCACTGCCCTCCAGCCTGGGCGACAGAGCAAGACTCTGTCTCAAGAAAAAAGCAGAAGAACAAGGCAAGACACTGCTGGAGTGAATGGCATGATCATAGCTCACGACAGCCTCACCCTCCAGGGCTTAGGTGATTTTCCCACCTCAGACTCCTAAGTAGCTGGGCCTACAGGCACGTGCCACCACGCCTGGCTAATTTTTTTACTTTTTGTAGAGAAAGGGTTTCATCATGCTACCCAGGCTATTCTCAAATGCCTGGGCTCAAGTGATCCCCCTGCCTCAGCCTCCCAAAGTGCCGAGATTATAGGCGTGAGCCACTACACCCAGCCACCATTATATATTTAATCTCTCCACTCCTTGAAGGCAAGACAGCACTGCTCATTCATGGGTCCACAGCAGGAAAGTGCCTGGCACCTAGTGGGGATGCCACCAAGAGGTAGAATAAGTCCCCTAGAGAGCGATTTGGCACTGACTACTGAGGCTGGAAATACACACACCCCCCCCGCCCACTCCACTCAGAGGTTCCTTCCCCGCCCACAGCTACCGCAGAACCCTCTGCAACTTCAAAGGAGAAGGACTCAGCACAAATGCCCAGCAGGAGAGAGTGGACAAATTGGCTCTTGTCACCAATGGAATGCTCTACAGCAATTCAAAAGGAAGAGATACCCCTACATATCGATGGAAATAAACAAAAACTATGTGCGATGTGGTGTCCTGGATGAATCCTGGAACAGAAGGAGAACATATGAGGAGAAACTGTTAAAGTCCAAATAAATTCTGGAACTTTGACAGTGATGTGGTAATGTTAATTTCTCACTTTTGGCAAAGGCATCATGGCAATATAAAACAGAGAAATGGGCCGGGTGTGGCGGCTCACACCTGTAATCCCAGCACTTTGGGAGGCCAAGGAGGGTGGATCACTGGAGGTTAGGAGTTTGAGACTAGCCTGGTCAACATGGTGAAACTGGCTGGGCATGGTGGCTCACGCCTGTAATCCCAGCACTGTGCGAGGCTGAGGCGGGCTGATCACGTGAAGTCAGGAGTTCGAAGCCAGCCTGACCAACAGGGTGAAATCCCGTCTCTACTAAAAATACAAAAATTAGCTGGGCATATTGGCGTGTGCACGTAATCCTAGCTACTCAGGAGGCTGAGGCAGGAGAATCACTTGAACCCGAAGGCAGAGGTTGCAGTGAGCCAAGATCGCGCCACTGCACTACAGCCTGGGCGACAAAGCCAGACTCTGTCTCAAAAAAAAAAAAAAAAAAAACTACTAACTACCCTATTAATGAATGAAAATCATAGATACAAAAAAGACACAGCAGAGGGGGCAGTCCTTGTCATCATTAAAAGCCAGGTCCTTTGCTTTTCTGACTATTCCTGAGACTAGCAATGTTTGAGATGATTGCCCACACAGGGAATTCGTTCCGTGATCTCCTGTAAAATCAGAATGCAGTTGGTAAGATACAGCCTCTTATCTCCTGACCTCATGATCCACCCGCCTCGGCATTCAGAAAAGAAAAAGGAATGCAAGTTAAGGGGAAAGAAATTCACATTTATTGAAACCTTCTATGTACCCGACTTCACCAGGCACTCAGGAAAATGCCGCATTGTTCAACCATCACAGCAGCTTCGGAAGGCTGAGGCTGTGACGGCTGGCTTCTATATGAAGAAACTGAGTCTCAGACAACTTTTATAACTTGTTTAAGGTTGTAAAAGCAGGTTTTCTCAAGACCCTCTGCTGACCCCAAAGGACTCGCTGATCAAAACTGCAGCTCATAAAAGCAAAGGAAGAGGCACCACACCACAGCACAGAATAAAAATGATGCTTCTCGGGCGGGCGCGGTGGCTCACACCTGTAATCCCAGCACTTTGGGAGGCCGAGGTGGGTGGATCACGAAGTCAGCAGATCAAGACCATCCTGGCTAACACGGTGAAACCCTGTCTCTACTAAAAATACAAAAAAATTAGCCAGGCGTGGTGACGGGTGCCTGTAGTCCCAGCTACTCAAGAGGCTGAGGCAGGAGAATGGCGTGAACTTGGGAGGCGAAGCTTGCAGTGAGCGGAGATCGCACCACTGCATTCCAGCATGGGCGACAGAGCAAGACTCTGTCTCAAAAAAAAAAAGACATTTCTCAACAGTCTGAAACAGACTTCACAAGTTGTCGGCCTGGGAACTGCATCAGGGTATAGGAGTGTTTTGTCAGGTCAAGATCATTTTGCTTATTTGTGTGTTTCAATGAGTCAACTTTTTTTTTTTTTTTTTTTTAGACGGAGTTTTGCTCTTGTTGCACAGGCTGGAGTGCAATGGCATGATCTCGGCTCACTGCAAGCTCCACCTCCCGGGTTCAAGCGATTCTTCTTCCTCAGGCTCTCAAATAGCTGGGATTACAGGCATCTGCCACCACGCCTGGCTGATTTTGCATTTTTAGTAGAGGCAGGGTTTCTCCATGTTGGTCAGGTTGGGCTCGAACTCCCAACCACAGGTGATCCAACCACCTTGGCCTCCCAAAGTGCTGGGATTACAGGCACGAGCCAACGTGCCTGGCCGAGTCAACGCTTTTTTTAAGTGAGGAGATTTCACAGTAACAACCTATATTTCCAGCTGCAGATCTGTGGACCCTGAGCCTGCAGCATGAGGTAGAATCTGTCCACTTTATAGCAGGTACACATGCACCGGCTCCCCGTTAACCTTGGTTCCCACCACCCTTAGATCTTTCCCATTGTGCAGCCTGTGTTTATTGTCATTTCTCCCCTAGATGCAATCTGCTTCTCTTATTTAGGTTACCTGTCCAGCTTCCTGCAGGTATTTGTGTTTCTGATCCCTCATCTGAAACAGAGGAAGTAGGATTTTAAAGAAATAAATGCAGGCCAGGTACAGTGACTCATGCCTGTAATCCCAGCACTTTGGGAGGCTGAGGTGGGCAGATCACCTGAGGTCAGGGGCTCAAGACCAGCCTGGGCAACATGGTAAAACCCCATCTCTATTAAAAATACAAAAATTAAGTGGATGTGGTGGCACACCCCTGTAGTTCCAGCTACTCAGGAGGCTGAGACACGAGAATCACTTGAACCCGGGAGGCAGAGGCTGCAATGACCCAAGACCGCACCACTGCACTTCCAGCCTGCGCAATAGAGTAAGACTCCGTCTCAAAAAAAAAAAAAAAAAAGAAAAGGAAACAAAAAGAAATAAATGCAAAGTCTTATGCTTATATCTGAAAACTTAATTGCACCTGCGCAATAGGAGTCAGAGCTTCAAAACAACAGCTACAAGTGACTCATGCCTGTAATTCCAGCACTTTGGGAAGCCAAGACAGGTTAACTGCTTGAGGCTAGGAGTTCGAGATCAGCCTGGGCAACATGACAAAACCCCAGCTCTACCAAAAAAAAAATACAAAAAATAGCTGTGCATGGGAGCATACACCAGTGGTCCCAGGTACTTGGGAGACTGAGATGAGATCACTCGATCCTGGGAAGCTGAGGCTGCAGTAAGCAATACTGGCACCACTGCACTCCAGCCTCAGTGGCTGAGTGAGAGCCTGTCCCAAAACAAAAACAGTAACAAAAACCAGCAATCCTCTATAATGTATGAGATTAACCGCGCACCTTACCACACATACCGTTGAGCGGGGTCCCCTGAGTCTTATTTCAGCACAAGGTCAACAGGGAGCAGCCCTAGGCCACAGCACAATCACAGGGCTTAGGAATCTGCAGAATATGAGGAAATTCCCTAGAGGAACAGGGAGGCTGGAAGTAGAAACAAGTCCAGGATCAAGTGTCCTGTCTTCAGTCATCTCATCGGATCCACAGGGGGCAGGAGGCTGGTTCTGCCGATCTCCAACAGGTATAAACCAAGACCTCAAATGGATACAAAACAACTTTTTAAAAACCCAGCAATTACTCAAAATTGTCTCCAGCGGCCTTGAGAGTCATACTAGAAAGTCATGGTAAAGCTGTTCCAGCTAAGTGGCTTTGGGAAGGTTCTTGCTACTTTATGAAACTCAGCTTCCCCATCTATAAAATGGGTAGACTCGTCAAAAATCATGACGAGGATTTTTAAAGTACCAAGGACAGAGGTTAATAAGACCACTCAGAGAATGTGGTTAATGAGTGGCTGCTGCTATGACCATTTGAAGCACTGAGTATTGTAGAGAAGCTTCCGCCAACAACCACCACTATCACTGACTGAACACATGTTATTCTAAGTGCTTGTTACACTGAATTCTAAAACACTGCTGTGAGATAGGTCCTACTATTATCGCAATTTTATCAGTGAGGAGACTGAGGCACACGAGGTCAAGCACTTTGACCTCAAGGTCACACTGGTAAGTGCGGAGCTGAAATTGGAGCCCAGAGAGCCCGCCCATTGACCCCTACACTCTACTACCACCTAGTGCACCTAGGTGAGGACACAGATCATACTTGATGCTTTTCTCGGTTCCCCCATCTCTAAGCCTAGGATCCTGGAGCCCTGCTGTGGCAGAGGGAAGCACATCTCCAAACAGGGATGAACCCCAAGAACCAGGAGGTGGACATGATGCCAGAAATGAAGGTGGCAAAGGGGCCGAGGAGGACTCTAGCTTTCTGTCATGGGGACCTGGCTGGATGGTGGTATCCCTTACCAAGATGGGGAAAACTGGAGGAATAGGTTTTAAAGGCAGAGATCTCAGTTGTTTTGGTGACAAATTCCATTTTGGACAGGTGGAGTCTGAAATATTTACTAGATACCCAGTGCGACTAGACAACATTTCCAGAGCTCCTGCTCCAAGTTCAAAGCTCCTTTCATTGACATCTGAGAAAATTTCTCTGGTCCAACCCCATGTGATTTCTATGTCTTCTTTCTTTACAATCCACCTAACACCTTGTGTGACAAACTTAGCCTTGTCATCTTGTCTCTGTCTCCCTAAGACTTGAACCCCTGAAGGACAAGACCTTGCTTTGGTCAATCTGGTGACAAGCAGAGTCTCCAGCATGTGAAGGGGCTCAGTAAATATTTACCGAATGGGTCAAGGAAAGGGATCTCAGGAGATGGTTACGTGGGAGTGTGTTTCCTGTTACATGAGTGCAAAAGTTGTCACAATTTTTGCCATTAAAGACAAGTTACAATTAAACTGAAATTACATTGGCACCAACCTAATATTACTGCTCTAAAAGATTAGAGCATCTCGGGCTGGGCACGGTGGATGATGCCTATACTCCCAGCACTTTCGGAGACCGAGGCGGGTGGATCACCTGAGGTCAGGAGTTGGAGACCAGCCTGGCCAACATGGTGAAACCCTGTCTCTACTAAAAATACAAAAAACTACCCAGGTGTGGTGGTGCATGCCATGCCTGTAGTTCCAGCTACTTGGGAAGCTGAAGCAGGAGAATGGCTTGAATCCAGGAGGCAGAGGTTGCAGTGAGCCGAGATCGTGCCATTGCACTCCAGCCTGGGTGACAGAGCGAGACTGTCTCAAAAAAAAAAAAAGATTAGAGCATCTCTTCAGATCTAATCTAAAAGATTAGAGAAGTAAAAGGAAAGAAACACACTCCCAAATAAGCATCACTGAGACCAGGATGGCCCCACAAACCTAGCGGCTTACAACAACACAAATTTACCATCTTGCAATTATGCAGGTCTGATTTCCAAAACGGGTCTCGCTTGGCTAAGACCAAGGAGTCGGCAGGGCTGCATTCCTTCTGGAAGCTCCAAGGGAAAATCCACCCGTTGCCTTTCCCAGCTCTAGAAGCCACCTGCATTTCTTGGCCTGTGGCCCCTTCCTCCACCTTCAAAGCCAGAATACTGCAATCCCTCCCTGACTCTGACCTCCTACCTCTCTCTTTTAAAGATCCTTGTAATTACACTGGGCCTACCTGGGTCATGCAGGAGAATCTCCCCATCTCAAGATCTTTCCCTTAATCACACATGCAAAATCCCCTTTGCCACATAATGTAACATATCCACAGGTTCCAAGGATTAGGACATGAATACCTTTGGCGGTCTGTGCAGGGAGTCACCATCCAATGAAAGGTGACATCATGCGGAAGGACAAAAAGGCCAGAGGTCACATGGCAGCTATGAGAGGATCCCAGCCATGCTGGCCTCAGTTTTGCTCTTTAATTATAACCGCTGAATCTGAATGCCCAGTCTCTCCCACACCTCGTTATCTCATCAATGTGGCACATGAGGAACACGGTGAGAAGGTCTGAGAGAGATCTAAACATGATCCCAACAAAAAGTCCCAGCCAGACCTGGCTCCACAAAAGCTGGAGGTGCTTTCTAACAGTCACAACCGCAGAGGCTGTTTGCTGACAAATCACAAGAAAATAGTTGGCTGGGGCCATGTGCAGCGGCTCACGCTTGTAATCCCAGCACTTTGGGAGGTTGAGGTGGGTGGATTACTTAAGATCAGGAGTTCGAGACCAGCCTGGCCAACGTGGTGAAACCCTGTCTCTACTAAAAATATAGAAATTAACCGGGTGTGGTGACGCACGCCTGTAATCCTAGTTACTTGGGAGGCTGAGGCACGAGAATCACCTGAACCCGGGAGGCGGAGGTTGCGGTGAGCTGAGATCACACCATTGCACTCCAGTCTGGGTGACAAGAGTAAAAGTCCATGAAAGAGAGAGTGGAGGGGAGGGAGGGGGAGGGAAGGAAAGGAAAGGAAAGGAAAGGAAAGGAAAGGAAAGGAAAGGAAAGGAAAGGAAAGGAAAGGAAAGGAAAGGAAAGGAAAGGAAAGGAAAAGAAAGAAAAGAAGGAAGGAAGGAAGGAAGGAAGGGGAAAGGAGGAAGGGAGGAAGGAAGGGAGAAGGGAAGGAAGGAAAGGAAGGAAGGAAGGAAAGAAAAGAAGGAAGAAAAAAGAAAAGAAAAGAAAGAAGGAAAGGAAAGAAAAGAATTGTCTGGGTGCAGTGGTTCATGCCTGTAATCCCAGCACTTTGGGACACCGAGGTCAGGGGATTGCTTGAGGCCAGGAATTGAAGCAATTGAATTCCCGGGCAACATAGACAGACCCTGTCTCTACAGGGAAAAAAAAAAATTAGCTGGGCATGTTGGTGCAAATCTGTAGTCTCAGCTACTTGAGAGACTGAGGTGGGAAGATCGCTTGAGTCAAGGAGTTTGAGGCTACAGTGAGCTATGATCACACTACCGCACTCCACCCCGGGCAACAGAGCCAGATCCTGTCTCTTAAAAGTAAATAAACAAGAAAACAGTCATCTTAAAGCCTTCAACACAAATCCAAGCTAGACAGGGAGGGGCTCACTTCAGAGATCACACAGTGCAGCCCCTGCCCCCAGTCTTCACCTAGACTCTCATGGGGTGAGGGGTGGGAAGCAGCATTTCAGGGACTGGCCAGACAGGAAGCCTGGCTTCTACAAGCAAGCAGCTCACTTCTGTGTTTCTGTCCAGAGAGGAAGCCTCTCTGCTGCAGCTTCCCCGGCCACAGGGGCTCACCAGAGGCCTGACTGCAGAGATCCAGTCTCCAGGTAAAGCCCTGGGGAAACCAGACCTCCCCTAGGCTGGAATGAAAACAATCCATCCAGATCAGAAGGGAAGAAACATAAAAATGACCATAAGGCACCATCATCTAAGAGGCCACTTTCCTGTGAAACCGCAGCAACACAGGCCTCGCCTGCTTTCTAAGCGCCCTACGGCTGCTGTACCCATTACCGCAAACTCAGTGGCTTAAAGCAACACACATTTATCACCTTTCAGCTCCTAGGTCAAAACCAGTCTCATTGGGCTAAAATCAAGGTGTCGGCAGCACTGGTTGCTTCTGCAGGCTCCGAGGGAAAACCTGCTTCCTGGCCATTTTCACCTTGTAGTGGCCGTCTGCAATCGTGGGCGTGTGGCCTCTTCCTCTGCCTTCAAAGCACATCACTCCAAACTCTGTTGCCACCATCCTGCCATTGTCTTCTACTCACTCTGATCTCCCGCCTTTTTCTTTCTTTCTTTTTTTTTTTTTCTTTTTTTTGAGATGGAGTCTCGCTCTTGTCTCCCAGGCTGGAGTGCAGTGGCATGAACTCGGTTCACTACAACCTTCGCCTCCCGGGTTCAAGCGATTCTCCTGCCTCAGCCTTCTGAGTAGCTGGGATTACAGGTGCACGCCACCACACCCAGCTAATTTTTGTACTTTTAGTGGAGACAGCGTTTCGCCATGTTGGCCAGGCTAGTCTCGAACTGCTGACCTCAGGTGATCCACCCGCCTCCGCCTCCCAAAGTGCTGGGATTACAGGCGTGAGCCACCGCCCCCAGCCCCGCCTTTTTCTTAAAAGGACCCTGTGAACACACTGGATCCACCTGGGTAACCCAGAATACTCTCCCCTCTCAACCTTCTTCACTTAATTTCATCTGCAAGGTCCTCTTTACCAAGTAACATGACATATCCACAGGTTCCAGGGAGCAGGACATGGACATCTCTGGGGGGCCATCAATCATGCCTACCACCTACGTCTACCCTTCAACACCCTGTCCACTGATCTGCAGAGGAGGAGAGTATTATTTCAAAGACAGTTTTGGAACATCTTCCCATGAGAGCCAAATCTCAACCCCCCACACCCCGTCACAATTGACAAAACTAAGAGAAATTGAAAATAAGCTCTAGGACAAGCACAGAGGGTAAAAATGAAAAAGGAAGAAAAAAAGACACTCCCTATTTGCAGCAGCTCTGCAGCGTAAGGTGCTTTGCATACACAGGGGAGAGTCCAGTCTCATCTTCCCTACTTAACACAGGCAAAGAGAAGGCTCAGCGAAGTTAAGGAATTTGCCCAAAATCGCACGGCCTGCTAATGGTGGGTCTGGGATGGAACCCCAGGCCTGTCTGGCTCTCACTTTGTGCTGCTCTGAAAAAAAAAAAAAAAAAATCTTGGATCTTTCTGAGATTATTTGAGAGGGGAGGGGTCCCCAAAAGTTGTTTGAAGTAAAACCTTTTCTTTTGGGTAGGAAGTTATGCAAAGCATTTGCCACTGCCCCCAGTTGCTTGGCAAGTTAGCAGAGAAAGATCTATTTTGGGGCTCTGCGCTCCACCGATCTGTTCACCACCCGCTGCTTATACATTTTTTTCTACAGAGGCCACTTCCTGAGGCTTAAATGGGTTGGTCAGCCCAGCAAGACCCAAGCCTGGCTCAAAGCAGGACACAAGGCAACAAGTAGGGCCAGCATTGAGCAGCCAGGAGCCCCCAGGACCCACCTCAAAAGGAAAACCACCCATCTTAGAAGAGGCAACGGCTGCCTGTCAGCCGATCACCAAGACACAGTGTTCAAGCCCTCGAGGAAGGCAACAGCCACCGAGGCTACCCAGCTACCCGTGTACATTCGTATTATTTCATTCATTCATTCATATTATTCAAGAGCCCTAAACTGGAAATACCTCCAGTATTCACCACTATGCCTTGGGGTGGTTTGTTACACAGCAAGAGACAACAATCCATTATGATTACTATGATATTTAGCATCTGCTATGTGCCAGGCATTATTCTAATCACTCACATGTTAACTCACTTAATCCTCACAACAACCTGATAAAGCGGGTAATGTGGCCAGGCACGGCCGCTCACGCCTGTAATCCCAGCACTTTGGGAGGCCCGAGGCGGGCAGATCATTTGACGTCAGGAGTTCTAGACCAGCCTAGCCAACATGATGAGACCCCGCCTCTACTAAAAATACAAAAATTAGCCAGGCGTGACACTGTGCACCTGTAATCCCAGCTACTCAGGAGGCTGAGGTGGGAGGATTGCTTGAATCCGGAGGCGGAGGCTGCAGTGGGCTGAGATTGTGCCACTGCACTCCAGCCTGGGTAACAGAGTGAGACTCTGTCTCAAAAAAAAAAAAAAAAAAAAAATTGGGTAATGTTTCCCCATTATATACAGGGGAAAACTGATGTGCCCAAGATCTCCCATCAGGAGAATGGGGGAGTAGGCGGTGGTATATTCTGTCACTGGAATGCTGCTCAGCAATAGAAAAGAAAAAACTACTGACGCTAGCAACAACATGGGTGAACCCTGAGAACATCACACAAAAGAAGTCGAATGCAAAACACAGTCTACTGTATCACTCCATGTTTATGAAATTCTAAAACCAAGGAAAAAGCCTGGATGACTCAAAGTAGGTTGGGGTGGCCTGGGGCAGGGTGTGTGCATGCTGGGGAGGGCGGGGGGCTGCTGACTGCAGAGGGAAGTGAGGGAACCCTCTCTCCTGCGATGGAAGGTGTTCTTTCTCTCAATTAGTGTGGTGGTTACACATGTCTACACATGTGTCAAAATGCATCAAACTATGTACTTAAAATGAGTGCCTTTTATTGTATATAAATAAAATATGAAATAAAGTTCATTTTAAAAGGTTCTTAAAACACGAAGCACATCTTCCATTACCTAGAAGATCATAATCCTTAAAGATGAAATAGGACATCTTCATAGAAAAGCAATCAGATGCTAGTTTGGGTCCAGTGCTCCCTGGAGGGTAGGCAATGGGACATATTTTTCTTTTGTGTTTGTCTATCTTTTCCAAAGATTCTAGAATGAATCTGCATTTCTCAGATAATGGAAAATAAGACCTATTAAATGTAATTTTTAAAACTGAGCTAGGGCTAGGAACAGTGGCTCACAGCTGTAATCCCAGCACTTTGGGAGGCTGAGGACGGTAGATCACAAGGTCAGGAGTTCAAGACCAGCCCGGCCAACACGGTGAAACCCCATCTCCACTAAAAATACGAAAATTAGCCAGGCATGGTGGTGGGTGCCTGTAATCCCAGCTACTCAGGAGGCTGAGGCAGAAGAATGGCTTGAAACCAGAAGGCGGAGGTTGCAGTGAGCTGAGCTACCACCACTGCACTCCAGCCTGGGCGTAAGAACGAAATTTCATCTCAAAAAATAATAATAATAATAATAAAAATAAATAAATAACTGAGCTGGGATAGAGTCCAGCCTTCCAGAGGTGGCCGGTAGATCTCACACCTCAGGGCAGGGTGAAAAGCAGTGGGTGAGGAGTCAGGAGGTCCACCCCACTAAGCCTCAAGCTCCCTGGGTGCCCCAAGCCAAATCTTTGACTTCTCCAGGCCTGGCTGCACAAGGGGATTCCCAGGAGCTCCCTCGCCTCATAGGGTTGGTACCAGATGAAGCCTCAGAAATGAGCTCTGAAAATGGATATGAGGGCAGTGTTGTCACTCCACACCTGGGAATCCAACACCCCCAGGATGTCCCGACTCTACCCAGCCATCTGACTCTGCAAAGGACACAAACCATCCTCCACCCACCATATCCATCTCCAGAAGCAGCCCGGCACCCAACAGGGTCTTGGTCTTCCATACTCAAGCCCCGCCAACCCCCACTGAACCCCAGAGTCAGGCCAACCAGTGGATCTGAACTCTGCCATGCCCTGCTGTGCAGACTTGAGCAAGTCAATGGGCCTCTCTGAGCCTCAGCTTCTTCTGCAAATTGAAGGAGTTACACCTGCCTCATGGGGGCCTGGCAGGATGAAATAAGATGTGGTGTTGGAAATACCCTAAGTTCTCACTAAAAAGCTGTATTTATTTTTGTGATTCAAAGAGCCCCACCCCACTTAAAAAAAAAAAATTCCATGAGCCCACACTATGGAAGAGGAAGCAAATCTCCCTATTCATATTCTATCTAAATACCAGTTCTCATGAGGCTGCCCTCCACACTCCTCCCTTATGCC
Source organism: Hylobates moloch (assembly GCF_009828535.3). Taxonomy (NCBI): domain Eukaryota; kingdom Metazoa; phylum Chordata; class Mammalia; order Primates; family Hylobatidae; genus Hylobates; species Hylobates moloch. The sequence continues at coordinate 8,344,635 of NW_026652281.1, forward strand.
AGAGTGACAGGCTCAGCAGCCCTCAGTTTCCATGGAAACTCATGACAAGGGGCATCATGATGGAAGTTATTTCAGCCATTTCCTGCTGCCCACAGTGCCAACAAGGCCTGCCGCAGCACAGAAAAGGTGTGCCCAGCCAGTTGGCTCTGTCCTGGCTATTGTTCAGGCCACTGAAGCCTGCAGAAACTCAGCGCCCACCAGGCAGATAATTCCTGAAGCTCAGGCCTTCAGAGCTCCATTTCCATGCAGCGGTGAGTACCCCCAAGATGCAAGCAGAGGAAGAATGGCACTCATCCATGCAGACAGCATCTGTGGTCTACCTGGTATGAGCTAGTCATCATGCATGACGGAGGAACAGTGAATGGAACAAACAACCCCCTTTCAAAGAGCTGACAGTCTGAGAAAGAGAGACATTAAATGCCCACATAAATATAAATAAGCACCATATGACAATGCTCCCAAAGAGAAGAGCACGATGGAATGAGAGACTAATGGGATGTTCTCCAGATGGGCAGGAAGTGAGGAGTTGACTGAGCCACAGACTTGATCAGGCAGAAAGGACCTCACCAATGAGGAAACTGAGGCACAGAGGGCCGAAGCAATCTTAACAGGAGTAAGAGCTTAACACACTAGCTCGCTGAATACTCACGAGAGCCCTGTAAAGTACGTGTTGTAATTCTCACTTCACAGATCAGAGGACACGAGCCCACAGAGAGGAAGTGACTGGACCCAGGCCACATGATAGGAAGGAACAGAGAGTAGATGAAAACCAGGTCTCTCTAATCTTGCCCCTTCCCTCCCAGAATGTGTCTTCTCCTTTGGGTTTTTGCTCTCAACCCCAAGCATTCACTTAACCCCCTTCTCCCTGAAACAATAAGGGACATTAGAACATGTTCGTAAGCACAGGGAACTTGTCTCATTTTTGCCTACCCTGGCCTGGGCCTGACATGTAATAACTTAACAAATGTGTTCAGTGAAAGAATCACAACCGAGTGCAGGGGTTTATGCCTGTAATCCAAGCTCTTTGAGAGGCCAAGGGCAAGAGGGTCGCTTGAGTCTGGGAGTTTGAGACCAGCCTGGGCAACATAGTGAGACCCTATCTCTACTTGAAATTTTAAAAATAAATAGATAAAACGAAATAATCACAAGGTGCCCTTTGATGTTCTACATACATCCTTTGTCACCTTCTGGAAGGGCAGCTGCAGTTTGAGGGCTCTTGTTTTACCACTTGTGTTTACTGAAGCTGTGGCAACACTAAACACAGCTGCCAAAAGGCGTTGAAAACCACTCTAGTGCCTTGCGCAGCACCCCTCAAGAAGATGCACTCCAGCATGGGCAACAAAAGTGAAACTCCTTCTCAAAAATAATAATGATAATACCAACACCTAAAACAGCTTTCTGTTTTTAGTGGAAGATAGGTGTTTCACACGCACTAATTCATTTTATCTTCATAACTGCCTTACGGCACAGGTACCAATATTATTCCCATTTTATACACGGGAAATGGATGCGTAGTCCTTCTGCACCTGGAGGGCTCTTCCCATCGGATCTTGGCCTAAATATTAGCTCCTCAGAGAGGCCTTTCCTGACCACGCATCACGTGGGCTCTTCCTGTCCCTTGCGCTGACTTCGCTTGCAAAGACAGGGCTTTTCCTTCACCTCCCTGTTTACCATCTGTCTCTTCCCGCCAGTCTTCAAAACTCACGAGAAGGACACTGTGATGGTTGTGCCTCTACTTCCCCAGCATCTAACGCATCCAGTGCCTGTCGCCTTCTGGGCAATAAATGGGTAACTGTGCAATAGGCATAGGAAAAAAAGCCCAGCTCACAGAAGACTCTAGACCAGCTAGAAAGACGCAGAACCAGGATGTGGCCCCATGTGCCTGAGTGTTTTCCCACTAATGATAACAGCACAACCTCACTTTCAGTTCTTGTTTCTGGACATCAGCATCTTGGGAGTAAGTCATAATTTCTGGCTGGGCACCATGGCTAATGCCTGTAATCCCAGCACTTTGGGCGGCTGAAATGGGAGGACTGCTTTAGCCCAGGAGTTTAAGACCAGCCTAGACAACATAGTGAGATCCCACCTCTACTAAAAAAATAAAATAAAATAAAATAAAATAAAATTAGCTGGGCATGGTGGTGCATGCCTGTAGTCCCAGCTACTTGTGAGGCTGAGGGAGGAGGATCATTTGAGCCCAGGAGATCAAGGCAGTAGTTGAGCTGTGATTGCACCATGGCACCCCAACCTGGGCAACAGAGTGAGACCGTGTCTCAAAAAAAAAAAATTATAATGGGGGACAAGGTCTCCTTCTCAGACTTGCCAGGTCACCCTTTTCATGGTCCCAAAATAGCCTATGCCAGATAGTTCAGTATCTGAAGCCTAATTTGTTTTATTTGTGTTTTGAGACAGGGCCTTACTCTGTTGCCCAGGCTGGAGTGTAGTGGCACGATTTCAACTCACTGCAACTTCGATCTCCCGGGTTCAAGCAATTCTCCCACCTCTGCCTCCCAAGTAGCTGGGATTACAGGCATATGCTGCCACACCCAGCTAATTTTTATATTTTTAGTAGAGGCAGAGTTTCACCATATTGGCCAGGCTGGTCTCAAACTCCTCACCTCAAGTGATCCTCCTGCCTCAGCCTCCCAAAGTGCTGGGATTACCAGCATGAGCCACCTCGCCTGTCCACAAAGGTGCTTTTTTTTTTTTTAGATGAAGTCTTGCTCTGTCACCCAGGCTGAAGTGCAGTGGCACAATCTCGGCTCACTGCAACCTCCACCTCCCAGGTTCAAGCAATTCTCTTGCCTCAGCCTCCTGAGTAGCCAGGATTACAGGCGCAAACCCCCAGGCCCGGCTAATTTTTATATTTTTAGTAAAAACGGGGTTTCACCATGTTGGCCGGGCTGCTCTTGAACTCCTGACCTCAAGTGATCTGCTCACCTTGGCCTTCCAAAGTGCTGGGATTACAGGCATGAGCCACTGTGCCTGGTCATTTAAGAGCGCTACATTACAGTACACTTAAGACCTAGAAAGGTTTCCACCAAGAAGACCGTGAGAATCGAAGGAGCCACCTGCATGGGAACTGGAAAAAATGAGGGTGGATTTTCCCATGCTCAGACTCCCAGCAGATGAAGAGGGACTTGCGTTCTGAGTGGCTTTTGAGCCCCCTTGTCCTCTGAAAGGGCCAGGAGAACTTCAGAACAACAGGCTGAGCAGTCAAAACAGCAGGGCAGGCTTAAGAAGAAAACAGCCCCCAACTAGGGCAGTGTTAAAGATGCAAATTAGGAAGCCTCTAGTGGGCGGCCTCTCACCCCTGCAGTTTCCCCGCTGGAAAGACAAGGTCCCTGGGATACACTCTAGGACTATATCTTCACCTCTGGGAATCAGAGGCTCAGCTACACAGAAGGATCTCAGTGTTGTGTGGCTGCCAACCGGCTGAGGCTAAGACCCCTTGGTGACGACTGGGAGACCCATTCCCTAGCCTGGGCCCCCCAGGGAGAGCTGAGAACCCCCTCCCTTCACAGTCCAGTAAGGCCCAGTATGCAATAAAACCTCCTCCCTTTGCATAACCACCCTCTGCATGAACAGGCATTCCAGAGCGTCATATCACAGGTGCTTCATTTTAAGCCTGAACTCCCCAGTTATCATTCCTTCCATAACTCGGAAAAAAAAAAGAAATGTTTAAAAGTTAACTTCAGCAACTCTGGTTTTGCCTTGGAAGATGTGTCAGGCTGGAACAGCCACTGGAAAAAGCAGTCCTGATAATAATAAAAGTAACTTCTTAGCACCACCATCTCCAGCAGCTGACGTTTAGTCAGCACTTACCCTAGACAAACCCTGTACTACAAACCTAATGTGTATTGGCTCCTTTAATCTTTATCCCAACTCTATGGGGAGAGGACCATCATAATCCCCACTGTAGAGACAAAGAAACTGAGGTTCAGAGAGGTTAAGCTAATTCCCTGTGGTCACACAGCAAGGGAACAGTGAGACAGGACAAAAGCCTTGGGTCCTTGCTCTCCATTCTCCCTGTGCTTCATGTCCCCCAGGGTGTCTTTTTTTTTTTTCTTTTGAGACAGAGTCTCGTACTGTTGCCCAGGCTGGAGTGCAGTGGCACGATCTTGGTTCACTGCAACCTCCACCTCCCGGGTTCAAGTGATTCTCCTGCCTCAGCCTCCCGAGCAGCTAGGATTACAGGCACGTGCCACCATGCCTGGCTAATTTTTGTATTGTTTTAGTAGAGACGGGATTTCACCATGTTGGCCAAGCTGGTCTCAAACTCCTGACTTCATGTGATCTGCCCGCCTCAATCTCCAAAAGTGCTGGGATTACAGGCATGAGCCACCGCACTCAGTCCCCATGGGTACCTTTCAATTCAATCCCAGCTACACCCCACCTTGCAGATCCTCCACTCCCAAACACTCTGACCCCAGACTATATCTCTGCCCCTGTCTCAGCTCCTGAAGCACTGCTAAAACAAGCAGGTCCCCTCAGAAGACCTTATTACCTATTGAGGAGAACAGTGAAATAACCAGAAAACAAGCAAAAAGACAGCCTATCCTTCAGACCTGGTACCATTCGCCTCTGCAGTATCTTAAGACATTTATATCCTAGCCCCAAAGTTTGGCACTAACACACAGACCCCAGCCTGGGTTCCCAGCCCCTCATCCTCTCTCCTTATGGAGGGCAGCCTCCTAATACCCAAGTACCAGATCTGCCTTCTAGATCACTCAACACACCCAAGGTGAAGGCCCAGAGAGATGCCCTTGGATACCATGGTCTCCATGTCTGGTGGATTCAAGATAGCCACACACTTCTTCCCATCAACAGGTAGAATCTATTTCCCTTCCTTGAGTCAGGGCTGGCCTTGTAACTTGCTTTTACCACAGCAAAAGTTTCAGGCTTCTGCTTCTGTCCCTTGGAAGCCATCACAGAGAAGACTAGCTACTATGAGACCACCATGCTGTGAGGAAGCCCAGACTAGCCACAGAATAGGGAGCGACACTGCACAAAGGAACACTGGTGGCCCAGAAAGCTGCCTGGGAACTTCCAGCCTGGCCATCTACTGAATATATTCAGGTAAGGGACTCCAGGCAACACCAGGTGAGACAGAACAGCAAATCCACTGACTGAGCTCTGCCCAAATTCCCGACCCAAAGAATTGTTGTTTTAAGCTCCTGTGTTTTTACACTGTTATAGAAAAATCTCCTTAAGCTGATAAGCAATTTCAGCAAAGTCTCAGGATACAAAATCAATGCGCAAAAATCACAACCATTTCTACACCATGACAGACAAACAGAGAGCTAAACCATGAGTGAACTCTCATTCACAATCGCTATTAAGAGAATAAAATACCTAGGAATACAACTTACAAGGGATGTGAAGGACCTCTTCAAAGAGAACTACAAACAACTGCTCAAAGAAATAAGAGAGGACACAAATAAATGAAAAAAGATTCCATGCTCATGGATAGGAAGCATCAGTATCGTGAAAATGGCCATACTGCCCAAAATAATTTATAGATTCAATGCTATTCCCATCAAGCTATTGCTGACTTTATTCACAGAATTAGAAAGTACTTTAAATTTCATATGGAACCAAAAAAGAGCCCACATAACCAAGACAACCCTAAGCAGAAAGAACAAGGTGCAGGCATCATGCTACCTGACTTCAAACTATACTACAAGGCTACGGTAACCAAAACAGCATCGTACTGGTACCAAAACAGATATATAGACCAATGCAACAGAACACAGACCTTAGAAATAACACCACACATCTACCACCATCTGATCTATGACAAACTTGACAAAAATAAGCAACAAGGAAAGGATTCCCTACTCAATAAACGGTATTGGGAAAACTGGCTAGCCATATGCAGAAAACTGAAACTGGACCCCTTCCTTACACCTTATACAAAAATTAACTCAAGATGGATAAAAGACTTAAACATAAGACCTAAAACCATAAAAAAACCCTAGAAAAAAACCTAGGCAATACCATTCAGCACATAGGCATGGGCAAAGACTTCATGACTAAAACATCAAAAGCAATGGCAACAAAAACCAAAATTAACAAATGGGATCTAATTAAGCTAAAGAGCCTCTGCACAGCAAAAGAAACTATCATCAGAGTGACCAGGCAACATACAGAATGGAAGAAAAATTTTGCAATCTATCCATCTGACAAACGGCTAATATCCAGAATCTATAAAGAACTTAAACAAATTTACAAGAAAAAACAACCCCATCAAAAAGTGGACAAAGGATATGAAGAGACACTTCTCAAAAGAAGACATTTATGCAGCCAAGAAACATAGGAAAAAAGCTCATCATCACTGGTCACTAGAGAAATGCAAATCAAAACTACAGTGAGATACCATCTCATGCCAGCTAGAATGGCGATCATTAAAAAGTCAGTAAACAACAGGCCGGGCGCGGTGGCTCACGCCTATAATCTCAGCACTTTGGGAGGCTGAGGCAGGTGGATCAGGAGGTCAGGAGATTAACACCATCCCGCCTAACACAGCGAAACTCCGTCTCTACTAAAAATACAAAAAATTAGCCAGGCGCGGTGGCAGGTGCCTGTAGTCCCAGCTACTCGGGAGGCTAAGACAGGAGAATGGCGTGAACCCAGGAGGCAGAGAGCGGAGCTTGCAGTGAGCTGAGATAGCGCCACTGCAGTCCAGCCTGGGCAAAAGAGAAAGATTCCATCTCAAAAAAAAAAAAAAAAAGTCAAGAAACAACAGATGCTGAAGAGGATGTGGAGAAACAGGAACGCTTTTACACTGCTGGTGGGAGTGTAAATTAGTTCAACCATTGTGGAAGACAATGTGGCGATTCCTCGAGGATCTAGCACCAGAAATACCATTTGACCCAGCAATCCTATTACTGGGTATAAACCCAAAGGATTTTAAATCATTCTACTATAGACACATGCATACGTATGTTTACTGCAGCACTATTCACAAGAGCAAAGATATGGAACCAATCCAAATGCCCATCGATGATAGACTGGATAAAGAAAATGTGGCACATATACCCATGGAATACTATGCTACCATAAAAAAGGATAAGTTCATGTCCTTTGCAGGAACATGGATAACGCTGCAAACCATCATTCTCAGCAAACTAACACAAGAGCAGGAAATCAAACACCACATTTTCTTACTCTTCAGTGAGAGGTGAATAATGAGAACACATGGACGAAGGGAGGGGAACATCACACACTGGGGCCTGTTAGGGGTTGGGGGACTAGAGGAGGGAAAGCATTAGGAGAAATATCTAAAAAAAGAAAATGGAAACATCATCCTGAAACCCGTTCCCAGGCCTAGGGAGCGCATCATCTTCTCAGGTGACTAACACTGGGAATGGCCTTCCCTTTTGAGTCCTGAACCCTGATGTGCAAAACCATCCCCTATCGACGACACTGCCAACAAAAGTGCTCACAGTTGAGCACTAAGCTAAAGGTTTCACATACCCGATCTTTACACCCACACACGAGGAAGGTACCACCAGTGTGCCCATTTCACAGATGCAGACACTGAGGCCCAAGGAGGGAGTCACACAGACAAAATGGGAGACTCAGGAGGCAAGCCCAGGCTTGTTCAACCCCAACACTGCTGTCATACGTGGTGCCATATGACCTTCCCCAGCACACTGAACACCTCAGGGTCATTCCAGGAAGTGCACACTAATGTCCCTCTGGGACACAGCTTAAATGTGGCCTTGGACCACAAAGCACAGCCACTGGGGCCAGAAAGGCCACTGTTAGATCAGTTTTGCTGCTGTTCCCTGGGCTCCTGTCAGGTGCATAACCTCCCTTGGTCACCTCTCAGAGAGGGAAGCAAAAGTTACCTTCATTTTCATTACAAATACAGTCATGTACAAAATTATTTGATCAATGTTTTGCTTGCCTCTCCCACTCAACAATAAGGTCGATGAAATTAAAGACCCTGTCTTCTTCTATCAGAACTCAATACAGTGCTTCACCCTTAGCAAATGATCCATAAATAGTTACTGAATAAATCAATAACAGGAAGAATGAATTAATGAGAAATAAATGCACTTTGCTCAGGGCCATTTTAAAAAGCAACATCACCAGCAAAAAAAAAAAAAAAAAAAAAAAAATTGCAGAAAATAAGGCACTAAGTGGACCGCAGAAAGGACACCTGTTTGCAAAAAGAAAGCTAAAACAGGAAGGCAGAGTGTCATCTTGTTTGGCCTCAGCAGGGCATGTGTGAATGGGTGACCCAAATTTTTCACCACTCTGCATCACCAAGAATGACCACAGAACGGCCAGAAGTACTGGTTTGGGGGTTGCAAATAAGTTGGAGCAGAAAGGCAAATTCACAAATACTGGTGCTGCAATAACGAAGGCCAAGCATAAATACTAAGAGAAAAACGGTCTCTTATGAGGCTGCTCATGGCCACGTTACCTGTTCTGTAGACTAGAGTCATCTGGGATAGGAAAGAAGCATGGGCCGGACATGGCGGCTCACACCTGTAATCCCAGCACTTTGGGAGGCTGAGGCAGGCCACGAGGATCAAGAGGTAGAAACCATCCTGGCCAACGTGGTGAAATCCCATCTCTACTAAAAATACAAAATTAGCTGGGCATGGTGGTGTGCACCTGTAGTCCCAGCTACTCAGGAGGCTGAGGCAGGAGAATCACTTGAACCCGTGAGGCGGAGGCTGCAGTTAGCCGAGATCGCACCACTGCACTCCAGCCTGGTGACAGAGCTAGGCTCCATCTCAAAAAAAAAAAAAAAAAAGAGAACCACGGTGAAAGACAAAGACTGGCAGAAAGATGAACAGAGCATGGGAAAGGCGTTGCTTCTTGGATGCTGAGCTACACAGTATGCATCTCAGCCACACGTTCCAGTAAATTCTCTTTTTTTGCTTGAGCTGGTTTCTGACCCCCCTCCCAGCCAAAAAATCCTGACTCTGCTGAGGGCAGCGATAACTGGGGCATCAGACACTCTCTCTAGAATCAGGACAGAAGTGACAAGGCTAGCCAATCATGGGCAAGAGGAGAAAGACACATGCATAGGCACACACAGGCTCACACACCACAGGGAACAGAGAAAACAGCAAGACCCAGGGTGGCCCAAGTCTGGTCCATGTGTTTCCTGACACAGAGTCTAAGTGGGTCTCTGTCTTCATCTGGGTTCCCCCAGAAACAGACTCTGAGGCAAGGATATACATACAAGGAGTTTATTTGGGGGCTATCCCAGGAATCACTGGAAGGGGAATGGGGTGGTGGACAGGGAGGGAAGCACAGCAAATAAAGGGTGTGTCATCAAGCTTATTATTCCTGTGAGCAAATAGAGCCAAAGTCCACTGGGGAAGCTGGGAGTCAGTGCAGAACAAGCCAGGAGTGTCCTGACTGAGGGCAAGGGAGCTGGGGTATTGATCTACCAATTCCCCACCCAGCCACGCCACCCCTGGAGGCACTAACACCCCGGCACTCCCAGCCTATCCTGCACCACAGGCTAGCAGAAGCCCTCAGGCACAGTCACAGGCGTTTCCAGAAAGTGGCTTGTGGTGCGCAGAGGTCTGTGCTGAGGGGATAAGGTCAGGCACCAAGAGTGTCTGCAACAGTTTCAGTTCCCTGCCACAAAACCAACCAGTCCAAGTCACCATGCTCAGAGAGACCAGGGCCTGGCTTAGCACAGGTTCCCACTCCCCCATGAGCTACTCAGAACACACCCCCACCCTCCTTCGTTACCCCTAGAATAGGAGTATTATATTTTAGAGGAAAATGCCTGGTAGACACCACCAATCTCACAGGCAGCAACCTTCATCAGGCAGGTCCAAGAGGCCACGAACTACACCGAGCTCGTGTCTCCCCTGATCTCATGGGAGCCCCTCCAGCATGCTCTGATAAGCCCCATTTTGCAGAGGGGAAAACAGACGCCAGGTCCACAGAGGATATGGAGTTTGCTCAAGTTTGCACAGTGGTGGCCGAGCGCAGTGGCTCACGCCTATAATCCCAGCACTTTGGGAGGCCGAGGCAGGTGGATCACAAGGTCAGGAGATCGAGACTATCCTGGCTAACACAGTGAAATCCCATCTCTACTAAAAATAGAAAAAATTAGCCAGTCGTGGTGGCAGGTGCCTGTAGTCCCAGCTACTCCAGAGGCTGGGGCAGGAGAATGGCTTGAATCCGGGAGGCGGAGGTTGCAGCGAGCCGAGGTCACGCCACTGCATGCCAGCCTGGGCGACAGAGGGAGACTCCATCTCAAAAATAAAATAAAATAAAATAAATAAAATAAAATAAAACAAAACAAAACAAAATAAAATAAAATAAAATAAAATAAAATGATTGCACAGTGGTAGGTGGCAGAGCTGAGACTCAAACTCAGTGCTGCGGGCTTGGGGCCACACAGCCTCTCCAGTAGTCTCCCAGGACCCTCCTCCCTCTCTCTCTAAAAGGGTCCCCTGGGCATTCTGACCTCAGGACACTGAGGATTCACTTCTTTGGAAGTTAAGGGGAGGGGTTTGCCTCCAAAACAGCCAACAGGCCTTGGCAAATGCAAAATAGTGCAGCCCCTTTGGAAAACAGCCTGGTGGTGCTTCAAAAGGTTAAATGTAGTCACAAATGCTTAAATGAATGGTTACTGTATAGCCTAGCAATTCCACTCCTAGGTGTACACCCAAGAGAAAGGAAAACACATCTACACAAAATCCTGCACATGAATGTTCACAGCAGCACTATTCATAATAGCCAAAAGGTACAAACAACCTAATATTGTTTGCATGTCTGTCCCCGCACCAGTCTCATGTTGAATTGTAACCCTCGGCATTGGAGGTCGGGTCTGGTGGAAGGTAATTGGATCATGAGGGTGAATTTCTCTTTAACAGTTTTGCATCATCTCTTGGTGCTGTCCTTGCAATATTCAGTGAGTTCTTGAGAGATCTGGCTGTTGAAAAGTATGTGGCACCTCCCTCCCTCTCTCTCTTGCTCCTGCTTTCATCATGTCACATGCCAGCCCCGCCTTCACCTTCCACCGTGATTGGAAGCTTCCTGGGGCCTCTCCAGCCACGCTGAACTGTGAGTCAATTAAACCTCTTTCCTTTTTAAATTACCCAGTCTCAAGTAGCTCAGTATAGCAGGGAGAACAGACTAATACAGTGACCCTGGGCTGTGCCTCAATGTTCTCAATTGTAAAATGGAAGTAATGGGTACTGAACATATACAGTTGTGGAATTAAGTAAGCAATAACACAGGGAAAGCTCTTAGAGCTGTACCAGGTACATAAACGTATATACTACATAAATGTCAGCTCTGACGGTTGGTGTTGGTGACAGTGATGACAATGATGACGATGTGGGGGCTTGATAGGCTTCCTGCCTTGTATGAAGCAGAAAAAATGCTGCTTCGGCCTGAAACCAGCTCTTCCTTTGCAATTTGGACCTCAGATCCAGAAGGCAGAGCCCAGGCTCTGAGAAGCACATCCTCCTCAGTGCCCTCCTCCCAGAGATGCACACTGCCCCCATCCCTCAAGCCTGCAGAAGCGTTACCATGACACCCTGCCCTTTCTTGGGCCCCAGAGCTGCCCTCCTTCTCCTGATGTAGGAGGAGGACACGGCTGGGACAAGACATGGACAGCTGTCCCTGTGAAATCACCACATGAATCACCATGTTCAACAAGATAAGCCTCTGCTGTGAGGTCTCCACTGACCACCTGGAGAAGGAAATGCATTGAACAGACTTGAAACATGACCTAGGAAGCCTTGGTGAGAGGGTAGAAAGGACGACTCAGGAGAAGGCCAACCAGAGCAGCCAGAGGGGCCATATCAGTCATCCATCATCCACTGCAAACTCTCCAATGGCTCCCGGCTCCCTGGAGGAAAAGCTTGAGTGCTATGGAGGCCTCCACAGCCCTGGGTCATGTGACCCCTGCTTCCTCCCCATAACTCTGCCCCCATCACCCTGCTTGGCCTCCTGGCTATCCCCAGAGCATGTCCCACCTCAAGGGATTTGTCCTGGCCATTCCTGAAGCCCTCAACACACTTACCTACACAGCCCACTCCTTCAACTTTTCCAAGCCTTTACTCAAATGCCAGCTTCTCAGTGAGGCCTTCCACATCCCCGGCCCCACCCCTGGCCCCTCACGATCCCCCTTTCAGCATTCTATTTCTTTCCATACATAAAAATTTACTCAGTTACAACTTACAAGACACGAATCACATGTCTGCAGGCTATCCTACGACCACGTAAGGGTGCAGACTCCTACTCTCAGTGGGCATGAAGCTCCCTGGCTGCAAGCTGAGCAGTGCTGCCTGGGACACAAACAACCCCCAAGAAACGTTATACAGTGATTACCCAGTAATCTGTAGAAGTACAGCTGGCACTGGATGCTCGGGCCCAGCAATCAGATGTCACGCCTAAATCTAGGACAGATGGCAAAGCTGGCAGACACACTTTCACATTTTCAGTCTCTGTGGGAAACTAAAGCTATCTGATCTCACATGCAGGGAGCACCATTATGATGACCATAGTACCTGCCACATGGAGAATGCCTTTGCTGCTTGGGGACCACGGAAGAAGGTAATGCAAAAGGAGAAAAGAGGTATAATCTAGATCTGTGCTATCCAATATGGAAGCCACTAGCCATATGTTGCTTTCAAGCACTCAGAATTGAATCTGCCGAATTGAGATGTGTTAGAGGTATAAAGCACACACTGGATTTTGAAGACGCAGACCAAAAACCAGAATCAAATATCTCATTAATAATTATACTGCATACATGTTGAAATAATAATGCTTTGGATACACTGAGTTAAATAACATTTATTAATAAAGTTAGTTTCACCTCTTTTTACCTTTATGAATGTGGCAACTAGAAAACTTTAAACTACACACATGACTGCGTACAGCGGCTCACACCTGTAATCCCAGCTACTCAGGAGGCTGAGCTGGGAGGATCACTTGAGCCCAGGAGTTTGATTCACTTCACTCCAGCCTGGGAGACAGAACAAAACCCCATCTCTATTTAAAAAACAAAACAACAGTAACAGCCAAAAAAAGAAAAAAAAAACAAAACCTCTACTCACATGGCTGGTATCGGTGGCTCACACTGCATTTCCATTGCACAGCAGTGGACCAGAAGCAGCCAGCTTTGGCTACTGCAGGATGGAGACATGGATGGCAAATCATTGTGAGTGGGGTGGGGGAACGGGGTGTGAGGCATCTGTTCGGATCTTTTGCCCACTTTTTAATTGGGTTATTTTCTTATTGTTGAGTTTTTGGGTTTTTTTTTTTTTTTTGCTGTTGTTGTTGTTGTTTTTGAGACAGAGTCTCGCTCTGTTGCCCAGGCTGGAGTGCAATGGTGCAATCTCAGTTCACTGCAAGCTCCGCCTCCTGGGTTCATGCCATTCTCCTGCCTCAGCCTCCTGAGTAGCTGGGACTACAGGCGCCCGTCAACATGCCCAGCTACTTTTTTGTATTTTTAGTAGAGACAGGGTTTCACCGTGTTAGCCAGGATGGTCTTGTTCTCCTGACCTTGTGATCCGCCCACCTCGGCCTTCCAAAGTGCTGGGATTACAGGCGTGAGCCACGGTGCCTGGCCTTTTATTGTTGAGTTTTAAGAGTTGCCTATTTTGGATACGGGTCCTTTATCAGCTCTTGTTTCACAAATATTTTCCCCCTTATGTGGCTTGTCTTGTTAACCTCTTAACCTAAAGGTTTTTTGGCACATGCTGATTGGGGAAAAGTGTCTGATGTTGTTCCTCTGAAAACTTTGGTAACCTTGAGCAAATCACTGAAGCTCATTGTACTTAGGAGTAAAATACGCAAAACTCACAGACAGATTGTAATGACCAGACACTACAAATAAATACCCATACACATGATCACATGGATACATGTGTGCTTGTAGTGCCCAGCACAACGTTGACGCATGGCAGATGCTCAATACTGCTCCCAAACTTTCAAGAACACTCTCTCATCTGGGTGCCAGCAGCAGTTCCCAATGACATTTCTCCAGGTTCCTCTTACGAGGTAACTGATGGCCAAACAGGAGGCAGAGGAGCTCAAAGTTGGCAGTTAGGAAGAGACGTTTCCAGGGCTCTGTCAAAAAGGTCACCACATATAGACTCCCTGGGCTAAGGCATTAAACCTTGAAATGATGAAAAGTCTGTGCTATGCTTCAGTGCAGCATTTGGACAAACACCTACTGAGGAAACTAAGACAGGTTACCAACTTCAAAAAATGGTCCTTTTGTGCCATAAAAAAAGCAGAAGTGATGGTTAAAATGTATGATTCTTGACTCAAGCCAAGAAGCACATCCTTACCAATCAGTGTCCATGCCCATGTGCTTCAAGCTAACATATCCAGAGTTTCCTCATTCATTTATGCCCTAGTCAGCACCAACCCCATGCCAGATGACAATGCTGGGGCCCAGAAAAGTTGAAAATAGGACACTGTCTAGAGAAAGCAAATGTTTAGAAGGAAATTATTACATTAACTATTTAAGACAGAGCAATGAGCAATCAGGAAAATGAAAATCAGAACCACAGTGAGGTAACACTTCACCTCCACTAGGATGGTGATAACCAGAAAGACAGATACTAACGTGTTGGCGAGGACGTGGGGAAGTTGGAGCCCTCAAACATTGCTGGTGGGAAAGTAAATGGTGCAACTGCTTTGGCAAACAGTCTTGGCAATTCCTTAAGTGATTAAACAGTTACAGATAACCTAGAATTCCATTCTTAGGCACAGAGCTAAGAGAAATGGAAACATGTATTCACACAAAAACTTGTACATGAATGTCCACCGCAGTATTATTCACAATAACCAAAAAGAGTCCAGGCATGGTGGCTCATACCTATAATTCTAGCACTTTGGGAGGTGAGGCAGGTGGATCACTTGAGGCCAGGAGTTCGAGACTAGCTTGCATAGTGAAACGCTGTCTCTATTAAAAATAGAAAACTTAGCCAGGTGTGGTGGTACATGCCTGTAATCCCAGCCACTCAGGAGGCTGAGGCACAAGAATCCCCTGAATCCAGGAGGTAGAGGACGCAGTGAGCCAAAATCACACCACTGCACTCTGCCCTGAGTGACACAGTGAGACTGCCTAAAAAAGAAGAAAGAAGGAAGGAAGGAAGGAAGGGAAAGAACGAAAGAAAAAGGAAAGAAAGAAAAAGAAACAAAGAAAGAAAGATAAGAGAGAGAAAGAAAGAAGGAAAGAAAGAAAGAAAAGAAGGAAGGGAGGGAGGGAGGGAAAGATAAAAGAAAGAAAGAAAAAGAAAGAAAGAAAGGGAAAGAAAAAAGAAAGAAAAAGAAAGAAAGAAAAAGAAAGAAACAGAAAAAGAAAACAATAACCAAAAAGAGAAAACTACCTAAATGTCCATCAAGTGATGAATGGATAAACAAAATGTGCTCTATCCATGCAATGGAATATTAGTCTTAAAAAGGAATGAAGTGTTGATATGCTACAATGT
>NW_026652281.1:8365083-8392553 GCF_009828535.3 Hylobates moloch
CTGGTACCATCTTCCACTCTCACTCTGACTCTGACCCTCCTGCCTCCCTCCTGCAAGGACCTTTGTGATTTCATCAAATCCACCGAGATAATTCAGGATCATCTCCCCATCTCAAGATCTGTTCAATCTGCAAGAAGCCTTTTGCCGTATACAGTAATATATTCACAGGCTCCAGGGATTAAGACAAGGGCATCTTGGGGACAAGGAGCCTTTAATCTGCCTATCATAGAGGGTTGGAAATAATAATAATAATAGCAATGGTATCACAATAGCAAAGATAGGGAATCAACCCAAATGCCCATCAACAATAGACTGGATAAAGAAAATGTGGTACATATACACCATGGAATACCCTGCAGCCATAAAAAGGAATGAGATCGTGTCCTTTGCAGGGACATAGATGAAGCTGGAAGCCATCATCCTCAGCAAACTAACACAGGAGCAGAAAACCAAACACTGCATGTTCTCAATCATAAGTGGGAGCTGATCAGTGAAAACACATGGACACAGGGAGGGGAAAAGCACACACCAGGGCCTGTTGGCGAGCAGGGGAAGGAAGGAAGAGAGCATCAAAATAAATAGCTAATACATGTGGGGCTTAATATCTAGGTGATGGGCTGACAGGTGCAGCAAGCCACGATGGCACACGCTTACCTATGTATTCTGCACATTCTGCACATGTATCCCAGAACTTAGAATAAAAGCAAATTTAAACAATAATAATAGCAATAGTAGCTCTTATTGAGTGCTTGGGATATTTGCCAGGTACTATGATACCCAAAGTATGATACATAATTAACTCCCCTAATCCTCATGAGAGTCCAGTGTAATAGGTACCATTATTATCCTATTTTACAGATGAGTGCAATGAAAAGTTAACTTGTCCATGGCCACAAGTGTGATAAGTGGCATAGCCAAGATTTGAACCCAGGCAGTCAGACCCTAGATCCCTTGCTCTTGAGTATGTGGGGTTTGTCATATTATTTTTTAAACCAACATCGACATTAAAAATAGTTAATAACAGGCTGGGCTCAGTGGCTTGCACCTGTAATCCCAGCACTTTGGGAGGCCAAGGTGGGCAGACCACGAGGTCAGGAGATCGAGACCATCCAGGCTAACATAGTGAAACCCCGTCTCCACTAAAAATACAAAAGAATTAGCCAGGTGTGGCGATGGATGCCTGTAGTCCCAGCTACTCAGGAGGTTGAGGCAGGAGAATGGCACGAACCTGGAAGGCGGAGTTTGCAGTAAGCCAAGATGGCACCACTGCACCTGGGCAACAGAGCGAGACTCTGTCTCAAAAAAAAAAAAAAAAACACGTTAATAATAGGCTGGGCTCAGTGGCTAGCACCTGTAATCCCAGCACTTTGGGAGGCCAAGGTGGGAGGATCTCTTGAGGCCAGGAGTACAAGGCTACAGTGACCTATGGTCACACCACTGCACTCCAGCCTGGGTGACAGAGCAAGACCCTGCCTCAAAAAATTAATTAATTCATTAACTAAAATAAATTAGTTAATTATAATACTAAGATGGTCACAATGTAGTACAAAATGAAAAAGGCATATTACTAAAGTACATTACGAAAGGGTCGCATGTTGTGAAAATGCCTTGTGAATAAAGTTTTGTTGGACAAAAAGATTTGGAAGGTGGTACACCAGGTGTTAACACCATCTCTCTGGGTGGGGGGCGGCTAAGGGGTTGTTTTTCTCACCCAGAAGTAGGTTAAAATGTGCCTACTAATGAATGCATATTACTTCTATAATGAGGGGGGAAAAGCAGTTGTTTTAATTAGGAGAAATATGCAAGGCCAGAGGGAAGCAGCTCAGAGCTGTCTAAACAGGAAACTGGCGTAACGTTCGCTCTGCGCCACGCTGGGCTTGGGCCCTTCTTGCCTCCCCAGGGACACGGGCCCTCCTCAGTCACGCCACTGGCTGGTGTAGGGGCTTTTCCCACTGGTGGAGGCTGGGGGCAGGCCAGGGACATCCTGGAGTGGCTGGAAGTGGTGGGGAGGGAGACACCTGGCCGGTGAAATCCAGCCCAAGCAGGAGTACAGAAGACGCAGTGGGATCCCTGAAGTCCTGGGGCTCGGGAGGCCGGCCCCTCCTCCACCTCGTCGGAGCTCTGCGGGGTCTCCTCTTTCTGCTGCACATGCTCTCACCATGCTTTGCCTAATTTTGCTAGTTTCCATTCTACAAATTACTAAGTTCCCATTTCCTTCTTCTCAGAACAGAATCCTTCACACACACAGATACTTCACCTCCCAAAACTCACGCCTACCCCTGGCCACCAGCACAACTTGTATAGATGAAAGCAGCTCCTTATAGCTTCTTCCCAACAGTGCTGTGACAGTGGAGAGGCCCCCAGGCTGTGAAGTGGCATCACCACTGATTGTATTTCCAGAACTTCACCTTTGCCCTGTCCATGCTCCTTCTCCAAGCCCAGGCCTCCCCAGCCTCCCAGAAGAGCTGGGCTGCTTTTATATGCAGGCTCAGGTCCAAGGGCACTTAACCCCAGAGGACCCCTAGCTGTGTGCTACAGAAGAGCAGGAGGAGGACTCCCCCTACACATGTGAGCTATGTCACAGCCTGTCCCACGTCCCCCACACAAACACAAATGCAGGCACCTGCTGCCTGAGGAGACATATGGCAGCATGGCTGGGAGGCACCCTGTGTTAAGTACATACTGGACATGTGACAATCACTTACAGATTGAATCCTCCCAGTGATCTGATGGGGTGAGCTCCACTATTAACCCATCTTATAGATAAGAAAACTGAGACTCAGGCTGGGCGCGGTGACTCACACCTGTAATCCCAACACTTTGGGAGGCCAATCCAAGCAGATCACTTGAGGTCAGAAGTTCAAGACCAGCCTGGCCAACATGGTGGAACCCCATCTCTACTAAAAATACAAAAATTAACCAGGCGAGTTGCAGGGTACCTGTAATCCCAGCTACTCGGGAGGCTGATGCAGGATAATTGCTTGAACCCGGGAGGCGGAGGTTGCAGTGAACTGAAATTGTGCCACTGCACTCCAGCCTGGGGACAGAGTGAGACTCCATCTCAAAAAAAAAAAAGAAAACTGAGACTCAAAGAGGCCAAGTAGATCGCCTAAGGTCACACAGTCACTAAGTGCCAGGACCATGAGTGGAACCATGGTGTATGGTTAAAGAGGAAGTTGTCACAGAGGTGCCCTATCTCAACCCCAGATACTGCCATGGTTAGGAAGAAACGGGAAGTCCAAGGCTGAAAGGGGCAGCCAGGGCCTTTTCCTGATTCATTTGTTAACCAGGTGTCTGAGGAGCACCAGCCACAGCCCAGATATGGGCCAGGTGCTGGGAAGTCCCCCCGATGAGCAGAACAGACAGGGTCCCTGGCCTCCCAGCACTCTTAGTCTCTGGGTCAGGACTACCGAAGGCCTGCATGATCGGGCCTTGCATGAAAGCACGAAAAGTCAACCCCAGGATTTCTGATTTCAACCCCAAACTGCACAGCACCTAAGTCTCTCCCAAGACAAATCAAGACACATCATTTTGTGAGCCTGGTATGCAAAAACCCGCATTTACGTCTAAGACAGACTAGGGGGCAGGTGGTGGAGATAACTCTTTTTTTTCAAAAATGATTCACCAAAGGACATCTTTAACTAGATCCCTCCCCCAACTCAGCACAATCCCTAAGATGCTGGACCTGCACTGACTTGTCCGGAACTCCAAATATACCTGCATTCCCAGAACTTGGTGCTATTTCGAGGGACAAATGCTGCCTCCCTCGTTTACCCACTATACTGTATTCCCTCTTACAACCTCAGGGCCCAGGCCAGAACCAACACAGCTAGAAAATAACATGATGCGTGGAAGAAAGCAAGGCCTCTTAAATTCCGTTATGACAAACCACAACCCGTCCATAGTTATCAGTGGCCAAATGGGTAGGTCAATCCCTGTACTCACCCCGTTGCCCTCAGGCCCCTGTTACATGACAGTGCATTTTTGTGTTAGGCCTGCCACTCATGAAATACCAAAAATTAGGTGGCAGCAACAACAGAAATTTGTCTCACAGTTCTGGAGACCAGAAGTCCAAAATCAAAGTGTTGGCGAGGCTGGCTCCTCCCGAGGGAGAACCCCTGGTGTTCCTTAGCTTGCAGATGCATGACTCAGATTTCTGTATCTGTCTTCACATGGCCTTCTCTCCTTGTGTCTCTCTCTCCTCTTCTCATAAGGAAACCGGTCATATTAGATTAGGGCCTACTCTATTCCACTATGATTTCATCTCAACTAATTACATCTGCAAAGACCCTCTTTCCAAATAAGATTACATTCTGAGTATGGGTATTAGCACCTTGACATATGAAATTGGTAAGGACAATTCAATCTGTAACAGGCACCCACCATAGCCCGCAGCCCAGAAGGAGCCACACGATGTCCACTTACAGGAGACCACCTCCAATCCACCCCCATGCCCAGGCAAGGCTGGCCGTGCCAAAGGATACTGATCTCCAAAGCAGCCTGCTCATGTGCACTGGCTTCAAAAGGCATGGCCCATAGGAGGCCTCTCTCTCGGGAGTCCATCCTTGGGAGGTTGCAAAACCAAAGCTGTCACTGATGTGGCAGCAACAGAAAAAACCAAGGTTTGGAGACAGGCTGTGCTGGGGAGGGGAGGGCCATATCTGTAAGAGAAACCCAAGAGGGCAGATGAGACTGTCTAAGAGACATCACCATCAGCAGCTCTTGTTACAGACAGGAAAGTCCTCAGTGCCAATGGCTCACCACTTCCCTTTCCATGCAGCCCAGCAATGAGACTGTTCATTCTCCTGGATTCCTACAAGACCCCCAGACCCTTACAATCGTCCTACTTATCAGCCTTCACTGGGGCACCTAGAGCTGCCTCTGTACCCTCTAAAATTAGGGGTTGCACAAAAGCCTGGAACCATGCCCCCAATCTTAGGTCCTGTTCTTCTAGCACGTGGCTAGGGCACGTTTCCCAGCATCCTTTGCACTTGGTCACATGCCAAATTCTGTTCAACAGAAGGTGGGAGGGGGCCGGGCACAGTGGCCCATACCTGTGATCCCAGCACTTTGGGAGGCCAAAGCAGGAAGATCACTTGATCCCAGGAGTTCAAGGCTGCAGTGAGCTGTGATCACACCACTGTACTCCAGCCTGGGCAATAAGCAAGACCCCATCTCTTGCGGGGGGGAAAAAGCAGGTAGGAGGAAAGAGGTACATCTACTTCAGGTATGGCCCACAGAAACCTCCAACCTCCAGAGCCATCCTCCGCTCTTCCTCTTCCTCCATGCAGTGGTCAGACAAAGGATCCTGTGGTAGCCTCCAACACCTTTGGACATGATAGACAGAGTCCCATTGTGATCAGACCGCAGAGTCCCATCCCCAATCCCACTGCATCATGATTTGAGTGAGTGAGAGATAAACTTAAAGGAAGAAATAACTTGTTACTGCAGTTAGGCTACCTTCACTGATAGGAAAGCTTTGTTGCTATGCCTTATGCCAGAATGCCCTCCCCACAGAGCTTCCCATGGCTCCCTCCTTCTCACCCTTCAAGTCTCAGCTCAAACGTCACCTCTACATAGAGGCCACCCTGAGGCGTTCCCCAGCTAAGCTAGTGCTCCTGGCTAATGACTCCTTATTACAGTACCCTGTTCCTTTCCTTCCCAGCGTCCATCACGATCCAACATGATTGAATGTGTTAGTCTGGCTTTTTCTGCTTTTCCTACAAGACTGTAAGATCCTCTAGAGATCTTCAGGGTCCTGTTCACTACTTTATCCAAGTACATTGCCCAATACACATCAGGTCCTCTTTGAGTATTTGCTAAATCAACAAAGGAACAAATTCTAAGAACATTCTAAGGTTGTCATCCAGGACAGAAGACAACTCTTGAAAACAAGACAAGCAATTCCTCAACTATTCAGCATAAGAGAAGGGCTACAGCACCATCAAGAATAAAAATGTCAACTCTACTTTTCACAATGGCAGGCTCCAATGTGGAGGACACATACCCCAGGGGGAGCAGGACAACCCATTGGGTGCAGGAAGGAAAATCCTCATATAAATGGAAGATGTAGTATTTATCCCATCCTTTCTACAATGCCATCTTGCCTTTATGCTGGATGATGATGATAATGATGACATCAACGACAGCAAGAGCAAAAAATACTTAAGCACATCCTCTGTGCCAGATACTATTGAAGCATTTTACAAATATCACGTCATTTACTTATCACAAGAGTCTTATGGGGTGTGTTATTCAATTATTCTCATTTTATAGATGAGGAAATGGAGGCCCAAAGAGGTGAGATGAGAGACCCAAGGTCACACCCCTACCAAGTGGCAGGACAAGGATATCATCACCGCATACCAGTAACTGAAAGGCAAATAAGTTTACAGACACTTCAGGCATTGGTTGGGTCTTATTTCTGATGATATGCTTCATTGCAGGGGCTTGGGGACAACCCTCAGACAATGGATTTCTTCTTAGGAGATGCCAGTGAGAAAATAATTCATTTATGATTATTATTATTAATAGTAATTTCACATTTATTTCAAAAACATTTTGATAAAATACCAACTTTCAAAAATACTCATTTTTTCCATGAAGAGAAGTCCAAGAGTGCATTTCAGGATGAGCCAAAATACAGTAAATTCTCACTTTGGCACCCTTGTCCCCAGCAGCCCTTTTCCAGGCTGTGTTTGTGGTCTTTTCCTAGCATCTCCCCACTAATCCGGGGCCTCTAGGATGAGCACCAAGCCTCCTTTCTCTTGGTACCTCCAGCACCTGGCAGAGCAAGTCCTCTGCACCATAAGGAATTCACGTGTTTCTATCCTGCTGTCACAAAGCAAGTCTAAACGAAGCTGCCATTCTTTGGTCTCAGGCAGGGTGTTTATGACACACAGAACTGATACATCTTTGAGATCATTTAGGAGAAGAAAACAACACAGAGCAGGAAGAAGACTTGAGACTGAGAGTAGGAAGAACAAGTTCAAATTGTAGCTCTGCCCTTTCCTAAACTTGGGCATGTCACCTCATCTCCCCAAGACTCAATCTCTTTATGAATAAAGCAGGGATAGCTCCCCCTTCACTGGACCACTGTGGGGATTAAGGACGTATCTTTGATGTGCCTTCACAGAGACTAGGACACAGTGAGCATTCATTAGAAGAGGCTCTCATCAACGGTATCATGATTAAGTGGGAACCCCAAGAATCTAATACCAAGGAAACAGACAGCTCATAGGTGTGAGAATCCGTCACTCATGGGCAGCCACCACTTGCCAAAAATAAGCAGACAGAGAAAACATGCCTAAGCAAAAGTGAAAATGTCAGAATAAAAAGCCTATTCAGTTGAGATGCACGCATTCAGGCCCTCCAAGGGGCCCATCACCACAGCTGACCCTAAAATTCCAGACCCACAAATAGGTGGCACCACATCGGCTCCTGAGACAAAATCTAAGCCTTTCAAATGGACAAGATGTAAGAGGACACCTAAGGCTCAACTCAGAAAGGCCCCAGAGCAGACCCCTTTCCCCCTGAAGACTGCTCAACTGGGTCCCTCAGAAAGGAAGGAAAACCAACATGCCCAACAGTACCACAAGCTCCCTCCCGACATTCAGAGACAATTGGCTCTTTAACTCTATGCAGAAGGCTGGGGATGGAAGGAATCCCAGCGCCATTTTTTTTTTTTTTTTTTTTTTTTTAGACGGAGTCTCGCTCTGTCGCCCAGGCTGGAGTGCAGTGGCGCGATCTCGGCTCACTGCAAGCTCCGCCTCCCGGGTTCACGCCATTCTCCTGCCTCAGCCTCTCCGAGTAGCTGGGACTACAGGCGCCCGCCACCACGCCCGGCTAATTTTTTGTATTTTTAGTAGAAACGGGGTTTCACTGTGGTCTCGATCTCCTGACCTCGTGATCCGCCCACCTCGGCCTCCCAAAGTGCTGGGATTACAAGCGTGAGCCACCGCGCCCGGCCCTCCCAGCGCCATCTTATCCAACATCCCTGGAAAGCAATAGGGAACCTGGAGGCCAGGAAGTGAGGTGTTGTGCTTCAGACTCAGTCTTGTCTACCACAGGCCAGGCCTTGGGGGTCCTCACCAGGGGGCCTTTTTTTCTTTCTGGTCTTATTGTATTAAGTTTTGATTATGCAATATTTCCCACATCTTAAAAAGTACATACAATAAAATCTATTTAATTCTCACCCAATAAGATAGAAACTACTATTATCTCACTTGACAGATATGGAAACTGAGGCACAGAAATATAACAAACGAATTAGCTTCCAGTCACACTTCCAGTAAGTGACTGATATGGTCTGGCAGTGTCTCCACCCAAATCTCATCTTAAATTGTCGTTCCCATAATCCTCATGTGTCATGAGAGGGACCCAGTGGGAGGTAATTGAATCATGGGGCCGGCTACCTCCATGCTGTTCTCATGATAGTGAGTAAATTCTCATGAGGGCTGATAGTTTTACAAGGGGCTTCCCCCTTCACTCAGCTCTCCTCCTTGCTGCCACCATGTGAAGGTTTCTCCTTCCACCACGACTGTAAGTTTCCTGAAGCCTCCCAAGCCATACTGTGAGTCAATTAAACCTCTTTCCTTTATAAATTACTCAGTGTTCGGTAGGTTTTTTTGTTTGTTTGTTTGTTTTGAGACAGAGCCTTGCTCTATCACCCAGGCTGCAGTGCAGTGGTGCGATCTCGGCTCACCGCAGCCTCCACCTTCCAGATTCAATCAATTCTCTGCCTCAGCCTCCCAAGGAGCTGGGACTACAGGCGTGTGCCACTATACCCAGCCAATTTTCATATTTTTAGTAGAGATGAGGTTTCTCCATGTTGGCTAGGCTGGTCTCGAACTCTTGACCCCAGGTGGTCCACTCGCCTTGGCCTCCCACAGTCCTGGGATTACAGGTGTGAGCCACTGTGCCCAGGCTGGAGTATGTCTTTATTAGCAGCATAAGAATGGACTAATACAGTGGCAGAGCCGGGATTTGCATCATAAATTGGGATTCAGAGTCGACATGCTCATATGGGAGCTTGGCTACTGGTGGCCACCATCAGTTCCTGCCTACCATTGAAGTGCATGCCATTCCTTCTCTAAGAGAGAAATTTCCTTTCCTTGAAGCTGAGCTGGGCTTACTGATCTGAGCTGGTGCAAGTGATGTCCTGGGATTTATGAGGCAGTCGTAAGAAGCCGGTAGCTTCTGCCTGGGACTCTTCTGCCTGAGACCACCACATGGTAGATGTTTGGTCAACAGCCCCAGCTGAGGCTGGGTGCAGTGGTTCATGCCTGTAATCCCAGCACTTTGGGAGGCCAAGGTGGGCAGATCACGAGAGGTCAGGAGTTCAAGACCAGCCTGGCCAACATGGTGAAAGCCCATCTCTACTAAAAATACAAAAATTAGCTGCATGTGATAGTACCCACCTGTAATCCCAGCTACTCACGGGGCTGAGGTGGGAGAATAGCTTGAAGCCAGGAGGCAAAGGTTGCAGTGAGCCGAGGCTGCACCACCGCACTCCAGCCTGGGTGACAGAGATTCCATCTCAAAAACAAACAAACAAAAAATAATCCCAGCTAAGCTCGGTCTTCCAGCCATCACCACTAAGGTACCAGATGTGTGGGTGAAGATTCTGGAAACTTCCAGGCGAGGTGACACCAAATGACCTCAGTCCAGGCTACAAAGAGTAGAAGAATCGCCCAACTGAGCTCTGCCCAGATCTATGACCCACAAATCTACTTGTTTATATTACATGACACCCATTAATCCCACAGGATCAGGGCAGCCATCCCTGCTAACCATCTAGCAAATGTCTCTCAACTCCACCCAAGCAGCTCCTCCACAACGAGCCCTCCCCATTCCTCACCACCTCCCCCACACCCAAATGGACAAAAGCCTTCCCTCCTCATACCACATCCAGTGAAAACTCCTGCTATGGTACTAAGCACGCAATCTAGCAAGGGCAAGTTTGAGTCTGTCTCCCCCTCTTGCAAGCTGGGACTCCATCCTCCTCCTCCCTCTCTCTGCAGAGTTTAGCACTCAATATGATGGCAAACATGTGCTGAACAAACGAGAAACCTCCATCATAACAGGGTTCAGAGCAAAACCCTATTTTACCCAGTGACATTTTATTGCTGTGAGCAAAGCAAATACATGACTCTAGAGCAGTTTCTCAACCCCTGCACCACTGACACGTTTGCTGGATCACTCTCCATGGTGGGGACTGTCCTGTGCACTACAGAACATTTAACAGCCTCTCTGGCCTCTACACACTAGATGCCAGTAGCACCCTGTATCCCAGGTGAGAAAATCAAACACGTCTCCAGACTTTGCCAAATGCCCCCTACCCTGGAGTAGGGAGGGGGAGGCAAAAATCACCCTGGTTGAGAACCACACGCTGCTTTGGACAATAGGACCTAGATGTTTACCCAGGGCTGCACAGGGATTGTAACACCTGTCCAAAAGTCACACACCATTTGCCAACTATTCCAAAACCAGGTGCCGGTGCTCCTCTCATGTGCACCTGCTCCTGCAGACCCCACAGGAACCAGCAAGTTCCTGCTAACCAGAACTCCGTGAGGAAATTGCCAGAGCTGGGAGTTCTCCTTGAGATAAAATGTCACCCTTCTCAGCAGGAGACTGAGCGGTGACACTGACAGTCCCCACCCAGGGCCTGAAGGCCTGCTCTCTCAAGGTATGAGGGGGAAGCAACATTTCTAAGCTCTTCACACATAATTGGCTTTCCTTGTCACTTTACCAACACCATCATCGCAAACAGGACCTCCACTGCATGTTCAAGGATGCAAATCCAATCACGTCGTCCCTCTTCTGAAAACCTGAGAATGGACCCTACTCCCCTCCAGTCCAAACCCCTAAGGAAGACTACACAGGCTGGACCCCACTAGTTAGCAACAACAGCAAACATCCTGACAGTGGTGGTTCCCAACAACTGAGTGCCTGTCACATGCTATGAATTCAGCCGAGCCTCTCTGATGCATCTTCTCATTTGCTTCTTCCCAGCCATGACCCTGTGGGGTAGACACCAGTGTTATTTCCATTCCACAATTAAGGGAATTAAAGTTCAGAGAGTGGAGGTAACTTGCCCAAGATCACACAGCAAAGCTCATCCAATGGCACTGGAAGTCAAGCCCCATACTGCTCATACCTAATAAAGCAATATAGGCTCCATGAAGATTTGAATCCAGTTTAATAACTGATGTATCTCTAGCGCCCAGGGCAGTGCTTACAGTAGGCATTCAAATGGCAGAAGGGAGGCAAAGGAGAGGGGCAAAGGTGGGAAGGGAAGGAGAAAGAAAGGGAAAGTGGGAGGGAAAAGAGGAGGGAGAGGAGAGGGAAGGGGGAGGAAGAGCAGTGTCTCTCCAGTGGCGTATGTGTGAAACCTGCCTAGTTACCAGACCGTCTGGGGAACTTATTATAATAACGCGTCCCAGCCAAAGTGGTGAAATATCATCATTCTGGGTCTCTCCAGGGAGAAAGAAGAAGGAAACAAAGAGGCTGAACAGATAAATAAAAGAATGAATTGAGGCCAGGCATGGTAGTTCCTGTCTGTAATCCCAGCAGTTTGGGAGACCAAGGTGGGAGGATCGTTTGAGGCCAGGAGTTAGAGACCAGCCTGGGCAACACAGCAAGACCCTATCTACACAAAAGTTAAAATATCAGCCAGGCATGGTGGCACTCACCTGTAGTCTCAGCTACTTGGGAGACTGGGCAGGAGGATCACTTGAGCCCAGGAGTTCACAACTATAGTGAACCATCATCAGGCCACTGCACTCTAGCCTGGGCAACAGAGCAAGACCCTGTCTCTAAAACAGAGAGCGAGAGAGCATACCCGTGTAAGCGAGTGAAGTGGTATTACTCAGCAGAAGGGGAGAATGACAGGGCATAGATTTCAAGCCAACATCCTGTCTCATGCCCACCAGAATGAGCTTCAGAAGAAGGTTCTAATACCCTGTACTTTCTTTTCTATATATATTTATTTTATTTTACTTTAAGTTCCGAGATACATGTACAGAACGTTCAGGTTTGTTATATAGGTATATGCACATGCCACGGTAATACCCTATGCTTTCAAGACCCCCCTGGGTGTTTCTGATGGGCAGCTAGGCATGGGATGGGCAAGGTGAGAAGAGAAAGGAACAATCTGCAGTCCACTCTCAACGTGGCCCACTTGTATTTACCATGAATGCCAATCCTCTCACCCCTTGTGGGGGAAGGGAGGGTGGCCACCCCAGCTGCAACAGGTTTCTGGGCCACCTGGGGGTGGAGCTGGCCAATGCAAACAGTCAAGAGGGAAGATGGCCACCTCCACATGGGCAGTTTCAAAGCGGGGCTCTGGCTCTGTGCCACAAGAGACCCACTTGCCTCCGAAACCAGGAGAAGCCTTTCAGAAAGCAGTTTGATCACACTCATGATAGGATACATCAAATTAAGGATGACACCAAGCTACCAAAGTCTACCTGTGGATGGCCAACTTTAGCAGCCACGCAGCATACATGAGGGTGCAGGCAACAGGTACTTTCACACCTTCTGGCTGAAACACACAGTGGGACAACCTCTTTTCCGGGGTGCTGCCAAACTTCCCTTTAAAGTTAAAATATGTCATACCCCCATCCTGGCTAACACGGTGGAACCCCGTCTCTACTAAAAATACAAAAAATTAGCCAGGCATGGTGGCAGGGACCTATAGTCCCAGCTACTTGGGAGGCTAAGGCAGGAGAATGGCGTGAATCCAGGAGGTGGAGCTTGCAGTGAGCAGAGATTGTACCACTGCACTCCAGCCTGGGCAACAGAGCAAGACTCTGTCTAAAAAAAAAAAAAAAAAATATGTGATATATATATACCATACCTTCAGCTCAGAAATAAACCTCCAGGAAGCTGTCCTTCAGATATACCCATACAAACAAATGAAGAATAATGCAATGGTCACCCTTCTCTACCACTGGAGGGAATATAAATGGTGCAGCCACTTTG
The DNA here is from genome assembly GCF_009828535.3 of Hylobates moloch. Lineage (NCBI taxonomy): Eukaryota > Metazoa > Chordata > Mammalia > Primates > Hylobatidae > Hylobates > Hylobates moloch. The sequence goes on from NW_026652281.1 coordinate 8,378,068, forward strand.
GAAAACAGTCTGACAGTTCCTAAAATGATGAAACTGAATTAGCATACGACCCAGCGATTCCACTCCTAGGTATATACCCAAAAGAAATAAAAACAGACATCTACACAAAAACTTGTAGAGAAACATTCTTAGCAGCACTATTTATATTAGCCAAAAGGTGGCAACAACCCAAGTGTCTGTCAACAGATAAACTGTTGGAATAAACTGTGGAATATCCATACAATGTATCATGATTCTACCACAAAAAGGGAAATTTCTGATCCACGCAACAAAGTGGATGAACCTTGAAAAATGCCGAGTCAAAGAAGCCAGTCACAAAAGCCCATATATATATGATCCATTTCTATGAAATGTCCAGAACAGAGAGGTTTATAGAAACAGAATTAAATTTAATGGTTGCTTACGTCTGGTAGCGGGGATGAGGGGATGGGGTGATGGTGAAAGGTACGGGGTTTCATCTTGAGGTGATATAAACGTTATACATTTGATTGTGGTGCTTGCACATATATATAAATATACTAAAACCACCACAGTATACATGCTGCATACAATGGGTGAATTCTATGTATACTATGTGAATTATGTCTCAATAAAACTGTTATTAAAAAAAAAAAGAATACAAGGCTGGGTGAGTTGGCTCACGCCTGTAAGACCAATGCTTTGGGAGGCCAAGGAGGGAGGATCACTTGAGCACAGGAATTCGAGATGAGCCTGGACATAGTGAGATCCAATCTCTACAAAAAAAAAAAAAATTAAATTAAATTATCCAGGCATGGCGGTGCATTCCCATGGTCCCAGCTACTTGGCAGACTGAGGCAGGAAGATCACTTGAGCCCAGGGGGCTCAGGATACAGTGAGCCATGAACATGCCATTGCACTCCAGCCTGGGTAACAGAAAGAGACCCTGTCTCAAAAAAATTAATTAAAAAAAAAAAAGAGTACAATGATAGTCACTTCGACTAACAACAAAAGCTTGGAAATAGCACAAAATGCCCCTCTCTAGAGTTAAACTGTTACATTGAGGCCTGTGCCATTATATGTCATGTGTCCAAGAAAGAATGAGATCAATGCGTGCTGATAAGAAACCACTGCCAACGTCATTATTAATTAACAAAAAGAACTCAAGGTGCAGAAGAGTACAAGAGTTCCCAATTGCTTTTTTTTTTAATCAACACATTATGCAAGCATAGAATATTTCTGGAAGATAAAAGTAATTGGTAATGAGCTTGCCTCAGTAGCATGGGTTAGGGGCTGGTGTGGAGAAACATTTGAGTTGACTCCTTAACACCCAGGAATATATATTTCAATTAAAAACTAGTTAATTTAAAAACACAAATTAGAGCAAATCTTTGCAACTGAAAATTGCTTAAATGCCTTTACTCTATTTGTTAAAAACAGTCTTAGAAAACTTTAGGATCTGAACCAGTTGCCCAATCTAAAGGAGGAGAGACACCAGACCTGCATTTGAAAGCCATAAAACATTCAACAACTCACTCTCTCTGCTTGGAGACTAAAGCAAAGGCCCCTGACTGCTATGGTGTGCAGTAAAACACAGTACCATTTGGCGACCAAGCTATGAGTTTCTGCAGGCTTGGGCTAGTTCGCCCTTAAGAGGACAAACGACTCCACCAGTTGTGGGAACCAGACGATCCCTGATGCTGTCAGACAGGGCACAGAACCACCAGGCAAGGAGAGCTGCCTGAATGCCATTTCCAAGTTGGCTGACCTCAGCTTTGGTTATTTCACCCGAGTTTTCCCGGCTGAACTTCCTCCACCTGCTGTAAACCTCATCAGAGATCCACACAAACTGGCGATGCTTTCATTTTAAGAAGAATAAAAGAACACACCAAACCAACAACAATCACAGTAATGACAAGATTGGAAGGGGGACAGGGGCTCAGGCCAGGGCCCCAGAGGACGGGCAACACTGCCCCAGCCTGTGAGTACTCACAGAAGCCCTCGATCTTGTCAGCGGTCTTGCTCCAGGCCACCTGCCGCGTCTCCATGATCACCTGGACGGTCCTCCGCTCAGGGGTGGACTTACGGAAGCTGAACACAGTCATCACCGTCCCCAGCTCCAGGGCTCTCTTGATCTGGCTCTTCTCATACTCCGCAAGGGAATCCACATTGACTATGGTGGACATGGTTGGCCACTCCAGGGAGAAGGAAGGAATCGGGAGAAATCAGGAGGCTGAAAGGGCAGAATTAAAGAGTGAACTGATTTTAGTACTGAAAGGGGTTTAGTTAACAGGGCATGAACTTCAGGAACCAAAATCCTGTCTCATGTCAATCAGGATGAGTTTTAGGAGAAGGTTCTAGTGGCAAGGCATCGCTGGCCACTCAGAGAGCTAAGGCAGGACACAAAGGGTTAAATGGAAACTGAAGTGTGAGAAGAGCCCCTGACCTCAAGGACCCAAACGTTACCTGGGCTTTGAATAACCAAATGACCCTGACCTGGCAGTGAGCCCCTCCCTCCCCACCCACTCTTCTCCTAAAGAATATTTGAATAGCCAAAGCAGCACACCCCGGCTCCCACCTCTCACCCCTGATCTCCAACAGCCTTCTCTATCCCATCTAGAGATTTCTAACCATCTCTTTATTCCTGAGCAAAATTAAGAACAACAACAACAAAAAATGAAATAAACGAAAAACAAACCAAACCTTCAGAATCGTCCATGGAGACCTTGGCAAATGGTTCCTCTACACAGAAATGAGGATAAAAAGCAGGAAATGTCAGGTCTTGGCAGCTTCAAGTTCAAACCCTAGAGAAGGCTCCTGCTGACTGTGTGGCTCTGGGTAGACTGCTTGACCTCTCTGTGCCTCAGTTTTAGCCTTTTTAAAATGGGAGTGTTCAGAAATGCCCCAGCGAAGCACCTGGGGTGACAGCCAGCACCGAGCAGGTGTCCTTGATTGCTGTTTATGCTCATGAGCGGTCAATATCAGAGAGGTGCTTGGGCCCAAAATCTTGGAGGAATCCTTGAGTGGACTCTCTCCCAACCACTTCCAACGCATCTCACCCTTTCACCAGCTCCTCCTAGGATATCACACTCGAACTATTCTAATCCTGCTCTCCCCACTTCTTCCCTGACCTGCTAGGGTCAATTCTCAGATGCAGAGCCAGAGGATCCTTTTAGAACATGAATCAAATCATGTCACTCCACTGCTCACAATCCCTTATTTGCTCCCTGAGCCCTCACTCTGTAGCATCCCCTTATTCTGCCTCCCAAATCCCCAGAAACACATTGCCTGCCCCCAAAATAGGACTTAGAGTGAAGGGGCTCCCCAGACCCTAGAGCTGAACCACCAGGGACCTCCTTGTCAGCTAGGCTGCAGCCACTACAAGAAGTCACTTAGATCCTCTGGGCTCATTTCCAAACCCATAAAAGAAGGTAACAGTATCCACCATCTAAATGTTTTCGTAAGGCTTAAACAAGATAATGTATCTCAGGCCTTTAAAACAATGATACAATGTCAGCACTCCTTAGATTAAGCTATTGTTAAAATTACCATTATTTGTTCTGTTTCTTATCTCCTCCTTTCCCTCCAAGTCCCTGTAGGTGCCTGGAGTTGTTACTCTGTAGCTCTCAAGGTTACAGAGTAGCACTTGAGAGACCTTTCCAGGATTCAAAGGCGGAGGAGAAAGAGGCTGGTGTTCAGCCAGGGCTGTCTGTGCTTCCAGCCCCGCTTAGCCTTCTGCCAAGCTGCTCTAAATCTGTGCCTCGGTTCCCTCATCTGTCAAATGGAGGTTAAATGCCCACAAGGGGCAGCTGGGAGGACAAAAAGCTACAATGTATGCACAGCCTGCAGCATTTAGCAGAGTCTCAGTTAACATTAAACAGCCATTGGGGAAGTCATTAATTAAATGTCAACTCTGCCAGGTAGTGAGCTGGGGACTAGGATGCAAATGAGGGGAATGGGGAGGGGCCCAGGATTTGCCCTTTGCCCCCACCTCCATCTACTGCACACCCATACCAAAGGGACCTCCTCGGTCAGCCATGCCAGCAGCAGGAGATAATTACACCTGCTCTCTGCCCATGTGGAAACAGACTAATCAACTGAGAATTCTAATGTAGTTACAAGTGCAGCAGCAGAAGCATGCATTGGGGGAGCGGCGGGCAGAGAGCAGCAAGAAGGGCCCCTAAATTTAATCTGGAGTGGGGCTAGGCACTTAAAAGGCTCAGAAAAAGCTTTCAGGGGAAAAAAGCAGGCATCTGAATTCAATCTTGCAAAAAAGATGAAGCAGGAGGAACTGGCTTTCAGTTTAAGCAAAGGCTGGGAGGCAGAACCAAGTATGCTAAAAAAAAACCCTGCTGAGAGTTAATGTGCATCTTACCTTATCAGGAGAAACCCAAAACGACCTCCTGATCATCAGCCAGGACAAAGGGATGAACAAGGTGCCCCCATGGCCCATTTCATCCTTGTTAAGCAGCCGTTTATTGGGCCCTTCCCCAGGTGCCAAGCACCTGTCATGTCTGGTTCATCTCATTTAAGTCAATGGGAAAAACTGCAGGGGAAAACTGAAATCCTAAGAGGTCACATTACTTGATCAAAGTCATGTAGACCAGCGGCAGCAAAAAGATCAAAACCCTGACCTGAGTCCCAAGCCCCTAGTGCAGAATCCTGTGGCAGAATCTGGCCAGATATTAACTGATTTGCCAGTACTTGCCCCTCTCAAAAGAGGTTAAGGGACTTATCAAAGGTCAAACAGATAGAAAGTAGCTGAAACTGGATTTGATCCAGGTGCCAACCACAAAGCTCTTCACTATGTTGACAGTCCCCAGCCATGCATCCTGGAGTTCCCCACTCCCAGGTCTCTAGGCCGTTGTCCACTGGAACATAAGTAGGAAACACAAGCCCCATTATAAGACCTTCAATTAGACAGAAACCAGGACAAGGGACCAGGCTCCTCAGTTCTTTCCAGCCCTCACTCTGGGAGGGCCTTGGACTTAACCTTCCCCAGGGTTCCAGGGACTCCCAGCTTCGAAGCCCAGTGGATCACCTCAGCCATAAACACCAGCCTTCCATGCTGCCTCTCACCAATTGCTTTTTAATAGCTGCTCGCAGGTTGCCCTAAAAGAACAGGGGTGGAATTTACACTCTCACCTACAGGGGCTGACACCGTTCCTTTGAATACACTGTATCCCCTCTGATGCTGCAGGGTGGGTGCAGCAGTAATGTCCCTTGAACTGTTGGAGGGGCTCTTACCACTCAAGTATTTGCCTGTGCCCCATTCTAACAGAATTGTTTTGTGGGATTTTGGATGAAATCCTGTACTGGCTTACCATGCAGAGAGCACTGAAGAGACAAAAACTTCCTTGATTTCTGGTTTGGGGTTCTCGTATCTCAAGAAATGCCCTTCTAAATAAGCTTACGAGATACAAGAACATGAATGAGTTTATGAGATACAATTGGAAACAGATCTTCATGGCCAAAAGATCCTTGGAGTCCACCACTCAAATCCTGCCAGCACCCAGCTCAGGCCTCCATCGTTCCACGCTTTAGCAACTATGGCAGGGAGGTCTCCAAGGCCTTGACCCCGGGGGAGAGCACCAGCCACCACAGCAACTTCAATTTTGCTTTCTGCTTTTTTTTCGTTTTTTCAAAAAAAAAAAAAAGAAAGAAAGAAAAAAGAAAAAAAAAAGCCTTGAAATCCCTTTTTGTTCCTGTTTCCCATTCTTAATGGGTAATTCTATAAAATGACTTATTTTGTAAATACAAACATGGCTGAGTTTGAATAACTGATTTTTGTCATTTTTACATTTCATTTCCTTCTAAAGGACATTTTCTTGTATCTCATAAGCTCATTCATATTCTTTTATCTCATAAGCTTATTTAGAAGGGCATGAAATGGGCCAGGTGCAGCGGCTCACGCCTGTAATCCCAGCACTTTGGGAGGCCAAGGTGGGCGGATCACAAGGTCGGGAGATCGAGACCATCCTGGCTAACACGATGAAACCCCATCTCTACTAAAAAAAAAAATACAAAAACTTAGCCAGGCGTGGTGGCACATGCCTATAATCCCAGCCACTCGGGAGGCTGAGGCAGGAGAATGGCGTGAACCTGGGAGGCAGGGCTTGCAGTGAGCCGAGATCGCGCCACTGCACTCCAGCCTGGGCGACAGAGCGAGACTCCTTCTCGAAAAAAAAAAAAAAAAAAGAAAAAGAAAAAGAAAAAAAGAAGAAGAAGAAGAAGGACATGAAATGAGATACAAGGACCCAAGGAAGTTTTTTTCTCTTCAGTGCTCTCTGCATGGTAAGCCAGTACAGAATTTCATCCAAAATCCCACAAAACAATTCTGTTAAAATGGAGCACAGGCAAATACTCGAGTGGTAAGAGCCCCTCCAACAGTTCAAGGGACATTACTGCTGCACCTTACACCCACCCTGCAGCACCAGAGGGAATACACTGTTTTCAAAGGAACAGTGTCAGCCACTGTAGGTGAGAGTGTAAATTCCACCCCTGCTTTTTTAGGGCAACCTGTGAGCAGCTATTAAAAAGCAAAACACGCATATGCTTCAATCCTGCCATTGTACATGTACAGAAAGACATGCACAAAGATGCAATATGTATGACAGAAAATCATGGAAGCAATATTTGCAATAGAAATACATAAAAACAGGAAACAACTGCTCATCAATGTGGGGGGCCTCCTGGATAAATAATGGTGCACACGCATTGAAGAACACTCAGTAGCTATCATAAAGAATGAGGATGATGGATAAGCGATTTGATCTGGAAAGATTTGTGAGGGCAATAAAAAAATAAGTTGCAAACAATAGTTGCAACTGTATGAGTATAATACAATTCCATTTTTATAAAGGCGATCTGCTGGTAAATCCAAGAGAGGGGTTACTATTTATCGGAGGCTGGGAGAGGGTAGAGGATGCGACTTGACTTTATTTATATTAAGTGATGATGTAACGGGCAAACTGTTCTCTTTGTGTTCTTGCTGTTTTCTAAATTAAGAAGTGTTTGTGTTTGTTTGTTTGTTTTGAGATGGAGTCTCTTTTGTCACCCAGGCTGGAGTGCAGTGGCACGATCTGGGTTCACTGCAACCTCCACCTCCTGGGTTCAAATGATTCTCCTGCCTCAGCCTCCTGAGTAGCTGGGATTACAGGCGCCCACCACCACGCCCAGGTAATTTTTGTAGTTTTAGTAGAGATGGGGTTTCACCATGTTAGTGAGGCTGGTCTGGAACGCTTGACCTCAAGTGATCCGCCCAGCTCGGCCTCCCAAAGTGCTAGGATTACAGGCATGAGCCACCGCGCCTGACCAAGAAGTGTTTTCAAAAGTTTTCTCTCCAGCAGCTTTTCACTGACTCTACCCAATGAGTGCAAAAGGGCTATTCAAACTCCAGTCGCTGGTGGGGGGAGGCAGCTGCATCATTAGGTGACTTAAACATCAGTGAGGCTCACAATGAGGAATGTCCCTGAGCTGGTATACACGTGACTGCAAACACACCTTTGCACGAGAATCTGCTTGAGGCTGGCATAGACTTCAAAATTCTGTAAAACTTCCCCACAGAACTGTAGCTAAGGACGACAGCCCATGTCCCAGAGAATGCCCTTGAACCAGAGAGTCAGGAACTACCCAAGGACTCTCCATGGATGCGCCCCGATTCTCAGCGAACCTCGTGGAACAGCAATAAGCCCCAATTCTCAACACAGCCCTGGAAAACAGCCTTGGCTGGCTCCAGTATCCAGAGGGGGAAACAGACTCAAAAAGTTTCTTTAACTTGCCCAGGGTCACACTGATGGAACTGAAATTCAAATTAACTTCCGATGGGCAAGGCCACCTGTTTCCCTCGCGCCATGTCACCCCTTTACCACCCCGCCCCCCCATAGTTTCTCATGCTAGTTCAAGATTAGGGTACCAAGAGAGCCCCGCCCCACCCTCCTGCTGGAATCCAGGCGCTCCCTGTCCAAACGTGGCATATCTTTAACCTGAACTCTTGCGCTGTTTGGGTAATCCCTCTTCGGGATTCCAAAGCACAACCAGGAACACGCACAAACACACAGAATTACGCAGACAGTTGCGGAGCGGGCATCGCGAGCGTCCTGCAAGCTCTCCAAAAGTCTCGGGGAAGGACTGCGCCTCCCGCGGTATCGCTCCCACCCGCCACCCGCAACCACCGAAGTGAGACGGGGAAGTGTGGCTCCGAGCGACCGCGAGCTCTGCGCACAGGGGCGGTCAGGAGACACGGCGCCACCCCACGCAGAGCCGCTCGAAAAGAGGAGTTTTGAACGCCAGCCCCACACGACCCCTGACCTTCCTCCCGGTCCCCATTCAAAGCTGGGGCCGCCCCACCGCACGGACCGGAGAGGTGGCGCCGGCCCGGGGTGAGGAAGTGGACGGTGGCTGGGCCAGGATCCCTGCCGTCACCAAACGGACCCCGGGCACGGCGGGCCGGGGTCCCCGTGGGTGCGCCCCGTCCCTGCCCGCTCCGGGTGAGCCAGGACGCAGACCCCCTCGGACGCAGCGCCCTGGGCGCCGGTCCCCGCGGGGCGCAGGTCCCTAGGCGCCCTGCCTGCCTCGCTCCCGACCGGGCAGCTCACCTGGCCGTGCCGCCCGGGCACAGCTGCCCGCCTGCCCCGGATTTGGGCTCCGGGGTCCCGCGCGCAGCGGCCCGCGTCCCGACTTGGGTCACTCAGCGCCGCTCACGCCCTCCACCGCCGGCGCTCGCTACTTCTGCTTCGGCCGCGGCGCCGCGCCACGTGATCCTCGGGGGCCGCCCTGTGCGCCGCCCCGCCCCGCCCCAGGCGCGCCCAGCCCGGTCCGCCTCTCCGAGCGCACCCCGAGCGCAGCGCCCCCGCGCCTTCCCCGCCATGGAGCGGCCCAGGCCTGGAGCCCCGCCTCTGCGTGCCAAGGGAAAAACTGAGGCAGCCCGAGGGGAGGCTACCGGCCCGAGGCCACTTGGCCAGATGCAAAGGAAATTCCCCAATATCATAGCATTCCTGGAGCGCCGGCCCCAGTCCAGGTGTTTGCCGTATACTTAACACACTCCTGGCCGGCCGGGCGCCCGGGCTCACGCCTGTCATCCCACCTCTTTGGGAAGCCTAGACGGGAGGATCGCTTGAGCTCCAGAGTTCGAGACAGCTGTAAGCTAGGATGAGTGTGGCCGAGAGGCACTCCGTCTCAAAAATAAATAAATAAAAATTAAAAATAAATATACTCCTCACAATCACCCGCCAGGAATTGCCAATTCATGGCCCTAATTTGAAGCCCTCGTTGAGGCTGCGCTGGAGTCAGACCACTCCTTACTGCTACCTTAGGCAGACCACTTAAAAACCGACAGCCTCGGTTTCCCTATCTGTAAAACGTGATCAACATAGTGCCAACCCCAAAGGGAGTCAGGAGCAAAGAACCCCAGACAACTGATGTTCCCTTTTCCTGATCTCATGAGAAGCTAATATGTTCTTTAAGAAATTTACTTTTCCGTTCATGTGTTGCATGAAGCTATCCGATTCAAACCCTTCCTATGCTCTTTAATGGAGATACCTTTGTTGTGACTAGAGCCAGCTTCAGGCGCAGCTAGACCGCTGTCAGGCATTTGAATTTCACTTCCAAGTTGCTTGAGTTATAGCTTGTTTTTTCAAAGAGGCAGGGTCTCACTCTCTCACCCAGGCTGGAGTGCATTGGTGCCATCATAGCTCCCCACATCCTCAAACTCCGGGACTCAAGCGATCCTCCTGCTTCCGCCTCCTGAAGAGCTGGGACTAGCACACCACACTTGGCTAATTTTCTCTTTTTTCCGACATGAGGTTTCACTATGGGGCCCAGGCTGTTCTTGAACTCCTGACCTCAAGCAATCCTCCTGCCTCTACTTCCCAAAGCACTGGGATCACAGGCATGTACCACTGGTCTGTTACAGCTTGCTTTTTTTTTTTTTTTTTTTTTTTGAGACAAAGTCTTGCTCTCTTGCCCAGGCTGGAGTGCAGTTGCACGATCTCGGCTCACTGCAACTTCCACCTCCCAAGTTCAAGCGATTCTCCTGCCTCAGCCTCCTGAGTAGCTGGGATTATAGGTGTAGGCCATCATGCTCGGCTAATTTTTTGTATTTTTAGTAGAGACGCAGTTTCACCATGTTGGCCAGATTGGTCTCAAACTCCTGACTGCAAGTGATCCACCCACCTTGGCCTCCCAAAGTGCGTGGATTACAGGCATAAGCCACTGCACCTGGCCTGTTATAGCATTTTATAATTGAGGATTATCACTCTCACTGTCAATGTTGTATCCCAAGCCATAGGACTCGTTTGCTGACTTTGCAAGATCTGTGGATTCATTTCTTTCAGCACTCCCAACTGGCGTGTATACCTGTGCTCATCACCACAGATCACTTAACACATCAATTTTTTAAAGAGATCTTCGAAGGACTCATTATGACATCAACCACTTGAAGTCATGGGACCAAATCCCCAGGGAAAATGACTACATCTAGGGGCAATTTCTTTGTCTCATTTTTTTGTTTTTTTTAGAACTTTAGCTTGTATTTATTTCAACCAATCTTTTTCACACTTCTGTTTTAGTGTGTTATATAATGTACACAATATATTAGTACAGTCATATATATGTATAATTTATTATTACAAAGTCTATATGGATAGGGGAGTGGGTTAAGTCACCTGCTGGCAAAATGAGATTGGATATAATGAGAATGTGTGGAGACCACTCTAGGGAGCCGTGGCTCCTAAAAGCCTATCTTGACAGATGCCAATTCTGGCTGGATTTTTCTCTCATCTGTGGGAACCAAGCAAAAAAACAAGAACATGAAGAACGGGCTTCTGTTTAATCTATGCCTGTGAGCCTATGGTACTTTTGAGTTAAAATGTCCATTGTGTGTGAGATAATGGTCATCGTAGATGGCAGTTTGCTTTTTTTTTTCTTCGTGTTTTTAATTCATTTTCTTCTTTGCCTCGTTTTTTGCTAACCAACCCCCAGCCCAACCCCCCCCCCCCCCGCCCCGTGAACAACTGAAGGAATCAGTGGATTGAAAGAGAGTGCTGGGGGCCCCTCATCTCTTTCTCAAACTCTGACTTGGTTGTTCAAAATAAAAATAATCTGCTCAGTGCAGTAGCTCATGCCTGTAATCCCAGCACTTTGGAAGTCCAAGGCAGGTGGCTTACCTGAGATCAGGAGTTCACAACCAGCCTGGCCAACATGGTAAAACCCCCTCTCTACTAAAAATACAAAAATTAGCCAGGCATGATGGCACACACCTGTAGTGTCACATACTCGGGAGGCTGAGGTAGGAGAATTGTTTGAACCCAGGAGGCAGGTTGCAGTGAGCCAAGATGGTGCCACTGCACTCCAGCATGGGTGATAGATCAAGATTCCGTCTCAAAAACAACAATCATCATCATCATCAAGGTGGCAGGCACTATTCTGGGAGGATTCTAATGTAAAATGACAGTTCTTTTCCAAAGGATAATGGGAGGGGAAGGAACCATTCTGTGTATTCTTTCTTTTCCATGGAATAAAATAGGTAGGGAAAAAAACCACTCTGAGCCAGGTGCGGTGGCTCACACCTGTAATCCCAGCACTTTGGGAGGCTGAGGAGGGCAGATCATGAGGTTGAGAGATCGAGACCATCCTGGCTAACATGGCGAAACCCCGTCTCTACTAAAAATACAAAAAAATTAGCCTGGCGTGGTGGTGGGCGCCTGTAATTCCAGCTACTCAGGAGGCGGAGGCAGGAGAATGGCCTGAACCCGGGAGGTGGAGCTTGCAGTGAGCTGAGATTGCACCACTGCACTGTGGCTTGGGCAACAGAGCGAGACTCCGTCAGAAAGAAAGGAAGAAAGAAAGAAAGAGAGAGAGAGAGAGAGAGAGGAAGGAAGGAAGGAACCAGTCTGAGGGTTCAGACACATGTGGTAGAAAGGCCCTGTCACAGGTTAGCTGTCAGAGGGCTAGAGGGAGTTAAGTCAGTGGGTGGTGGGGGCAGGATTTGAACCTCAGCCTGTCTGGTGTCACAGCCCATGGGCATGCTGACCTGCCATCCATCCCCAGGTTAAGAAGAGGCCTTCAGGTAGGGAGATGTGAGTTTGTAACCACTCTACATACATGCACAAATGGGTCAGGAAGTGACCTCAAAGGGTACGGGGATCTTTCTTTTCCTTTTCCTATAAAAGAAAGAAGAAGGCGGGTGGGTAGATAAGAAAGAATAATCTGAAAGAAAATGACATTTGAAGTTGAATCATCTTGACTCTTTGTATTCTGTGTTGCTCACCAGTCCTTGGGCTTACAAATGCTTTTCCCTATGACTCTCTTCTCTTCATTGGCAGCCATGGTGCATTGGACCATTAGCCTCTCTGGGTGCCAGTTTCCTCATTATTATACCTATGGGTATCAGAAATGTACCACATCTGAGGGGGACTGTGAGATGAGGGAGGTAAAGCATTCATCCCCATGGGACAAAACCAAGGCTGGCTACTTTAGGAATTGTTACTGTGAAGAAGAAGACCCCCTGTGAAAGCATGAACTTGGGAAGCAAGGAATCTGGGCTCCAGTCCCAGGTCTGCCCCTTCCTTAGTTGTATGGCTGTGGGCTGCTTAGCCACCCGCTTTGGACCTAATTTCCCCATCATAAGACGCACCTTTAGCATATCCAGAATCAGCAAATCTACCAAGACAGAACGTAGATCAGTGGTTGCCAAGGACCAGGAAAGCAGAGAGCGGGCCTATTGGATGGTAACAGGTAAGGGGTACAGGGCTGCTCTTTGGGATGATAAGAATGTTCTAAAATTGATTGTGACGATGGCTGCTCAGCTCTGAATGTGCTGAAGCCTCTGTACTGTACACTTTACATGGATGAGTTGCATGGGATGTGAATTATATCTCAATAAAGCTGTTTTGAAAAATATCTGTGGACTGGGCACATTGGCTCATACCTGTAATCTCAACTGTTTGGGAGGCTAAGGAGGGTGGACCCCTTAAGCCCAGGAGTTCAAGACTAGCCTGGGCAACATGATGAGACCTCCATCTCTATAAAAACTTTAAAAATTAGCCAGACCTGGTGGCGTGTGCCTGAGTCCCAGCTACTCGGGAAGCTGAGGCAGGAGGATGACTTGAGCCCAGGAGACAGAGGTTGCAGGCAGTGAGCCAAGATCGTGTGCCACTGCACTCCAGCCTGGGCAACAGAATAAGACCCTGACAAAAAAAAACAAAACAAAAAACAAAAACACCCTCAGAGGGTTATTTCAAACCTAGCCCTCCTTTCCCCTCCTCCACCACCACCTCCAAAGGCAGTCACCAGGCTGAGGTCCACCGCCCTGCCCCAGGGAACCTCGCCAACCCTACCACTCTACCCCCACAGCCAAAATGACCAGAAAACCCCCCGGAGCCCTGGAGTCTAGTTTCCGTTCCAACATTGTTCAAAGAAGCACACATCCCTGGGGACGAGCCGTCCCAGCTGCTGGCTGGCAGGCCTCTGTGAGAGGAAGTACCACCCGGAATGGGCCGTCAATGGGGTTAGGCCTCACTGCTTCTGGAGGTGGGGGGAGGGCAGACCCCTCTGCTATTTAAATTGTGGCCAGCTTGGTGCAGCCCCTGTTTTAATGGTTTTGCTTTTTTTTTTTTATCGCCCAGGCTGGAGTGCAGTTGTTGGATCTCAGCTCACTGCAACCTCTGCCTCCTGGGCTCAAGCGATTCTTGTGCCTTAGCCTCCTGAATAGTTAGGACTACAGGCATGCACCACCATGCCTGGCCTTTTTTTTTTTTTTTTTTTTTTTTGTATTTTTAGTAAAGACAGGATTTCACCATGTTGCCCAGGCTGATCTCAAACTCCTCAGCTCAGGCAATCCACCCACCTCAGTCTCCCAAAGTGCTAGGATTACAGGCATAAGCCACTGTGCCCGACTCATGGTTTTGCTTTGAGCACCTCTAACCTAGAGTCCTGGTGGAGCTCATTTATTCATTCAACAAACATTTGCTGAGTGCCTGCAAGGCGCCAGGCACTCCCAGGCTCCAGGGATATAGCAGTAATCATCAAAGTCCTGCCTGATGGGCACAGAGTGTAGTTGGAGGGACACACAAAAGGGGCTGTGGAGTGAGACTGAGCTGGTTCCAGTCCCAGTCACTCACTGTCTCTGTAGCTCTGCATAGCATTTGCAGCCTCTGTAAGCTTCACTTTGTTCTTTGGTAAATAGGGCTGCTGTGGAGGAGTGAGTCCGTGAATGCATATCCAAGCCCTGGGCATGGATCCTGGTTAGACGGGACCCCTGGAGCTGACTCAGTAGTCATCACACTGCAATGCACACTCAACATGCCCACCCTGTTGTGCTAAGAACCAGACTGCAACCAGGCGTTTGCCAGGCCCCAAACCTCATGTAAAATCAAGACAGCCAGTTGAAAGCGAAGAGCAACAGTGTACAACATTGACTGAAAACATGGGACGCAAAGACAGGTGGGCCTCAGTGTGAATCCCGGCTCTGCCACTTACCCCCCGTGTCTCCAACGATGTAATAGTTAGTCTCTGAGCATCAGTTTCCC
>NW_026652281.1:8392953-8456515 GCF_009828535.3 Hylobates moloch
GGGGTTTCACCATGTTAGCCAGGATGGTCTCGATCTCCTGACCTCGTGATCCGCCCGCCTCAGCCCCCCAAAGTGCAGGGATTACAGGCCTGAGCCACCGCGCCTGGCCTGATCTGGGCCATTTTATGCATGTTATACCTCAACAGAAAGTTACTATTATTATTTTGATACAGGGTCTCACTCTGTAGCCCAACCAGGAGGGCAGTGGCGCAATCTCAGCTCACTGCAACCTCTGCCCCTCCGCCAGACTCGTACAATCCTCCCACCTCAGCCTCCCAAGTAGCTGGGACTACAGGCACACATCACCATGCCTGGCTAGATGTTTCTATTTTTTTGTAAAGACAAGGTTTCATCGTGTTACCCAGGCTGGTCCTGAACTCCTGAGCTCAAACGACTCACCCACCTCAGCCTCACAAAGGGCTGGGATTACAGGCATGCCCTACCACGCCAGGCCAAAAAACTAATATTTGTTAAAGGCTGTTCAATATGTTAACATGTCTCTGATTTTTTTCTCTTGTCAGTGTTTTCTAAATATTCTTTACTATGCATGTCTTAGTTGTTATAGAAAACTGAAACTGTTTCAAAAACAAGGCTGCTAGAAGTCAGGAGTCCTGAGGGTGCTGGTTTCTCAGCTGGGGTGTGGGTTATGTGGGCATGGGTGTGTTTGGTGTGCAAAGATCCAGTGAACTGTACACTTCTCTGCATTGTTATGCACCAATAAAAATTAAAATATAAGGCAGTCAGCGAAGGGGGTGGTGAGAAAGCATTTGGAATCTTTTTGGCTTACCAAAATCCACAACATTTATTGAATATCTACCGTGCATCAGGGCCCTTCTTGCAGTGAATGTATTTCATCCTCACAGTGGAATTGGGAAGCTCCATTACTTTCAGGACAGCTTTACAGATAAGAAAACTGAGGCTCAGAGGCATTAAGCGACCGGCAGGAGTGAACCACCAGTGGTGGCAGAACTAGAATCTGAAGGCCCATGTCTTTGTCAAGACCCAGAATTATTTACACTTCTGCTGAGGACTCTCACCTCTTCTGGGGGGCCTTAGAAAAGTCTGAGATGTGCCAGGAGTTATTGGCCTTACTGAATCAGAACCTGGGGGCAGGGCCTGGGGATCTGCATTTAACTGCCCCCCACCGCTATCATTCTCTTGCACCCTCTAGTATGGGCACCAGTGCCTTTCATTGAAACAACAGGGAAGAAACCCATGCAAGCCTGTTCAGAGGTAGAAGCAGTCTAGGCACTTTGGGCAGATACAGGAAGATATTAGACGTAATGGTAAGGGGGTTTTACCTGTGGCAACCATTTCAGAGAGACCACCTCATCACTCATGGTGAGTTCCTTTGTGGGGGAGCAGAGAAACTCACATGGCATCTGAAACAAACTTACCTGAAGCACTGTTTCAATAGATCCCTCATTCAGGCAGTCAAGAAATTCATTCATCCATGAATGAACTCATTCAGTCAGCCCACAGCATTTCTTGAGCACCTACCACACGTCAGTCACTACTACAGGCTCTAAGGATAAGGAGATGAAAGAGTTATTCTCTGTCAGGAGTTACGTGCTGCTTAGGAAGACCAACTGGTTAAACAAAAAACATGCGCCTATTAAAATGGTTGAAATAAAAAACAACTGACGATAGGCTGGGCACGGTGGCTCACGCCTGTAATCCCAGCACTTTCGGAGGCCAAGGTGCGTGAATCACCTGAGGTCAGGAATTGGAGATCAGCCTGGCCAACATGGTGAAAACCCATCTCTACTAAAACTACAAAAAATTTCCTGGGTATGGTGGGAGGCACCTGTAATCCCAGCTACTCGGAAGGCTGCGGCAGGAGGGTCACTTGAACCCGGGAGGCGGAGGTTGCAGTGAGCTAAGATCGCACCATCGCACTCCAGCCTGGGCAACAAGAGCGAAACTCCGTCTCAGAAAAAACAAACAAACAAACAAAAAAACAAAAACAAAAACTGACGATAACACCGAGTGCTGGTGAGGATGTGGAGCAACTGGTGGAAATGCAAAACAGTGCAGCCTCGTTGGAAAACAGCTGGGCAGCTTCTTTAAAAAGTTAAACATTCACTTACCATATGTCCCAGCAAACTCACCTGTGTTTACCTAAGAGATATGAAAACATATGTCTACAGAAAAAAAGTAATGTTTATAGTAGTTTCATTCATAATCACTGTAAACTGGAAACAACCCAAATGTCTTTCATTTGTGACTGGATAAACAAACACTCATACAGTGAAGTAGCACTCGGCTATAAAAAGTAATTATTGACACACACAAGACCAAGGCTGAATCTCCAATGCATGACTGTAAGCTGAGTGAAAGACACCAGCATTAGGAAGGGTGTGGTGGCTCACTCCTGTAATCCCAGCACTGTTGGAGGCCGAGGTGGGTCAGAAGTTCAAGACCAGCCTGGTCAACATGGTGAAACCCCGTCTCTACTAAATATACAAAAATTAGGTGGGCATGGTGGCGGGCGCCTGTAATCCCAGCTGCTCAGGAGGCTGACGAAGGAGAATCGCTTGAACCCTGGAGGCAGAGGTTGCAGTGAGCCGAGATTGTGCCATTGCGCTCCAGCCTGGGCAACAACAGCGAAACTTCATCCCACCCCCCCACCACTGACTCCCCCCAAAAAAGACACCAGCATTAAAGGTTATAAACAGCATGATTTTATATGTGACATTCTGGAAGAGGCAGTGTTGTACGGACAGAAAGCAAATCCATGGCTGCCAGGGGCTGGAGTGGGAAGAGGTGTTGGATACAAAAGAGCATAAGGGAATTGGGGACGGGTGAGGAGATTGTTTTATATTTTGATTGCGTTGGAGATTACAACTTTCTACATTTGTCAAAACTCATAGAACTAAAAAAAAAACCTCAAAACTGTATATCAAAAAGGGTGAATTTTACTGAATGCAAATAATATTTTTTAAAGAAAAAAATAAGATTTGATTACAATACAAGTGATAACCCCAAAGAGAAGGAGAAGAAATGATCAGTGCAGGTTGGGAAGGCTTCCTGGAGGTGACAGTCCCTAAGCTGAGCCTAGTAAAAGGACAAGAGTTTATCAGTTGAGTCCAGGCACAGTGGCTCACGCCTGTAATTCCAGCACTTTGGTAGGCCAACATGGGGGATCGCTTGAGTTCAGGAGTTTGAGAAGAGCCTGGCCAACATGGTGAAATCCTGTCTCTATTAAAAATACAAAAATTAGTCAGGCAGGTTGGCAGACGCCTGTAACCCCAACTATTCGGGAGGCTGAGGCACAAGAATCTCTTTAACCCAGGAAGCAGAAGTTGCAGTGAGTCAAGATCGTGCCACTGCACTCCAGCATGGGTGATAGATCAAGACTCAGTCTTAAAAAAAAAAAAAAAAAGCAAGAGTTTATCAGCTGAATGGGGTGGAGAGGAGCAGGAATCCAGGCAATGGGAACAGCATGAATGACATCCACTCTGGGGAAGGACTCAGCTGTGCATGAGTGACTAGCAAGGAAAGCAGGGCTCACCCAGCGTCCCTTGACACTTGCTAAGGCATTTGGACTTTCTCCTGGGGATAACAGGGAGCAACTGAAAGCCTTAGAGCAGAAGGATGACCTGGACAGACTTCTGGTTTGGAAAAGTTCTTCTGCGGGCTGTAGGGAGGTGGGAGAAGGGAACCAGGCTGGAAGCAGGTTGAAGTCAAGACTAATTGAGGTCATTCTTCCCTATGATTGTAGCTTCTTGGCTGAGACATCTGTCACTCCATGAACAATAACTGAACACTTGCTGTGTTCCAGGGAATGTTCTAGAAGCAGAGGATACAAGAATGGACAAGGGGGAAAAAAAGACAAAATACCGATGGCTCTTCCATTCTACTGAAGACAGACAGTAAACAAGGAAACACATAAACAAGATCATTTCCAGTGGGGTGAGCACTTTAGCAGAGCAGATGAATATAAAGGCGGAGGAAGGGCTGGGTTTACGTGTGGTGGTCACAAACGCTTCTTGGAGGAGGGTGACCTGAGGAGGAGAAGGAAGAGGCGCTGGCTAAGTGAGGGCCTGGAAAATGAACTTCTCAGGTAGTGGGCTCAGCAAGTACAGAAGCCTGATTGCTTCTGAGGGTTACAAAATGGTGCAGAGCTTGAGGGCAGGGTTGGGGGCACAGCCAGGTGCCCCCCGTGTCTCCAACCCTGCAGAGGAGAAACAGAGTGGCTTCCCCTAGGAGAGGCTGTGTTTCCCTCCTCTGCCTCCCCCATGTTTTGGTGAATAACAGTTTATGGCCCCACTTGGAGAGAAAGGCCTGAGTCCCTGTAGGTAGATTTCCTCTTGGCTCTAAAGGTCACAGCTGTTGCCATCATAAACAGTGCCCATGTTGACAAAATCACACCAGCTCCAGGAGACAGGACACAGAGATGGGAGACAGGAGACAGAAGAGGTAGGATACACCTGGGAAGGCTAAGCCTCATTTACAAAGTTAAAAAACAAAAAGTAAAAAAACACCCAAGTAGGCAAACACACATCAGTGTCTCGTGACTCACAGCAAATGCCTGCATCTGTTACCCAGGTCCCCCGTCAATAGAGTTAGCTCCCTGTGGGGGCCCCCAGGACCCTTTCCTAGTATGTAACCCACCTTGGCTACACAGCAGCTGTCCACAGGGGACATTCCTTCATAGACTGGGCTTTTGCATCGGGTCTGAAGTTAGCTGTCAACTAGCCATCCAGACCACCATTCAGAAGGGGCCAAAACGTCATTGAAAACACGCATAAGTTTCCCAGAGCTGCTATAACGAACACCATAACTCGCTGTTGTGGCGGCTAAAAGTCTGAGACCTCGGGGTCAAAAGGGTTGGTTTCTTCTTTATTATTTATTTATTTATTTATTGAGACAGAGTCTCACTCTGTCACCCAGGCTAGAGGGCACTAGCACCATCTCAGCACACAGCAACCTCTGCTTCTCAGGTCCAAGCAGTTCTCCTGCCTCAGCCTCCTGGGTAGCTGAGATTACAGGTGCCCATCACGACGCCCAGCTAATTTTTTTTTTTGAGAAGGAGTCTCGCTCTTTCACCCAGGCTGGAATGCAGTGGTGTGATCTCGGCTCACTGCAGGCCCCGCCCCCCGGGGTTCACGCCATTCTCCTGCCTCAGCCTCCCGAGTAGCTGGGACTACAGGCGCCTGCCACCTCGCCTGGCTAATTTTTTGTATTTTTAGTAGAGACAGGGTTTCACCGTGTTAGCCAGGATGCTCTCGATCTCCTGACCTCGTGATCCACCCGCCTCGGCCTCCCAAAGTGCTGGGATTACAGGAGTAAGCCACCGCACCCGGCCTAATTTTTGTATTTTATGTAGAAACAGGGTTTCATCATGTTGCCCACACTGGTCTCCAACTCCTGATCTCAAGTGATCTGCCCTCCTGGGCCTCCCAAAGTGCTGCAATTACAGGCATGAGCCACCACCCCTGGCCAGCATGGTTGGTTTCTTCCGGAGGCTCTGCGGGAGATGGTCCCATGTCTCTCTCCAAGCTTTGGGTGGTTGCTGGGAATCCTCTGTGTGCTCTGGTTTGTAGATGCCTCTCCCCATCCTCTGCTTCAGTTGTCACATGGTGCTCTCCCTGTGTGTCCCTGTGTTGTCTTCATATCATCTTCCCTCTGTGCACGTCTCTGTGTCTAAATGTCCCTCTTCTTATGACACACCAGTCATTGATTTATTTTTTATGTATTTTTTTTGGGGGGGGGAGACAGTGTCTCATCTCACTCTGTCACCCAGGCTGGAGTGCAATGGGGTGATCACGGTTCACTGCAGCCTTCACCTCTAGGCTCATCCAATGCTCCCACCTCAGCCTCCCGAGTAGCTGGGACCACAGGTGAACACTACTATGCCCAGCTAACTTTTTATAATTTTTGTAGAGTCAGGGTATCACCATGTTGTCCAGGCTGGTCTCGAACTCCCGAGCTCAAGTGATCTGCTCACTTTGTCCTCCCAAAGTACTGGGATTACAGGATTGAGCCACCACACGCAGCCTCATCAATTTAGGATGTACCCTAATGCAGTATGACCGCATCTTAACTTGATTACATCTGCAAAGACCCTCTTTCCAAATACAGCTATGTTCTGAGGTTCCAGGTGGACATAAATTTGGGGGTCACTGTTCAACCAGGTCCACAAGGTAATAAAAAAGATGGAGAAAATTAGGCTTCCCAAAGGCCTCTGACACAGCTGGGATGGCCAGTGTTCAGCCTGTGGCTGAAAGACAGCTGCATGGGCTGGAGGGTGAGACCAGCACGGGGCATGCTTGCCCAGTGATCAGTGTGGCAAAAGTGTCTTTGAGGAGAGTGAATCTATTCAGACGGCAGCTGTGGGCAATTGCACTTTCCAAAGACACATCCCCTGATTCTTCCTCCATCCCACATGCTCTTCCACACTGTGACATTGACATTCACCCATGGAGAGATGGAGTCCGGGTTTTCTTCCCTTGAACCTGCCAGATCTTTGTAACTTTTCACTTTTTATTATTTATTTACTTATTTTGAGACAGGATGTCACTCTGTCCCCCAGGCTGCAGTACAGCGGCTCAATCACAGCTCACTCCAGCCTCGGCCTCCTGGGCTCCAGCAATCCTCCCACTCAGCCTCCCAGGGATACAGGCTCACACCATCACACCTGGTTAATTTTTTAAATTTTTTGCAGAAATGGGGTCTCACCATGTTGCCCAACCTGGCCTCGAACTCCTGGGCTTAAGCAATCCTCCTCCCTCAGCCTCCCAAAGTGCTGGGATTACAGGCTTAAAAGACTGCATCCAGCCTCAGAACTCTGTAACTTTTTTGTGTTTGTTTTTGTTTTTGTTTTTGTTTTTTGAGACAGAGTCTCTCTCTGTCACCCAGGCTGGAATGCAGTGGCACAATCTCGGCTCACTGAAACCTCCGCCTCCTGGGTTCAAGCGATTCTCGTGCCTCTGCCTCCCGAGTAGCTGAGATTGCAAGTGCCTGCCACCACGCCCAGCTAATTTTTGTATTTTTAGTAGAAATGGGGTTTCACCATGTTGGCCAGGCTGGTCTCAAACTCCTGACCTAAGGTGATCCACCCACTTGGCCTCCCAAAGTGCTGGGATTACAGGTGTGAGCCGCCCTGCCCATACCATTTTGTTTAATAGTTGACAGTTTCTTTTAAAAAAATAATAGCAACATATATATGCATTTGCCATTACTTTGAAATGCATTAAAATGAACATGCATTAGTAATTGGAAAGAGGCCTAGACAGATGTGACAAAGCAAACAGAGTAAATGTTCAGGGGCCGTGCACGGTGGCTCAGTCTCAGCACTTTGGGAGGATGAGGTGCGCAGATCACCTGAGATCAGGAGTTTTAGACAAGTCTAACCAACATGTAGTGAAACCCCATCTCTACTAAAAAATACAAAAAGTAGCAGGGCGTGGTGGTGCATGCCTGTAGTCCCAACTACTTCGGAAACTGAGGCAGGAGAATCACTTGAACCCAGGAGGCAGAGGTTAGAGAGAGCCGAAATCACACCACTGCACTCCAGCCTGGGTGACAGAATAAGACTCCGTGTCTAAAAAAAATTAAAATAAATAAATTAAAAAAAAGAGTAAATGTGCAGGCTGAAATCATAGGTAGTGGCTAGATGGATGCTTGCTATACAACCCTTTTTACTTTTCCGTATGTTTTAAAATTTTTATAATAAAAGATTGGAAAAATGAGAAGACGAAACAACTACATAGCAATTACAATGAGCTAGATATGGTTCTAAGCCTCACATCTGTTAGCTCATCCCACCCTCAGCCCAACCCATGAGGGATGTTCTTTTGTGATCCCCATTTTACACAGGAGGAAACTGGGGCATAATGAAGTTCGAGCCATGGTCAAGTTTGAAAGGCTAGCCGAGGGAAACAAATGTGACTCTAATCCAGGCAGTCAGCTCCCAGGCCGCTGCCCAAGCTTAACCATTACAACACGTCACCTCTCACCCACGTACCGCTGTTATAATCAGAAGAATTATACTTTCATAATTACAATACACTTACATTTAAGTATTATCATTATTATCATTATTTTAAAGACAAGGTCTGGCCCTGTTGCCCAGGCTGGAGTGTAGTGGCTTCACCATAGCTCACTGCATCCTTGAACTCCTGGATTTAAGAGACCCTCCTGCCTCAGCCTTCTGAGTAGCAAGGATTACAGGTATGCACAACCACACCCAGCTAACTTTAAAAACGTTTTTGTAGCTGGGCACAAGAGGCTCATGCCTGTAAGGCCAGCACTTTGGGAGGCTAAGGTGGGAGGATCACTTGAGCCCAGGAGTTTGAGACCAGGCTGGGCAACATAGTGAAACCTTGTTACTACAAAAAATACAAAAATTAGCCAGGTGTGGTGATGTGCACCTATAGTCTCAGCTAGTGAGGAGTAGGAGAATCACCTGAGCCCAGGAGGCTGATGTTGCCGTGAGTTGAGATCACACCACTGCACTCTGGCCTGGGTGACAGAGTGAAACCCTGTCTCAAACAAACAAACAAAAATTTTAGGCTGGGCGCGGTGGCTCACGCCTGTAATCCCAGCACTTTGGGAGGCCAAGGAGGGTGGATCACGAGGTCAGGAGATCGAGACCATCCTGGCTAACACGGTGAAACCCCGTCTCTACTAAAAATACAAAAAATTAGCCAGGCGAGGTGGCAGGCGCCTATAGTCCCAGCTGCTTGGGAGGCTGAGGCAGGAGAATGGCGTGAACCCCGGGAAGGGGAGCCTGCAGTAAGCCGAGATCGCACCACTGCACTCCAACCTGAGCGACAGCAAGACTCCGTCTCAAAAAAAAAAAAAAAAAAAATTTCAGCCAGGGATCTCACTGGGCGAGAGCACAGGCTGGCCTTGAGCCCCTAGCCAGAGGTGAGCCTCCTGCCTTAGCCTACCAAAGTGCTAGGATTATAGGTACATGCCACCATGCTCAGCTAATTATTATTATTATTTTACTTTTTGGTAGAGATGGGGTCTCACTATGTTGCCCAGGCTAGTCTTAAACTCCTGGCCTCAAGTGATCCTCCCACCTTGACCTCCCAAAGTGTTGGCATTATAGGCATCTGCCATTGTGCCCAGCCCATAGAAGTATTATGTAGTGGGCCCTGCCATTTTTTGGGTGCCCAGCAAAATTTGCCCTCCTATGTTTGACTGCCTTCCCATATGAGGCCACACCTAGCCAAAGAAAAATCCAGATCTTGTTTTCCCAGACTCCCTTGCAGCTTGGGTAGGGATGCTCAGCTCTGCCCCACAGTCAGATGTACCAGCATCAGGCTTGTGTTCAAAAGCCACCAACAAGAGAAGCAGGTGTCAGAGGGTACATACCTGGCAAAGGTAGTGGCAGAAACACCTGGTATCTAGAGGGAGAGAACCAGAGGGTGCAGCACCCTGAGCCCAGCAGAACCAGCCATGCTCTTACCCAGTCCTGGCAGTGGGCACTGCTCTACTGGAGCAATCCCACCTGTGGTTGTGCTTTCTTTCGGGCTGTG
This sequence comes from Hylobates moloch, assembly GCF_009828535.3. Lineage (NCBI taxonomy): Eukaryota > Metazoa > Chordata > Mammalia > Primates > Hylobatidae > Hylobates > Hylobates moloch. The sequence continues at coordinate 8,402,448 of NW_026652281.1, forward strand.
TAGACTCCAGACCTGGATCTCTGCCCTCCTGAAGATTCTCCATGCCACCTAATATCCTTTAATAAATTACTTGTTCTTCCTAACATTAGAATGAATTTCTGCTGTGCCTCCCACAACTGATAGATACATTGTATTCTTTTTTTTTTTTTTTTTTTTTCTGAGATGGAGTCTTGCTCTGTCGCCCAGGCAGGAGTGCAGTGGCGCGATCTCGGCTCACTGCAAGCTCCGCCTCCCAGGTTCACGCCATTCTACTGCCTCAGCCTTCCCAGCAGCTGGGACTACAGGCGCATGCCTGGCTAATTTTTCGTATTTTTAGTAGAGACAGGGTTTCACCGTGTTAGCCAGGATGGTCTCGATCTCCTAACCTTGTGATCCGCCCGCATGAACCTCCCAAAGTGCTGGGATTACAGACGTAAGCCACTGTGCCCCGCCTACATTGTATTCCTAACTACAAAAAGAAAACTCTGCAGAGCTACAAGACTGGAAAGGAGCTACAGAGAAGCGCTCAGTGGAATGCTTAACACACAATTTAAGGGAAATTTGACAAGTATATGTCCATATGTATAAGCTATAAGCTATCCTTGGACGATCATCTAGAAAGCGGCAACAGTAGCGGTCCCTAGGAGGCCTAGTTTGGATGACAGGGTCTCCAGGCACTGGGGCTCTCAAGACAGATTAGACTTGAAAGAAACTTTGGAGGAAGCAGGATACAGTGGCAGAGACACTGAAAGAGCCAGGCTTTGCAGTGGACCTATTCAGGTTGAAAATGCAGCTTTCCTGCTTGGGAGACTCATTGAATCTCTGAATTTAGACCTTTAGAATTCTGCAGCAGTGCAGATATTACCTATCAAAAAATAAATAACATAATTAAATTCATTTAAAAGGCAAATAAAAAAGATTAAATATTAATCATAGTGGTCCCTGGGCGGTTCTTTTTCCATCTCTTTATACATTTTTGCCTTTTTCAAATATCTTAGCACGAGGATGTATGCTTTAAAAACCAAAAACAAAACAAAACAATGAGAAGGAAGTGGAGCCTACAGAATGGGAAAGAATATTTGCAAATCATGTATCTGATAAAGGACTAGTATCCAGAATCTGTAAAGAACTCTTACAACTCAATAATGAAAAGACAACCCAACTAACAATGGGTAAAGAATCCAAATGGACATTTCTTCAAAGAAAATATACAAATGGCTGATAATAACATGTAAAGATGCTATCTGGGAAATGTAAATTAAAACCATTATGAGGTATCACTTCACACCTGCTAGAATGGCTAAATTTAAAAAGATGGACAATAGCCGGGTGTGGTGGCTCATGCCTGTAATCCCAGCACTTTGGGAGGCCGAGGCGGGTGGATCACCTCAGGTCAGGAGTTCGAGACCAGCGTGGCCAACATGGTGAAACCCTGTCTCTACTAAAAATATAAAAATCAGACGGGCATGGTGGTGTGCACCTGTAATCCCAGCTACTCAGGAGCCTGAGGCAGGAGAATCGCTTGAACCTGGGAAGCAAACGCTGCAGTGAGCCGAGATTGTGCCACTGCACTCCAGCCTGGGTAACAGAGCAAGTCTCTGTCTCAGAAAAAAAAAAGAAAAGAAAAAGATGGACAATAACAACTATTGGTGATGATATGGAGAAATTGGAACCTTCCTACACTGCTGGTGGGAGTAGTAAATGTTGCAGCTGCTGTGGAAAATAGTTTGGCAGTTCCTCAAAAGGTCAAATGCGGAGCTACTATATGACTCAGCAAGGCCACTCCTAGGTAAATACCAAAAAGAAATGAAAGCTCATCCACACAAACACTTACACATAAATGTTAACAGCAGCATTATTTATAATAGCCAAAAGGGGAGACAACCCAAATGTCCATCAACTGATGAATGAATGAACCAAATGTGGTCTATCCATAAAAAGGAATATTACCCAGCAATAAAAAGAAACGATTTACCGATCCATGCTACAAAATGAATAAACATTGAAAATGCAATGCTAAGTGAGCCTGGGCACAATGGTTCACACCTCTAATCCCAGCACTTTGGGAGGCCCAGGCAGGCAGATCGCTTGAGCCCAGGAGTTTGAAATCACACCGAGTAACACAGCGAAATCCCATCTCTGCAAAATAATACATAAATCTAGCCAGGCCTGGTGGCGTGCGCCTGTGGTCCCAGCTACTCAGGAGGCTGAGGTGGGAGGATCGCTTGAGCCCATGAGGTGAAGCTGCAGAGAGCTGAGATCACACCACTGCACTCCAGCCTGGGTGACAGATCGAGAAAGTGTCTCAAAAAAAACAAAACAGCAACAATAACAACAGCACATGATGCTCAGTGAAAGAAGCCAGACACAAAAGGCCACATATTATATGATCCTATGTACATGAAATGGCCGGAATAGGCAAATCCACAGAGACAGAAAGTAGATGAGTAATGGAAGGGGTGGGGGAAGGGGGTATAGGGAGTGACGGCCTAATGGATATTAGGTTTCTGTTTGGGGTAATGAAAAGGTCCAAAAATTGATTGTGGTGATGATGTCAGTGCTCTGTGAATACACTAAAAGCCATCGAATCACGCTTTAAGTGGGTGAATTGTGTGATATATGAATTATATCTCAATAAAGCTCTTTTCTAAATGTAAAAAATAGAAAGTGCTGGAGGAAAATGTGAAACAACAGCTTTTTTTCTTTTTTCTTTTCCTTTTTTTATTTTTTTTTTGAGACAGTCTCGCTCTGTCACCCAGGCTGGAGTGCAGTGGCGTTATCTTGGCTCTTCTGCAACCCCTGCCTCCTGGATTTGAGCCATTCTCCTGCCTCAGCCTCCCAAGTAGCTGGGATTACAGCCACCTGCCACCATGCCCGGCTAATGTTTATATTTTTAGTAGAGACGGGGTTTCACCATCTTGGCCAGGCTGGTCACTAAACAGCTTTTTTTCTATGAGGCTTTTACTCTTTTGTTTTTTTGTTTGTTTGGGGATTGTGTGTGTTTTGTTTCCAGGGCCTAGCAGAAAATTGGAGCCCAGAAAATGGGTGGGTGGATGGATGAATGGATGAAAGATTGGATAATGAGATGATTGAACCATCGGATGGGTGGATGAGTGGGTAGGTGGAATTCCAATGTGGTCCCTCCTAGAGCTTCCTTTTTCCTTTGACTCACCCAAAAGTAAAAGAGATGCAACTACTCCAAAAGGATTCTCTTTTCAAAACTCTTCATTCCAGCAGCGTCTGAGCTCAGGCAAACAACCACTCACCAAGATACAGAGTCGCTACACTTCCTCCCCCATTTCCTCTCCTTTGCCCAAAGTAGCAGCAAGTAGGAACCACTGGAATCCCAGACACAATTTCTAAAAACAGGCGTAGAGGCGCGGTGTGTGTGTTCCAGGCCTGTGCCCCAGGCTGCGGGGCTCTCAAGACAGATCAGACTCGGAACAAACTGCTGAGGTAGCAGCATAAGGCGGCAAGCTCACTGAAGAGCCAGGCTTTGCAGCAGACACATCTAGGTTCAAACGCAGCTTTGCTGCTTGGGCAACTCACTGTCTCTATGGGCTTTCAGCTCCTTATGTGTAAAACAGTGCCAGTAACACCCTCCTCGTGAAGTCCACGCCTCTTCAACACCAATATTAATGAGGGGTTCACTTAGGACCTGGTACCTCTCACTTAGCTTCCTTCTTTCCCCCACCACCCCTGTGCCTGGCCTCCCCTGGCCTGAGACACTGTATGGTGTGGTCGCCTTCATAAGCTCTGGTTTCAGATGACCTGGATTGAGTACAGGTTTGGCTCCTCCACTGTGTGACCTTGCGCAAGATACTTAACCTCTCTGTGCCTCCGTTTCCTCATCTATAAAGTGGAGTTAATAATAATAGCTGCCATACAAGATATACGTTTGTTCTGAGGATTAAAGGAGATAAATCTTACAGATCGCTGAGGTCAGTGACTGGCATACACTATGCATTCTGTGAATACTGACAATAATAGCCTGGCATAGCAGCATACTCCTACGGGAAGCCCTATCTGAAAGGCGGTAGGGGGCAGTGGCCACTTGCCAGTTGGCCTTGCAGGGGAAATGTGGCCCATCCATTGGGCCTCCCTGACGGTTCCTGGGCTTAGCAGCCCTATGTGATCCTGTGGAATAACGACAATTCTACTACCCTGCTTTATGGCCATCCTATCTGTGGCTTTGAACAGGAAGCTGTCTTTCCTCCCAGACACGCTGGTGCGTTTCCTGGTCTCCATGGAAACAGGCCAGGCTTGGTGCTGCTGACTGGCCTGGAGTCAGGGTTTGGTCGAGGGCAGATTGGAGGCCAAGTCCTTACCTGAGGGCACAAGGACAAGGACCATCTTCCAGATGGACTTCGTGGAATGTTCTTTTCCTGACGCCTGGAGCTTGAGTGAGGGGTACCCTCAGAACTTTTGCAGAGATAGTTTCGGAAGCTGATGTTAAAGGAACAGGCTAGGGCTGGGTGCAGTGGCTCACGCCTGTAGTCCCAGCCCTTTGGGAGGCCGAGGCAGGGGGATCACTTGGGGTCAGGAATTGGAGACCAGCCTGGCCAACATGGTAAAACCCCATCTCTACTAAAAATACAAAAATTAACTGCGTGTGGTGGCAGGTGCCTGTAATCCTAGCTACTCAGGAAGCTGAGGCATGAGAATCACTTGAACCCAGGAGGCAGAGGTTACAGTGAGCCAAGATCACACCACTCCACTCCAGCTTGGGCGACAGAGTGAAACTCTGTCTCAAAAAAGAAAAAAAGAAGCTGACGTTAAAGAAACAGGCTGAGGCCAGGTTTGGTGGCTCACGCCTGTAATCCCAGCACTTTGGGAGGCCGAGGTGGGCAGATCACTAGAGCTCAGAAGTTTGAGACCAGCCTAGGCAACATAGTGACACCTCATCTCTACCAAAAAAAAAAAATAATAATAATACAAAAATTAGCTAGGCATGGTGTTGCATGCCTGTAGCCCCAGCTACTTTGGAGACTGAGGTGGGAGGATCACTTAAGCCCAGGGGGTCGAGGCTGCTTTGAGCCACGATGACGCCACCGTACTCCAGCCTGGGTGACAGAGTGAGGCCTTCTCTCAAAATATATATATATATAAATAAAAATAAAAAATAAAGGAACAGGCTGGGGGTGGTTTCCCATTGTCAGCCACCTCTCAGCTCAGCTGGGCTGCTCTTCCCTGCTTGCTAAGATTGAACCCATCTTTTATCTCATCTGATGCCTACCACGATAGCAGAGGAAGTGGGGATTTCCACACCCATTTGACAGATCAGACAATGGGAGCTCAGAGAAGGTAAGCAATTTGCCTAAGGACACACAGCTGGTTCTTCCTCTTCCAATGTTCCCACACTTTGCAGCATTCCCTTTCTGATGACCTTTGTGGCAGTCACTGCTTCTGACCCAGAATCAGATTATTCTTTAAAATAAAAGATAATAATGATAACTAAAGTTTGAATACCTACAATGTAGCAAGCATTTCCTACACATTATTCCATTTAATCTTTATAGCATATTTTATTAAATATCCCAGAGCAGTTATCGGTGTCCTTGGGGATCCCTCCCACGCACACTTCAGACAGGCCTTTGACATTGCTAAGGAGACACATAAGGGTCCCACTAGTGAGCTCTGCCATGTGGCCCCGTGGACATTCATTCACTAAAGCAAGTATTGAGCACCTACATCTTACCAGGTCCTTGACAAACTGTGAAGTGGTGTGCACTGCTTTGTGAATTTCCAAATGGATCATCACCCAGCTTGCTACGAGGTAAAGGCAAAAGGAAATGGAAAGGAGATGGGAAAGCAGGGGAATGAGGTGGGGAGGGGTGGAAATGAGTGGGGAGAGGAGGGAAGGAGGTGGGGAGGGGAGGGAAGGAGGTGGGGAGGGGAGGGAAGGAGGTGGGGAGGGGAGGGAAGGAGGTGGGGAGGGGTGGAGAAGCGCAGAGCTTCCCCGGGAAGCTTCTCCATCCCCTCTCAACTCAGGTGGAGATGGAGATGGAGATGGAGGCAGCAAACTTAGAAGTGGGTCCCTAGAACGTGTGTCACTGGGCCAACCCTAAGGGATAGTTACCAAGGAGCGAAGTCCTTTGAGGCCTGGCCTGGACCCTCCTCCTAGAATCTTCTCCCTGGGGGTGGGCCTGTGATGGCGGCCAGGCCAGGCAAAAGAAGACACAGGGCAGCGCCTCACACAGGCTCAGCCTCCTCCCAAGGTGGGACCGTCTAGCCCCACCATGGAGCCCTGGCTGTTGGTCCAGAGATGGGGGAGTCTCACCTCCGCAGCCACTTCCCACTCCCCAGGCCCTCTCCAAGCCCTCCAGCCACTTCTCCTGAGATAAAATGGCCGCGCTCCCTTCATCTTTTCCCCATCCTACAGTCACGGCTGTGGCGTCTGCGTTAGTGGCTGTGGCATCGGTCACCTCCTGGTTCCCTCATCCCCTCCCAAAAGTCAGCACTGCTGGCTGCAGTGGCTCATGCCTGTAATCCCAGTACTTTGGGAGGCCAAAGCAGGGAGATCACTTGAGACCAGGTCAGCCTGGCCAACATGGTGAAACCCCTACCTACTGAAAATACAAAAATTAGCTGGGCGTGGTAATGTGCGCCTGTAATCCCAGCTACTAACAAGGCTGAGACAGGAGAATCGCTTGAACCTGGGAGATGGAGGCTTCAGTGAGCCAAGAAACCATTACTGCACTCCAGCTTGGGCAACAGAGTGAGACTCCATCTCAAAAAAAAAAAAAATTAAATTAAATCAAATGGTTAAAATGGTAAATTTTATATTATATATATTTAACCAGAATACAAAAAAAAAAAAAAAACCTACCAGGACTTTAACACAATGCTGAACTTGGCATAACCCACCAATGACCAATGTGGATGTTTTACCAAATTGGATCAATAGGGCTGTGAGTGGGAAAACTAAAGCTCGCGCTGTGTGGACCTGAGCTTGGTCGCACCTGCCACAGGTGAGAAGCCAGGCTGAGGTGGCAGGCAGAGGCAGGGCAAAGGGGGTGTGGAAGGGTGCGAGGCCGGGAGCACAGCTGAGCTGCCACTGGCCATCCTCAGCAAAAGCTGGTGGGGCACCCTGGACAGCTCAGCCCCAGCCACAGGCGCTGGCTAATGGCAGCTCATACCATTCTTAAGCACTTGCTCTGTACCAGGAATTTCCACAGACCTTCGAAGTACCACGGTTGGTCTCCACTACACACATGAGGAAACTGAGGCCCAAAGGAGGAAAGCAGCCTGCCCAAAGCCCCCAGTTGACAGGTGGCAGTGCGAGGCCTGGAGCCACATCTTTCGTAGCTGTCCTCTCCCTGCTGGCAGCTCTGCCTCCAGCAGCCACTCACTGGGGAGGTGCCTGGTGCTAGGCTGGAGCTTCCAGCACTGGCCCTCACTTCCCTGGGCATCCTGAGGGCCCTGGCTGTGAAAGGAGCGGGCCTCGGTCTACAGTCACGTCCTTCATGGATGTTGCTGAAAGCAGATGCAGCCCAGGCCAAGCCTCAGGGTCAGTGACTCTGTTCTGGCTGGGGAGGGGGAGCTAAGGGGACCACCCCTCCCAGCCCCACCTTTGGGAGCTCACAGAGACCTCCGGGGAAGAGCTGATGGAAGTCGAAGTGGTCTCTTGCTCTCCTGCCCTCAGCGAGGGGCTGAGCCACTCCAGGAGGGTTTTCGGAGGCCTGCTCCGCCCCCAGCTGCTATTAGTGCTGCCTCGGCCAGCTGCCTCCGCCCCAGGAAAAAGAGGAAGTGGTCAGAAGCCAGCAAGAGAGCCTTAAAAGAGGACATGTCCCAACCCTCAGAGTCCCCTCCCTGTCAGGCGAAGTGGAGGAGCTGGCCGGGCGCTTCTCGGAGCTGGCCGGGCGCTTCTTGGAACCTTCCACCCGGGGAAGCTGGAACATGCTTTCACCTCACAATGATATTCTAAAAACACCCTAGAATTCTGAGGGCCTCCAGGCTTCTAGCATCAGGGAACTCTGAGATGCGGTGTTGGGGAACAGTGGAAGCTCCCAGCTAAGCACCCAGCACTCAGCAGACTCATAGTTCACACGTGATAGAGGGGGCCTAAATCACAGTGAAGAGTTGCAGGTCCAAATCCTAGCTCTTTTACACACATTATATACAAATATTATATATTTTTTGTATTTATTTTTTGAGATAGACTCTTGCTTTGTTGGCCAGGCTGGAGTGCAGCGGCACAATCTCGGCTCACTGCAACCTCCACGTCCCAGGCTCAAGCAAATCTCCCACCTCAGCCTCGTGAGTTGCTGGGATTACAGACGCCTGCACCACATCCAGCTAATGTTTATGTTTTTAGTAGAGACGAGATTTCACCATGTTGGCCAGGCTGGTCTTGAACTCCTGACCTCAGGTGATCCACCCACCATGACGTCCCAAAGTGCTGGGATTAGCGCTATGAGCCACTGCACCCGGACTCTTTTACACATTTGTAGGGTAAAAAGTGACATTATGATCTATGAATGCAATGTGGAATAATTAAACCTAGTTAACATATCCATCACCTCAAACACTTAACTTTTTTGTGATGGGACTGTTTGAATTTACTCTCCTAGCAATTTTGAAATGTACCATACTCTATTATTAATGAGATCTACCACCCCATACAGTAGGTCTCAAAAAAAACCCATATTCGTCCTACCTGAGATTTCGTACCCTTTGACCACCATCTCCCCATTTCCTGTCCTCCAGCCTCTGTAACCGCCATTCTACTCTCTGCTTCTACGAGTTTGACTGTTGTAGATTCCACACATAAGTGAGAACATGTGATACTTGTCTTTCCGGGCCTGGCTTATTTCACTTAGCTTAATGTTCTCCACCTTTATCCATGTTGTCGCAAATGACAGAATTTCCTTGGCCATCAATCTCCAGTTCCACGCTGGATGCAGTGGCTCTTGCCTGTAATCCCAGCACTATGGGAGGCTGAGGCAGGCGGATCACCTGAGGTCAGGAGTTTGAGACCAGCCTGGCCAACATAGTGAAGCCCCGTCTCTACTAAAAATACTAAAATTAGCTGGGCATGGTGGAACGTGCCTGTAATACCAGCTACTTAGGTGGCTGAGGCAGGAGAATCACTTCAACCCTGGAGGTGGAGGTTGTAGTGAGCCATGATTGCACTACTGTACTCCCATCTGGACAACAAGAGTGAAACTCTGTCTCAAAAAAAAAAAAAAAAAAAAAGGCCGGGCATGGTGGCTCATGCCTGTAATCTCAGCACTTTGGGAGGCTGAGGCGGGTGGATCATGAGGTCAGGAGATCAAGACCATCCTGGCTAACACAGCGAAACCCCATCTGTACTAAAAATACAAAAAATTAGCCGGGAGTGGTGGCGGGCGCCTGTAGTCCCAGCTATTCAGGAGGCTGAGGCAGGAGAATGGCGTGAACCTAGGAAGCAGAGCTTGCAGTGAGCTGAGATCGTGCCACTGCACTCCAGCCTGGGCAACAGAGTGAGACTCTATCTCAAAAAAAAAACAAAAAACAAAAAAACTCTCCAGTCCCCATTCTGCTTTTTAAACACTGAATAGTAGTCCATTGTAAATATGTGGCACATTTTCTTTATGCATTAACCTGTTGATGGACACTTAGGTTGATTCCATAACTCAGCTATTGTGAATGATGCTGCAATGAACCTGACAGTGCAGACATCTTTTAACAAACTGATTTCAAAGCTTTTGGGTAAATAACCAGAAGTGGGATTGTTGCGCTGGATTTTTTTTTTTTTTTTTTTTTTTGAAACAGAGTCTCACTCCATCACCACCCAGGCTGGAGTGCAGTGGTGTGATCTCAGCTCACTGCAATCTTCCCCTCCCAGGTTCAAGGGATTCTTCTGCCTCGGCCTCCTGAGTAGCTGGGTTGTGCCCGCCACCATGTCCAGCTAATTTTTTTTGTTGTTGTTGTATTTTTAGTAGAGATGGAATTTCACCATGTTGGCCAAGCTGGTCTGGAACTCGTGGCCTGAGGTGATCCGCCCGCCAGAGTGCTGGGATTACAGGCATGAGCCACCATGCCCAGCCGAATTGCTGGATCTTATACACTGTTTTCTATGTTTGCTAAAACATATATATCTCTGTGTGTTTTTAACTTTTTTTTTCACAATGGGATCCTATTATTCTACTGCTGTTTTTACTTAACAGTATATTGTAGATCTCCTTCTAGGTCAGCAAATCCAGCCAACTTTCTTTTTCTCAGCCATGGCACTTCGCATTCCGCTGTGCAGATGGATTACAGTTAAGTGAAGCAGCTGTCCTTTGATGGACATCTCAGCTCTTTCTAGGTTTGTGTCTTTGCTTCATGAGCAATGCGTCTTTGGACATGTATCCTTGAACACTGGGGTGAGTATATCCACAGGGAAAGAAAAATCATTTGCTGTGTAAATGCTGGACACATACCAAAACAATTTTGACAGAAACACCAAATTGCCCTCCAAATACTTCATTGCTTGAATTGGTAACACTCATCTATTTCTTTAAATTTATTTAATGAAGGCCAGGCACAGTGGCTCATGCCTGTCATTCCAGCAGTTTGGGAGGCCAAGGCAGATGGATCACTTGAGGTCAGGAGTTTGAGACCAGCCTGGCCAACATGGAAAAACCTCGTCTCTACTAAAAATACACAAAATTAGCTGGGCTTGGTGGCAGGCGCCTGTAATCCCAGCTACTCAGGAGGCTGAGGCAGGAGAATCTCTTGAACCCAGGAGGTGGAGTTTGCAGTGAGCCAAGATCACACCACTGCACTCAGGTCTGGATGACAGAGTGAATGAGACTCCTTCGCAAAAAAATAAAAAATAAAAAATAATGTATTTAATGAAAAAGGCTAGTTTGTTTAAGGCATATAATTTGACAAAAATCAATCAAGTGATTTTTAAAAATCTACAGCTTCAGGGATTATAGAGATGTTAAAAAGCAACCCAGATGGGTTCAGAGAACAGGATCTTCGGCTGAGCTAGCTCCTAGCCTCCCAAATAAACCACCCAACCACCGGCAGTGTGACAACATGTAAATCAAACCCCTGGTTTGGCTGCCCGGCATCCTAGACTGCTGCTTCCTGCCTGAGGGGACCCTTGTGAAAGTCGCAGAGGAAAGGAACTTTAGTGAGCACCACAGCCTGGAAGTAAACCGCACCCTCATCTTCCACCCTGAGCTCTCTCCTGCCACCACCCACCCCCCAACAGGCCTCAGGGCCTGGAGAGGTCCCCTGTAGGAGGGAAGGAGCCAGGTACAGTCATAGTCAAGACTGTTTCAATCCCAGCTCTGCCAGCATCTCACCGAGCCTCTCTGAGCCTCAATTTTCCTAATCTGTCAAATGTGCCGGGTAAAACCTAACTGGTTCACACGGTTGTAATGAGGATAAGATGTGGAAACAGATATGAAAGTCAATGGCTTTCCTTCCTTCTGTTTCGGGTTTACCGTCAGGTCTACAAATGGGGAATAGGAGATCAGAGTCTGGGGTTTTCTGACCACAAGTGCTTTCCCAGAAACAGTCTTCTTTGAAGTTATTTTTTTGCAATTTGAATAGTTTATACAGGCACATGGTATGCCATTCAAAAGGTCTAAAAGGGTAAGTGCAAGAAGTCCCCTGTTTACTCCTAATGTCCCCTCCCTCAGATCAGTTCTCCTCCCCGAGACATCCTTAGTCACCTCTTTTTTGGGTCTCCTTTCAGACTCAGTCTTTGCGCATCTCCACAAAAATGCAGCATATGCATACTCTGCTCTGCACCTTTCTTTTTTAATTTTTTTAAATTTTTGTTATTTTTTAAGTTGAGACAAAGTCTCATTCTGTCGCTAGAGTACAGTGGCACCATCTTGGCTTACTGCAACTTCCACCTTCCAGGTTCAAGCAATTCTCATGCCTCAGCCTCCTGAGTAGCTGGGATTATACACATGTGCCACCACGCCCAGCTAAATTTTGTATTTTTAGTAGAGATGGAGTTTCACCATGTTGGCCAGGCTGTCTCAAACTACTGGCCTCGGCCGGGTGCGGTGGCACAGACTTGTAATGCCAGCACTTTGGGAGGTCGAGGTGGGCAGATCATCTGAGGTCAGGAGTTCAAAACCAGCCTGGCCAATATGGGGACACCCTGTTTCTACTAAAAATACAAAAACTGGCTGGGCGTCCTTGCAGGTGCCTGTAATCCCAGCTACTCGGGAGGTCGAGGCAGGAGAATCACTTGAACCTGGGAGGCAGAGGTTGCAGTGACCCAAGATCACACCACTGCACTCCAGCCTGGGCAACAGAGTGAGATTCCATCTCAAAAAAAAAAAAAAAGGAAAGAAAAAAATCATTCATTTAACAGTCATGTCTCTAGTCTACTGTAATCTAAAACAGTCCGCCAGTCCATACTGTCTTTTATGACACTGACATTTTTGAGTGTCCAGGCATTTTGCAAATCCCTCTTAACTTGAATTTCTGTTTCTTTCCTCATAATAGATTTAGGTTAAACATTTTTTTTGCAAGAATATTATATAGGTGATGTTGCACCTCATTATTTTAAATGGCTGCATTGTATTACAGTATATGGATACATCACAACTGATGGAATTCATACTCTATCCATAGATGTCTAGATGACTTCCAATCATTTATTTAAAAAACAATACTACTATTATTATTATTATTATTATTATTATTATTATTATTATTATTATTATTTCAGACGGAGACTTCCTCTATCGCCCAGGCTGGAGTGCAGTGGCACAATGCCACCTCACTGCAACCTCCACCTCCCGGGTTCAAGGAATTCTTGTGCCTCAGCGTCCCGTGTAGCTGGGACTACAGGCACCCACCATCACGCCAGGCTAATTTCTGTATTTTTAGTAAAGATGGGGTTTCAACATGTTGGGCAGGCTGGTCTCGAACACCTAACCTCAAGTGATCCGCCTGCCTCAGCCTCCCAAAGTGCTGGGATTACAGGTGTCAGCCACTGCGCCCAGTCCCATTAATATTCTTACACTTTTGTCATTTTGAAAATGTTGGAGTATGTCTGCAGGAGAAATTCCTAGAGAGGAAATCACCAAAGCTGCACATATATGCCTTTGTAATTTTAAAAGCTATTGCCAAATTGCTCTTTATAGAGGATAAACCCATTAATACTATCACTAGTACTGTTTGAGAATGCTTGACCCAGAAGCTTGTCATATGCTTTTAACTTTCATCTCACTGTGTCCTGGCTAGCAAAGTGGTTGATGTACTTTTGCTGAATCCCTCTGTGTGACAAGATTTCCTTACCTTTTTGCCTATGAATTTTGGCTGGAATTTAATGAAATTATAACTCCCAAAATATGACAAAGTCCCCTGTGCTCTCCTGCAGCAGAATTCATACTCCTGGTTACAAAGCACATCTGTTTGCTCTGTCGGCTCCGCTGATTCCAAGAGAAGAGGGCAATGAAGGTGTGTCAGGCACTGTACCAGTTATCTGATTGACGTTATCAAGCCTGAGAAGTAGGAATTATTAATATGCCCATTTTACAGACACTTGGGAGGTTAAACTGCCTGTTTACTCAAGTTCGAGTGAGAAATAATCAATCTAGACATGAATGGCATCACAGAAGTGTATATTGCTCTTATTCTCTGCCGCCTTGGGTGTTGGGGTTGGAGACTGACAAAACCAAATCTTACACTTAAATTCAAAATCCAAAAGTTGTTCATCCCCTCCCGGCGCTGGGGTGAGAATCCCGCGGTTCCCACCCCTAGCTCTTGGACTACGTGAAAACGACCCTCCCCAGAAGGCACCACTGTGGGGGCTCACCTTGCCCCGGCGACCGTTTCGACTACATTTCCCAGAATACAGTGCGTTCACCTCTGTGGCCATGCTTCCGTTTCCGCCCCAGATGTTTTCTGGGAGTTGGGGTCTCCACCTGTGCAGGGGGCGAAACGTCAAGCACTCAGGGCACCCTGCCGGTGGCGGCGGCGGCCCCCGACGTGTCACAAGTAGATGAAGTTATAAACCGGGAAGCACTGGGGAGGGCTGAAAGCGTTTCTACCTCGCTTTATCCAGCAGGCCGGCCCTATTTGTGCCACAGTGCCCTGAGCACCCCAGGGCTGGTCCTGTCCGACTTTGGGGTTAATAGAGGGTCCATTCGACTTTGGCATCCTCTTGCCTGTTGAGTTTTCTAGGGGCCATGAAATTCTTTCCCTGGTTCTGTGACATCAAGTTGTCCCCAGAAGTGCACCCTTATTCTTCCTCCTTTAGACACTTGGTCCCTTCTAAAGAAAAAGGAAGGACACACCTTTGAATGGGCTAGTCTCGCCCCTACAGAGAGTCAGGTCATTCGTTGTATGACAGCCAGGAGGCTCAGGAATAACGTCTGGCTGCTGAACTCGGCCTCTGAATGGATAGCTGAAAGCAGAGGTTCCCAACTGGGACTCTGTTTAAACATACATGCCCATGGCCCTCCAGATCTGCTGAATCAGCCTGGGCCAAGCTCCCCACTGACCCTAATGTCAGCCAAGGTCAGAATCTGAGATTTACAGGGAAAATGCGAAACACTGGCATTCTAGACTTAACCTACTTTTTCTTACAGAAGCTACCAGACTGCCCACCTTGAGAACAGTAGATGTGCATAATTTATCTCTGTATCCCCAGAAGCCAACCACGTGCAGCCCACAATACGGAGCAGACTTGGAGTTGACATCCTAACCCAGTCTGTGGCCAGTGGCCATTAGTTAGTCAGGGTCCATGTTATCTTGGTTGTTAAATATGTTGAATGCAACCCTGAGTTATAGTCATTGTTATTTGGATGAAACTGAGCAAAATTCAACTTGGGAGAGGCAGAGAATGGTCAAACATGAAGATTTTCAGTGACAACCCTAAAGGATATTGCAACTTACAGAAAAGAGAGGTTCCTGTGGCCACAGGTCACCCAAGAAGGCTTCGGGCAACTCTCATTACCTCTCACGGGTCAGCACTAGATCACATGCCCTTCCCGGCCAATCAGTGGGAGGGAGGCGAGGAATGCCACCGCTGGCTTAGACCAATCAAGATTGAATCTTGGGCTGGGTTACCCAACACAACCTTTTCTAGTTCAGCCCTGCAGTGACCTGGATGCAAAACCCAGCCCCGTTGCTGGAGGTCATTTACAACCAGCACTTAATCATCTTATATTCTTTGCTGAATGTTTATGGAATCAACAGGAAAAAGGTTCCACTGCATAACATTCTTTTTAAAGACCAGGGTTGGAGTTAAGATGAGACACTTTGACTCCAGAAAAACCAGCCCTTCTTCCTTTCCCCTTCCTTCCTGCAGCATCCAGCCTGTTGGCCCCCTTTTTCACCTCTCCAGATGCTCTAAAAAATTCCAATTCCTGGGCTGGGAGCAGTAGCTCACGCCTGTAATCCCAGCACGTTGGGAGGCTGAGGCGGAAGAATTGTTTGAGCCCAGGAGTTCAAGATCAGCCTGGGCAACATAGTGAGACCTTGCCTGTACAAAAAAAAATTTTTTTTTTTTTTTTTGAGACCGAGTCTTGCTCTGTCACCCAGACTGGAATGCAGTGGCGCCATCTCAGCTCACTGCAAGCTCCACCTCCCGGGTTCGCACTATTCTCCTGCCTCAGCCTCCCGAGTAGCTGGGACTACAGGGGTCCGCCACCGCACCCAGCTAATTTTTTGGTTTTTTATTAGAGACGGAGTTTCACCGTGTTAGCCAGGATGGTGTCGATCTCCTGACCTCGTGATCCGCCCACCTCGACCTCCCAAAGTGCTGGGATTACAGGCGTGAGCCACTGCACCCCACCCAAAAATTTTTTTTAATTAGCTGGGTATGGTGACCCATGTCTGTAGATCCAGCTACTCAAGAGGCCGAGGTGGGAGATCACTTGAGCCCAGGAGGTCAAGACTGCAAAGAGCCATGGTCTGGGTGACAGAACACGACTGTCTTAAAAAAAACAAACTTGCCTCCTCATCATCCCCACCAGCTTCAGCATCATGACTGCTATTTATGGAGAGTCAAAAGATTTGGAATTTTTTTGGTTACAAGTGAAAAGAAAAGTCACCTCAATCTATTTTAATCAAAAAGGGAAGTTGGGGGGCCAGACGCAGTGGCTCACACCTGTAATCCCAGCACTTTGGGAGGCCGAGGCGGGCAGATCACAAGGTCAGGAGATGGAGACCATCCTGGCTAATACAGTGAAACCCTGTTTCTACTAAAAATACAAAAATTAGCCAGGCGTGGTGGCAGGTGCCTGTAATCCCAGCTACTCAGGAGGCTGAGGCAGGAGAATGGCATGAACCCGACAGGCAGAGCTGGAGCGAGCCAAGATCATGCCACTGTACTCCAGCCTGGGTGGGTGACATAGTGAGACTCCGTCTCAAAAAAAAAAAAAAAAAAAAAAAGGGAAGTTGGTCGGGCGCGGTGGCTCATGCCTATAATCCCAGCACTTTGGGAGGCCGAGGTGGGTGGATCACGAGGTCAAGAGTTTGAGGCCATCCTGGCCAACATAGTGAAAACCTGTCTCTACTAAAAATACAAAAAATTAGCTGGGCGCAGTGGCGGGTGCCTGTAATCCCAGCTACTTGGGAGGCTGAGGCAGGAGAATTGCTTGAACCTGGGAGGCAGAGGTTGCAGTGAGCCAAGATCACACCACTTGCACTCCAGCCTGGATAACAGTGCAAGACTCTGTCTTAAAAAAAAAAAAAAAGAAAAGAAAAGAAAAAAAAGGAGGTTATCCCCTCATGTAACTGAAAACCCAGGGCCACAGTCACAGCTAGATCAAGGGGCTCCAAAAATGTCAGTGAGATTTAGTTTCTCTTCATCTCGCCATTCTCCCTCCCTTGGGGTGGGCCTCACCTCCAGGCAGGCTGTCTCCCACAGGAGCCCTGCATAGCTGCAGGTTTCCTTTCTCCCAGCTTCACATCCACAAGAGAGAGGATCTCCTAGTCCACTAGTGCCAATAAAAGCCCTGAGCCCAGCTCTCATCAGCTCAGGGTGGATGAGGTGCCCATTCCTGATCCCAACCTCACCCCATTCACTCTACTCTGGCCCCTCTGGCCTCTGGCTCTGGGAATGTCCTTCACTCCCTCCAGCCTCCTGGCTTTTGACTTCACTCTGCCTGGGCTCTTTGCCTGGGTGACCAGTGTTCCAGCAAGTCTGTGCCAGTCAGGGTCCAGTCAAGAGAGACAGCACACTGGTTCTTTTGTTTTGTTTTTGTTTTTGAGATAGGGTCTCTCTCTGTCACCCAGACTGGAGGGCGGTGGTGCAACTATGGTTTACTGCAGCCTCAACCTCCCGTCCTTATGTGATCCTCCCACCTCAGCCTCCAGAGTAGCTGTGACTACAGGCGTGCGCCACCATGGCCAGCTATCTTTTTTTCCTTTCCTTTCCTTCCTTCCTTCTTTCCTTTCCTTTTCTGTCTTATCTTTTCTTTTCTTTTTTTTTAGTAGAGACAGTGTCTCAGTATGTTGCCCAGGCTGGTCTCAAACTCCTGGCCTCAAGTGATCTACCCGCCTTGGCCTCCCAAAGTGCTGGGATCAAAGGTGTGAGCTACTACGTCCGGCCTGATCATTACACATTTTATATGTGTATCAAAATGTCACTCTGTAGCCCATAAATATGTACAAATTGGGGAAAATCCAAACGGTAAAAATTTTTTATGGAAAAAAAAATCTTCCCCCTGCAAGTAATAAGCCATATGATATAGTGGATGCTTTGGAGCCAGACTGGGTTCAAATAGAAGTGATTCTACTTCCTGGCTTTGTGAGCTTGAACAAGACACTTTACCTCTCTGAGCTATAGTTTCCTCATCTGTAAAATACAAGTAAAATAACCTCAAAGCCCCAGCACAATACCTGGCACACAGTAGGTATTTAATACAAGTTTGTTTGTTTCCTCTTGTAAGCAAGATCTAATCACATCAGATCTGGAGGACCCGCCTCCCTGACAGTGGGCCAGTGTCTCAGTGTGAGGCTGGGCCTGGATGTCAGGCAGCAGGTGGATCAAAACAAAGGCCAAGAGCCCTGGTCTATGGGGGAAGGGGGCTGCCTTGGGGGAAACCCCTCTTGCTCTATGGGGCACAAAGGTGCATGGATTAGAACTCTATTAAAACTTGCTTAAGCAAACTGGGAGATTCACTGTCTCACATCTGTGGGAATTCCAGGGAGGATTCTGGCTGGCAGGCAAGGTGGATCCAGGGACTCAAGATAACCTTCAGTGGGTTGGTTTCATTCTTTCTAAGCCCCATGTGCTAGGGATGCTGACCACAGCCCCAGGCCTCTGCACCCACAGTGGGAAGAGGAAGCTTTTGTTTTGGTTTGGTTTGGGGTTTTTTTGAGTTTTTTTTTTTGAGATGGAGTCTGGCTCTGTTGCCTAAGCTGGAGTGCAGTGGCACTATCTCAACTCACTGCAACCTATGCCTCCCAGGTTCTCCTGTCTCAGCCTCCTGGGTAGCTGGGATTACAGGCGCATACCACCACGCCCGGCTAATTTTTTGTTCTTTTATTAGAGATGGGGTTTCACCCAGGCTGGTCTCAAACTCATGACTTCAGGCAATCTGCCTGCCTGGGACTCCCAAAGTGCTGGGATTACAGGTGTGAGCCACTGCACCCAACCAGAGAAAAGGAAGCTTTACTCCCAGAGCCTCTGCACACCAGCCCCAGGGATGTGCTCATTTTATGGGGTCACATGCCCACCCTTGACCCTGTGACTGATCCAAGCACTGGGATGCAGTGATTGGCTGTGCCTGTGTCACATACTCTGTATGGGAGGGCAGAGTTGGTACCTGTGGTCGACAGCCTCACTGAACCAGCTTCCTAAGGAAGACAGTAAATGTCACTAGAAGAAAAGTAAACCTTACTACCTGCGTACCTGCCACACACTGGTTTTCTTTTTTTGTTTTCTTTTCATTTCTTTTTTTTTTTTTGGAGACGGAGTCTTTCTCTGTTACCCAGGCTGGTATGCAGTGGCGCTATCTCAGCTCTCTGCAACCCCCACCTCCCAGGCTCAAGTGATTCTCCTGCCTCAGGTTCCTGAGTAACTGTGATTACAGGAATGGGCCACCACACACAGCTAATTTTTGTATTTTTAGTAGAGACAGGGTTTCATCATCTTGGCCAGGCTTGTCTCAAATTCTTGACCTCAAGTGATCCACCTGTCTTGGCCTCCCAAAGTGCTGGGATTACAGGTATGTGCCACCGCACCGGGCCCCACACACTGTTCTGAGCACTTACTAATTCATTTCATTCTTCTAACAACCCTACGGAGTAGGTGTCATTTCATCATGCCCATTTCATGGATTAAGAATTGGAGGCACAGGGTGTTTAAGTACCTTGCTCAAGGTCACAGTTGGTGGGAGGCGGAGCCAGGATTCAGCCGCAGACCGTCTGGCTCCAAGTCCACGTGCTTAACCACCACACCACATTGCCTCTCCTCATCCCACAGAAGCAACAATCTGTCCTTTTAGGGTCAGCCGCAGGAGAAGGGGTCCCAGTCCTTCCCTGCAGGAGTACGGGGGAGCAGCTAGACCTCAGGGGACCCAGCCTCAGCACAAAGCCTGTCTTCAGTACCCTTTTTTGGAAAATACTGGGGGCTCCCAGAGAATGTGCCAGAAATAGAGGCCACTTCCCAGGCTCCACTCGAGGGGAAAACGCCCTGGCCTGAATACTCAGATACTGACCAACCTTGCCACTGCCACAAGCACAAGTTGGCTGTGTGACTGTAGACCCTGAACTGTTGCTCTCCGGGCCTATTTCTTCCTCTTGCACATAAGCAGATTGAGTTAATCCCCTGTTCCCAAGGGCCCTGGGTTCTCGATGGGGAGAAGCTAGGGGTGAACTAATACCCCAGCCTGTGGTCGACCACCAAGTGCTCTGGTATCACCAGTCCCAGGTGCTGGGAGAACAAAACTCCCCCCTGCCCCCACCCAGACACTGAGTACCAGTGGCTCTTGGGCCCCTAGAGGGAGAAGGCCCAACAGCAGCCCCAGCTTCCTCCTGCACAGCACTCTCTAGTTCACGCTCGTCACTCCTGGGCCTGCCCTTCCCACTCCCACAAGGCAGCACCCCTCCCTCTGCCAGGCTGGGGCAAGTTCCGCCCCTGCCACAACTTCCCCATTTGCCGCCTTAGCCCCCAGCCTGGTGTGAGTTCTTGAAACAGGTATCAAAAACTCACAAGGGCACTGGCTAGTGCCAGCTGGAGTGATTTTGTCCCTCAGGCAGGGTTTCCAGATTTAGGAAATAAAAATGCAGTCTTTGGACATAATTATACAAAAGCATTATGTGTTTATCTGAAATTCAAATTTTCAAAGTTAAATTCAAATTTAACTATTTTATTTGGCAATCCTGCACTCAGGGAACATTGCCCCTATCTGGAGACAGTTTTTGATTATCCCAGCTCAGAGGTGCTACTGGCATCTAGGAGGTCAAGGCCAGGGAAGCTGTTCAATGCCCTACAGTGCACAGTCCCCACCAAGTGATCCGGCCGCTAATGGCAATTATGCTGAGGAATCGAAACCTCCCCACGATTGCCTTCCCAACCCTAACACGCATGCTCGCCTGCCATCTCGGGAACTTGTCAGAGGAATCCGTGGTGATCCTTGTGTGAAAGTCAGGGAAACTGAGGCACGGGCGAACTGTCTTTCAAGGTCACACAGTGCAGTCTTTCCTTCTCTAATAAACTCAACGGTTCTTCTAAACACAGAGTCACGCAAGGCCGGCCAGGAAATACAGGTGGAGAGAGGGGTCAGAAAAGAGACTTCAGGGTCCCCAGACCCCTGGGAGTGGGGTCCTTTGGGGCTGGGTATGCCAGCCCTGGAGAGGAAGAGGAACCATGCTGACAGGCTGTTGTCAATTGTGCCACCAGGAGGTAGCAGAGACTGGGAAATAATTCTCCACACCTTGCCCTCCCCTGCACTGCAAGGAACTCATCAATTCCTGGCCAGCCCCACCCCTCCCCCAGCCAGAATCTGATGCAGCTGCTCTAGGACTGGCGCCAGGCATCCGCATTGTTTAAAACAGCTCTCAGGTGATTCTACTGTGCAGACAGGATTGCGAAATGCTGGTCTTATGCCTTGGTTTTCTTTCTTTCTTTTCTTTTTATTTTTTTGAAACCGAGTCTCGCTCTGTCACCCAGACTGCAGTTCAGTGACGCGATCTTGGCTCACTGCAACCTCTGCCTCCTGGGTTCAAGCAATTCTTGTGCCTCAGCCTCCTGGGTAGCTGGGATTACAGGTGGCCACCACTACACCCGGCTAATTTTTTCTATTTTTAGCAGAGACGGGGTTTCGCCATGTTGGCCAAGCTGGTCTCGAGGTCCCGACCTCAAAGTGATCCACCCGCCTTGGCCTCCCAAAGTGCTGGGATTACAGGCGTGAGCCACTGTGCCATCCAGGCCTTGGTTTTCATCCCTGATTGCACAGCAGCACCACCAGGACACTTTAAAAACCCACCACTGTGGTTTTTTAAAGTCTGTCGACAGGTGCACGGATAAACAAATGTGGTCTAGACAGACAACAGAGTATTAGTCAACCGTAAAAGAAATAAAACGCTGACACATGGCCAGTCTCGGTGGCTCACGCCTGGAATTCCAGCACTTTGGGAGGCCGAGGCAGGCGGATCACCTGAAGTCAGGAGTAGGAGACCAGCCTGGCCAACATGGTGAAACCCCATCTCTAGTAAAAATACAAAAATTAGCCGGGCGGCATGGTGCACACCTGTAATTCCAGCTACTCAGGAGGCTGAGGCAGGAGAATCACTTGAACCTGGGAGGCGGAGGTTGTGGTGAGCCGAGATCGCAGCGCTGCACTCCTCTGGGCAACAGAGCAAGACTCCATCTCAAAGAAACAAACAAAAAAACAAAAAAATTGACACACGGTACAATATGGACGAGCCTCAAAGATATTGTGCTAAGTGAAGTAAACCAGACACAAAAGGACAAATACTGTAGTTTCTGCAAACAGGAGACTCCTAGAGTAGTCCGATTCATAGAGGCGGAAAGCAGGATGGTGGCTGCCAGGGGCTGCGGGAGGAGGCGGAAATGGGGAATTTGTGTTTAATGGGCCCAGAGTTTCCCTTTGGGAAGATGAAAGTGTTCTGAGGGGGATGGTTGCACGGCAGTGTGAATGTACAGAATGCCACTGAATGGGACACTCAAAAATTGTTAAAATGGGCCAGGCACGGTGGCTCATGCCTGTGATACCAGCACTTTGGGAGGCTGAGGTGGATGGATCACCTCAGCTCAAGAGTTCCAGACCAGCCTGTGCAACATGGTGAAACCCCATCTCTACCAAAAATACAAAACATTAGCTGGGCATGGTGGTGTGTTCCTGTAGTCCCAGCGGCTTGGGAGGCTGAGGCAGCAGGATCGCTTAAGCCCAGGAGGTCAAGGCTGCAGTGACGTAAGACCCTATCACTGCACTTCAGCCTGGGCAACAGAGTGAGACCCTGTCTTAAAAAACACAAAGAGGTGGAAATTACTTCCTTTCTCCTTGAGTGTGGGTTGAACTTTGTGACTTGCTTCTAACAGGAAAAAAAAAAAAAGGAAAAAGCAGAAGTAATGGTGTAAGACCCAGAGACAAGGTCATCAGAGGCACTTTGGCTTCCATCTTGGTCTTTCTCTTTCTCTCTTGAATCATTGACCTTGAATACAGCCAGATGCCACGTCATGAGGGCACTCACGTAGCCTATGGAGAGGCCAATGTAATGAGAAAACAAGGCCTCCTGTTAACAGCTGTGCAAGGGATCCATCATGGAAGTGGATCCTCCAGCCCCAGGCGAGCTGTTTCATATGACACTGCAGCCCCAGCCACCATCCTGACTGCAGCCACATGAGAGGCGCTGAGCCAGAACTACCCAGCTAAGCACTCCCACATTCCTGAGCCACAGACATGGTGAGATAATAAATGTTTTCTGCTTTAAGCCACAAATTTTGAAATGATTTGTGACACAGCAATAAACAACTAACATATATCCATCCATGAGTCACTCAACCATCCACACATCCATCTATACACCCACCCGTTTATTCATCCATCCACTCACCCACCAATCTATCCATCCATCATCCATCTATCTATCCATTGATCCAGCTACCCATCCACCCAGTCATCCACTCATTCATTTACCCACCCATGCACCCACTCACTCATCATCTACTCAGTACAGAATCCAGGGCCTGGCACACAGTAGACGCATGTAAATATTTGTCGAAGGAATGAACCAAACATTTTGTAAATGTCTGCTCTCCATTTCTCGCCAAGACAGCCCAAGGGAGGCTCAAATGTGGCCCCTGGACCACTGTGAGATGGAGCCAGCGACTGGTTCTGCCAGAGCAGCTCTGGCCTCTGGATGCTATTGGCCCCCTCCTGGGCCCATTTGGCATCATCCCCTTCTGCTAAGAACCACCCACCCTTCTCTCACCCACCCACGTGCAAGCTGCATGGGCCTGCCTGGTAGGAAAAACCTGGCTCTGTCCCTCCGTCTCCCCCACCCCACCCCACACACACCTGCTGGGGCTGGTCATCCTGGAAGGCTGGAAACAGAGAAGGTTCTTGCCTCCCCAAGAGAGTTTGTGACGAGAAGATTTGGGTTCTTTGAGGTTCAAGAACCTGGGCCAACTGGGGCAGCCATAGGGAGGTTTTTGGCAAACGCCTGGCTGCCTCTTCCCAGAGAATGTCACGCAGGCCTGGGCTCTGCCCCACCCACCCCAAATACCCACTTCCAGCCTATTCCCTTCTCATCCCTCATGGTTCACCTTACAGGCTCAGGCATCAGTTTTTCCATCTATAAAATGAGAACGACGAGAATATTTTGGAGATGAGATGACACGTGCACAAGGGAACTCTCAGCAAGGGGCCCGGTGAGCAGCAAGTGCTGCAGTGCATGTGGAGCTACTGTAGACCGAGCGGATGGACAGTGAGACCAGTGACACCCGAAGGCCCACAAGCAGCCGCTGACCTAGCCCTCCCCTCTCCTCCCCTGTGCCCACTCTGCCCTGGCTGCATCCCCTCCTCCTGCTCCTCACACTGTGCCCACTGCCACCTCTGGGCTTCTGCACTGGCTGTTCCCTCTGCCTGGAACACTCTTTCCCCAAATACCCACTCAGCTCCCTTCTCCCTTCCCTCAGGTTTTTGCTCAAATGTCACCTTCTCAGTGAGCCCCACCTGGATACCCCTCCTTGACTCTCGCTAGTCCCGTTTGGATTAATTTTTCTCTACTGTATTCATCCTTTTAAGGTACTACATCTTTTCCATCTTTTTTTTTTTTTTTTTTGAGATGGAGTCTGACTCTGTCACCCAGACTGGGGTGCAGTGGCACCATCTGAGCTCCCTGCAAACTCTGCCTCCGGGGTTCAAGCGATTCTTGTGCCTCAGCCTCCTGAGTAGCTGGGTCCCATCACACCTAGGTAATTTTTGTATTTTTAGTAGAGACAGGGTTTCACCATGTTGGCCAGGCAGGTCTCCAACTCCTGACCTCAAGTGATCCACCCGCCTCGGCCTCCCAAAGTGCTGGGATTACAGGCATGAGCCACCGTGCCTGGCCCACTACATCTTTTCATTGTTGATTTTGTTATTGCCTGACTCCTCCCAGAACATAAGCTTCATAACGGTGGGAGTTTTGGTCTTGCTTATCCATTGCTAGATCCTCAGCATCTACCAGAGTGACTCGCACATAGTAGCTGTACAGTCAACATTGATGAATGGAGGGTTAATGGATGAATCGATGGATGGTGAATGTATGTATGGATAGATGAATGAATGAGTGAATGGACAGATGGATGGGTGGGTGGGTGGATGGATGGATGGGTGGGTGAAGGGATGTATAGATGGATAGATGTATGGGTGGGTGGATGATGGTGAATGGATGGATAGATGGATGGGTAGATAGATAAACGGATGGGTGGATGGATGGATGGATGGGTGAGTGGGTGGATGGGTAGATGGAAGGGTGGATGGAGAGAAGATGGACAGATGGATGCATAGGTAGATGGATGGATGGATGGATGGATGGATGGATGGATGGAGAATAGATGGATAGAGGGTGGATGGATGGATCATTGGGTGGATGGATGGTCAAAACAAGACGAGACTGAGTGAGCCTTCTCTAGCAATCTAGAAATCACCATCTAGGCATGAATTCCCCACGTTCTAGAGAAAGGTAGAAAACTAAGAGCCGACCCCCAGGGCTTATTAAAAAGTGGTGCAAAATGTTCCACCCTCTCCATATGTCGTCCCATCTCCAACAGAAGACTGAAGGTCCATGAGCAGGGAGAGAAAAAGAGGGAAATCCCCTTCCCAGATTCTGGGTTCACTCCTGTCCGCCAGCCACCCCCAACCCAAGGCAGGTGATGCTTGATCTTCATGCTGCCTGCCTGGACTAGAGAAAGCCAGCAGGCAAGAGGTGCCTGGGTGGGGAGAGGTGACCACAGCAATGTCCTCCAGTTTACAGGTCAGGGCAGTGTGACTTTCTGGGAGTCAAGTGGACACCAGGAGGCAGTAGGCCTGAGACAGCTTCCTGTTAACCCACCCAGAAAGGAAGAAGAGACCCAGCAGGGGGCAGCAGGAGGTAGGAGGTGGCCCACAGGGGGAAGGGGCTGGGGGGAATATGGCCTGGAGACCATCACCTCCACCCCTGCCTCAGGGAGTCTCTCCCAAAGCTCACACCTGGACCACCATTGAACATCTCCGTTGTCAGCCAGAGAAGCAGCAATGGCCTACGGAGGACAAGGGCAACCCCAGCAAAATGAGACAGGTGCTCAGAAAAGGGAGGGGCTGAAGGAAACGTGAACTTATTTTTGAGGCCAAAGTCTTAACTATCTTAGACTGACTTTTTGCTACTAAAGGTATTTTAAGAAACTGGAAAAGCCCAGGCATGGCAGCTCACACCTGTAATCCCAGTGCTTTAAGAAGCCAAGGTGGGAGGATCACTGAAGGCCAGGAGTTTGAAACCAGCCTGGGCAACATGGTGAGACCCTGTCTCTATAAAAAATTTAAAAATAAGTCGGGCGTGGTAGCACTGGCCTGTAGTCCCAGCTACTCAGGAGACTGAGGTGGGAGGATCACTTGAGCCTAGGAGGTTGACGGTGTGGTGACCTATGATGGTGCCAGTGCACCTCAGCCTGGGTGACAGAGTGAGACCCTATCTCCAAAAACGAAAAATACATCTATTAAAAAAACAAACTGGAAAGATTGGACAGAGCATTGCGTAGCGCCAAGAACACCATTTCACACATGTGCTCAACAATAAATAAACCAGCGGCTTCCAAAATGTCCCTTGTAGGTCCTGGGGCCACAGGGAGGATTCCGTGACTTCATAAAGCATTCAGGACACTGCTTGGCACAAGGAGGGGTTCAGTCAATGTTCCTTAGTGAATAAGCATTGGAAACAAAACGGGGGGAGTGGAAGGAGGTCAGTAAGAGGCTGCTGGTCCCCTCTTCATGTGCTCCTGTGGCAGGCCAGGTCTCACTAACGCAGGCATCATAACAACGGTTTTGGCACTGACCGAGTGGTTCAGTGAAATATTAAACGCTGAGAGAGCCTGTGCCCTTCTACAAAAGCTGGAATGTCACAAAAGCCCACCAAGAGCTTTGCCTGGGCCTTTCTTGGGCCTCGAAGCATGACAGGATAACGAAGGAATTCTTAA
This sequence comes from Hylobates moloch, assembly GCF_009828535.3. Classification (NCBI taxonomy): domain Eukaryota; kingdom Metazoa; phylum Chordata; class Mammalia; order Primates; family Hylobatidae; genus Hylobates; species Hylobates moloch. The sequence goes on from NW_026652281.1 coordinate 8,429,008, forward strand.
CGGGACCCGTTTAGGAGTAAACAAGTTTTACTGGGGGTCTGAAATAACTCCCCAGGCCTCCACAGACAAGTTTATTGGGGGTCTGAAGGAACTCCCCAAACCTCCATGATTTAGCAGGAGACAAGATAAGGGTCATCACTGCAGCACCTGGACCCATTTAGATTAAGTCAATTTACTGAGGCTCCAGAGGAAGAGCTTGAGGACTCAGACCTTAGTGATAGAAGAAGTTAATCACGGCTGGGCACAGTGGCTCCTTCCTATAATCCCAGCACTTTGGGAGGCCCAGGTGGGTGGATCACAAGGTCAGGACGTCGAGACCAGCCTGACCAAAATGGTGAAACCCTGTCTCTACTAAAAATACAAAAATTAGCCGGGCGGGGTGGTGCATGTCTGTAATCCTAGCTACTCAGCAGGCTGAGGCAGCATTGCTTGAACACAGGAAGCAGAGGTTGCAGTTAACTGAGATCGCACCACTGCACTCCAGCCTGGGTAAGAGAGTGAGACTCCGTCTCCAAAAAAAAAAATAAAGAAGTTAATCACTTATGTCTTTAGATGAATGCACACTTAGACATAGACATATAGCTTAGAAGGTATATAATCTCTGGAAAGCTTTGTAATTTTGAGTTGGTCTGTGGATCATTTCCAGGCCTTCTCCCTGTACCGGGTTACGGAAATCAACTCCTTCCTTTCCCCGTTCATCTGCATCTCGTTATTGGGCCGCCAGAATGAGCAGGCCCACCCTCAGTTTGGTCCGGAAACACTCGTGTTAAGGGGAGGACCACAGGAGCAGGCCAGAACACGCTTACGCCAAGACAACTTCCAGATTGGGGACTGAGTCCGCCCCTGAGAGGGCAGTCCCTGGACCCCAAGGTGGGGAAGGCTGGGCCCCCATCTCAGGGGGTTCCCCATCCGCTACCCCAGGAGCCAGTGCAAGGCCGAAGCCACGTCTAGGCGACACGGGTCGGGGCAGGCTGGGTGCAGCAAGGAGCCCCGCCCATTCTGGGCATCCTGCCTCTGGCAGGGCTGTGCTCCTAGGTGGAACCACCGCCTGCAAGACCCAGGTCTGTGCCTTCTGCTTCCATCAGCCTCACAGAGCCTCCCGGCCCCAGGCTCCAGCAGCTGCAACGCTGGGCAGGGAAGCCGGGTCTCCATGGCAACGTTGACGTCACCGGCCCGGGGTTGAGAATTGCCTCCCGCCCCCAGCAGCGGCCAGGCCCAGGCCCAGCCCCAGCCCGGATCTGCAGCAGCTGGGACCCCAGGAGCGTTGGCGCCGCCGACCCTGTCCTCTGACATTCCCGTCCTGGCCACCAGGGGCAGACAGGCGTGAACAGGCCAGCCAGGATCTCACCTGCCTGCCACATTCCCGAGATCCCGCTTCTTCCCGCCCTTCCCTTTTGTCCTCAAATTGCTCTCGGCTGGTTGCAAGCTCAACAGACTTCGCTTCCTGTCTCATTAACTGGAAGCCCCCTCCCGGGAGAATGTGCATTTTAATAGAATGTGGGGAGTGATGAGCTCGCTGCTCTCTCGATGGCTTCACCTCTGCCTCCCTTTACTCTACAATAAAGAACAACTCCCAGGCCGGGCGCGGTGGCTCAAGCCTGTAATCCCAGCACTTTGGGAGGCCGAAGTGGGCGGATCACCTGAGGTCAAGAGTTCGAGACCAGCCTGACCAACATGGAGTAACCCAGTCTCTACTAAAAATACAAAAAAAATTAGCCAGGCGTGGTGGCGCATGCCTGTAATCCCAGCTACACGGGAGGCTGAGGCAGGAGAATCGCTAGAACCAGGGAGGCGGAGGTTGCGGTGAGCCGAGATCACACCATTGCACTCCAGCTTGGGCAACAAGTGCAAAACTCCATCTCAAAAAAAAAAAAAAAAAAAAGAACGTCTCCCAGATTATCATATAGCCCCTCCCACATCCCGGGCGTCTCCCCTGTAACAGCTTCGCACTACAGCTTCTCACTGCCCTAGTGCTGAGACTTCAGCGGCCTCGGCTCTCTGCAGCGCCCCAGGCCCCCGCACCTCCTCCTGTTCCTCCTCCTCCTCCTCCTCCCTTCCAGCATCTGTTCCGCGCCGAATTTCCAGGCTCTGCCTCGGGGCCTCTGCACATGCTCTTCCCTCTGCCTGCAAGGCTGTTCCCTCCTCCGCCTCCCCTCAGGCTGGAAACTCCAGCTGCTCTCCAGGCCTAGGCTCGCAGGTGAGCTCAGTGCTGCCCCCTGTTGAAGGTGCTCACAGCAGCCTGCACTTCCTTTCGGCCCTTCTTGCTGTCCCCAGAGTGAGGACAGTTAACAATAACGTGCTGTGTGTTTCCAAACACCTACAAGAGATGTCTGAATGTTCTCACCACAAAGAAATGATCAAGGTTTGGGGTAATGGATTTGCTGGTTACCCTGATTTGATCATTACACAATGTGTACATGTAAGGAAACCTCACGTTGCACCCCATAAATATGTACCATTGCCAAGTGTTGTGAACCCCAAAGTATCTGAGATAGGGCTCAATCAATTTAGAGAGTTTATTTTGCCAAGTTTAAGGACATGCCCGTGACACAGCCTCAGGAGATCCTGAATGTGTGGAAGGTGGTCAAGGTACAGCTTGTTTTTATACATTTTAGGGAGGCGGAATACATCAATATGTGTAAGATTGACATTGGTTCCATCTGGAAGGGTGGGACAACTCAAAGCCTGCAGGGCCTTCCAGGTTGTAGATAGACGTAAATTTTTTCTGATTGCCAATTGGTTGAAAAGTTATTATCAGTAGTAAGAAATGTCTGAGTCATGGCTGGGTGCGGTGGCTCACGCCTGTAATCTCAGCACTTTGGGAGGCCAAGGTGAGTGGATCACTTGGGGTCAGGAGTTCGAGACCAGCCTAGCCAACATGCTGAAACCCCGTCTATACTAAAAATACAAAAATTAGCCGGGCGTGGTGGCACAGGCCTGTAACTGCAGCTACTTGGAGGGTTGAACCTGGGAGGTGGAGGTTACAGTGAGACAAGATCATGCCACTGCAGTCCAGCCTGGACAACACAGTGAGACCCTGTGAAGAAGGAAAGAAGGAAGGAAGGAAGGAAGGAAGAAAGGAAGGAAGGAAGGAAGGAAGGAAGGAAGGAAGGGGAAGGGAAGGAAAGGGAAGGGAAGGGAAGGGAAGGAAGGAAGGAAGGAAGGAAAGAAAAGAAGCAAGGAAGGGAAGGAAGAAAAGAAGGCAGGAGAGAGAAAGAAAGAGAGGAAGGAAGGAAGTAAAGAAGGAAGGAAGGAAGGAGGCAAGGAAGGAAGGGCGTGCTGGCTCACGGAAAGAAAGGAAGGAATGAAGGAAGAAAGAGCGAGCCAGGTGTGGTGGCTCACCCTTGTAATCCCAGCACTATGGGAGGCCAAGGCAGGCAGATCACGAGGTCAGGAGATCAAGGCCATCTTGGCCAACACGGTGAAACCCCATCTCTACTAAAAATACAAAAAAAGTTAGCCAGGCTTGGTGGCGGGCACCTGTATTCCCAGCTACTTGGGAGGCTGAGGCAGGAGTATGGCGTGAACCCAGGAGGCAGAGCTTGCAGTGAGCCGAGATGGCGCCACTGCACTCCAACCTGGGGACAGAGAGAGACTCTGTCTCAAAAAAAAAAAAAGGAAGGAAGGAGAAAGACAGAAAGAAAGGGAGGGAGGGAGAGAGGGAGGAAGGAAGAAAGGAAGGGAGGGAGAGAGGGAGGGAGGGAGAGGGGAGGGAGGGAGGGAGGGAGGAAAGAAAGAAAGAAAGATAAAGGAAGAAAAGAAAGAAAATCTCTGAGTTGCAATATGGGTTGTGGAGGCCGAGGTGTTATCATGCAGATGGTGCCTCCACGTAGCAGGCTTCAGAGAGAATAGATTGTAAATGTTTCTTATCAGACTTAAGGTCTGTGTTAAAGCTGGAGGGTATAATAAGAAATGTCCAACCCCCTCTTCCATGAGGGCCTGAACTAGATTTTCAGGTTCATTCTAGAATGTCCTTGGCCGAGAGGAGGGGTCCATTCAGAAGGTTGCAGAGCCTTACAATTTTATTTTTGGTTTACAGCGTCCATTAAAAACAAAATAAAATGCAAAACAAAAAGGAAAATGATTTGTATGATCATTTGTTTAGCAGCTGCCTCCACCCCCAGTCTGTATGTGGCCTGAGGGTGAGGATGGCATTAGTTCTATTCACTCCTGAGTCCCCAGTGTGCCCAGCACACAATAAGTACTCAACACATATGTTTAGACAGCCTTATTGAGGTATAATTCGCACACCATTCGATTCACCCTTAGAAAGCGTACAGTGCGATGGTATTTAGTGTATTCAGAACTGTGCAGACATCATCATGGTCGATTTTAGAAGCTTTTCATTATCCAAAAATGACAACCTATACCTGTGGGCAGTCACCCTCCTATCCCCTATCCCCCTCAGCCCTAAGCAAGCACTAACCTACTTTCTGCTTCTATAGACACTCTGGATGTTCGTATAAATGGAATCACACAGTATGTGGACCTTTGTGACTGGCTTCTTCCCTTAGCACAGCTTTTTAAAGGTTCTACTTGATACATTGTGCTCAATGAATAAATGAATGGGTGACTGGATGAATGAAAGGCTGTGAGAAGCACGGCCCTCTCCTGATGGGATAATGGGCAGTGGGAAGGGTGCCTCTGGGTGCACTTTGGGATCCACGTCTAATAAGGATGCAGCTCTGACTCAGTCTACAACTGCCTGCCCCAGGCACATCTCTGATGGTCTGCAGCCCAAGATCAAAATTGCAGTCTCGTTGCCCAACCCCTGAGTTTAGATGTAGGTCAGATGCCCGACCCACCGCCCCTAATTCCATGAGAACAGCCGCTTTCTGTTCTTCACACTGGCATTTTTCATTCATTCATTCATTTATTCCACAGGTGCACGCTTATGATCTACAAGTCCTTTGTAAATGAATATACTCTTATTTTTAAAAAATCAATTGCAAGAGATAGATGCTGGCTCTCGATTGAGACTTTAGGCTAGACCTGGGAATCTTACCTCTGCAAGTCCGTTCTGCCAGAACCCATTTCAGGAGGTCATGCCTGAGAACTTTAGTGCTTGGGGTTTGATGGGACAGTGCTCCCCGGTGGCTTGGAAGGCCACTCCGTAAACATGCACGCTAAGTAGAAAAGATTTTACCAACATGTAAATGCCGTCTCAATTCCTGCCCCCTCAGTGCCCCAATTCCTTTTCTTTTGTTTGTTTTCTGTTTTGTTTTTCAGATGAAGTCTTGCTCTGTTGCCTAGGTTGGAGGGCAGTGGCATGATCTTGGCTCACTGCAACCTCTGCCTGTTGGGTTCACGCAATTCTCCTGCGTCAACCTCTCAAGTAGCTGGGACTACAGGCACCTACCACCATGCCCGGCTAATTTTTCTATTTTTAGTAGAGATGGGGTTTCGCCGTGTTGGCCAGCCTGATCTCAAACTCCTGACCTCAAGTGATCCACCTGCCTCAGCCTCCCAAGGTGTTGGGATTACAGGCATGAGCCGCTGCACCTGGTCAGTGCCGCACTCCTTATTATGTGGCCACTGCCTTGGCTACTGATTTATAGAAATTCTAGAACTGCATTGTCTACACAGCAGCCACCAGCTATACATGGCTGCTACTGGGCACTTGAAATGTAGCTGGTGTGAACTGAGATGTGCTCTAAATGCAAGACACACACCAGATTTTGAAGACTTAGTATGGGTGAAAAATACATAAACTATCTCATTAGTCATTTTTTATATTGACTACACATTGAAATGATAACATTTTGGATATGTGAGGTTAAATAAAATATATTGTCACAGCATTTTGGGAGGCCAAGGCAGGCGGATCACCTGAAGTCAGGAGTTTGAACGAGACCAGCCTGGCCAACATGGTGAAACCCTGTCTCTACCAAAACTACAAAAAATTTAGCTGGGCATGGTGGCAGGCGCCTATAATCCCAGCTATTCAGGAGGCTGAGGTAGGAGAATAGCTTGAACTCAGGAGGCAGAGGTTGCAGTGAGCTGAGAACATGCCATTGCACTCCAGCCTGGGCAACAAGAATGAAACTCTGTCTCAATTAAAAAAAAAGAAAGAAAGAAAAAGAGAGAGAGACAGAGAGAAAGAAAGAAAGAAAGAAAGAAAGAAAGAAAGAAAGAGAGAAAGAGAGAGAGAGAGAGAGAAAGAAAAAAGAAAGAAGAAAGAAAGAAAGAGAAAGAAATGAAAGAAGAAAATATATTGTCAAAATTAATTTCACCTGTTTCTTACTTTTTAAAATGTGGCTACCATAACATTTAAATTTATCTAAGTGGCTTGTCTTCTATTTCTTTGGAACAGGACTGGTCTGGAGCATCCCATATCTGTGATGGACACGTCTCCAGGGCTGTGAAATGCATTACTGCTGTTCACAAAACACCCCACAAGGGAATCATTGTCCCCTACCTGCCCTGCCCAGCAGTAGCCAGTGGATGGGTAGGGAGAGCCCCAGAGAGGAGCTGCTTCTAGGGTAATCCTGGTCCCAGGAAGTACCTGGGATTGCAGAGCCTTCTTCCCAGTGGGTCTGAAAGCCCCTTTTCCTCCCTGGCAAATCAAAGAGGAGGAACACACCTGGTGTTCTGGGGGGAAACAGTGCATTGCTCTTACCAGCACAGTTACAGAACAAACAGCCTAGAGATCTGTTGCCAGGAGCGAGGAGGAATCTCTTCCATCCTGTCCTCATCCTTCTGGTTCCGCAGAGATGACCCAAAATGCTCCAGGGAAGGTTTAATGGCCCCGAAAGGCAGGTTTCAGTACAGTGATGAGTGGATCCAGCACGTAGATTTGTTTGCTGACAGGCATCTCCCTGACAAATCGAAGGGAAGCTAGCCCAGGCTTCTTGGACATGCAACCTGTGCAGTCACACAGAACTCAGCTTCGAAGCGTCCTTTGCTTGGTTTAAGGCTCTGCTAATGCTTTCTTAAAATTCTTAATCATTTTTTTGAACAGGGAGCTTGCATTGTCACTTTACACTGGGCTCTGCAATCGACGTCACCAGCTCTCAGCCCAGGGCTGCTCCAAATTCAAAGTGAACAAGAAATACCTGAAGATCTTGTTGAAACACAGATTCTGACTCAGGAGGTCTGGGGTGAGCCCTGAAGCTCTGCATTTATCATGAGCTCTCCACGAGCCCACACTGAGCGGCAAGGCTTCTAGACCAGCGATCTCAGCTGTGGCTGCATATGAGAATCAGTTAAGAAGCTTTTCCAAGTCACGCATCCAGGCCCCATCCCTGAGTCAGCATGTTTTAAAGCTCTTCAGGTGATTCCAATGTGCAGCCAAGGCTTCTAGGGCAGCGCTTCTCAAATTCCGCGTGCACACGAATCACCAGGAGACCTTGTTAACAATGCACATTTGGCAGGGTGTGGTGGCTCATGGCTGTATTCCAAGCCCCTTGGGAGGACGAAGTGGGCAGACCACCTGAGGCCAGGAGTTCGAGACCAGCCTGGTTAACATGGCGAAACCCTGTCTCCACTAAAAATACAAAAAATTAGCCAGGTGTGGTGGCGGGCACCTGTAATCCCAGCTACTCAAGAGGCTGAGGCAGGAGAATTGCTTGAACCCAAGAAGCAGAGGCATAGACTGCAGTGAGCCGAGATCATGCCATTGCGCTCCAGCCTGTGCAACAAGAGTGAAACTCCATCTCAAAGAAAAAAACAAAAAACCAAAAAACCAATGCAGATTCAGGCCTGGTGTGGTGGCTCACACCTGTAACCCCAGTACTTTAGGAGTCTGAGGTGGGAGGATTGCTGGGGCGCATGAGCCCAGGAGTTCAAGGCTGCAATGAGCTATGATCACTGCTTTGCACTCCAGCCTGGATGACAGAGTGAGACCCTATCTCTAAAATAAACTAGGCTGGGCACAGTGGCTCATGCCTGTAATCCCAGCACTTTGGGAAGCCAAGGCAGGCAGATCACTCCTGGCCAAAACGGTGAAACCTTGTCTCTACTAAAAATACAAAAAATAGCCGAATGTGGTGGTGGGTGCCTGTAGTCCCAGCTACTTGGGAGGCTGAGGCAGGAGAATCTCTTGAACCTGGGAGGTGGAGGCTGCAATGAGCCAACATTGTGCTACTGCACTCCAGCCTGGGTGACAGAATGAGACTCCATCTTTAAAATAAAATAAAATAATTAAAATGCAGATTCTGATTCATCATGTCCTGGTGGATCCTGACCCTGCATTTCTAGCAAACTCTCCCACCATACAAATGCTGTGCATCCCTGGATCACATTTTGAGTAGCAAAGCTCTGGACTCAGTCAATTTTCTATTTCTGGTTAGTATCAGCGTTGGAGTGGGGACCGAAAGGAAAGGAAGCACTAGGGTTTTCAGGGCCTCGTCTATGTGTGGATAGAGTACACTGAAAAAATAAAGTCAAATATCCTACCATGTATACATGTGCAGGTTGTGCACTGCACAAGTGTGCCACATCTATGGGAGTCCGCGCACACCATAGGTTTGTATATTTATGATGACAGTTTTCCAGCAGATGGCAGTAGAGTGTTTTAAGAAAGGGACACAATGTTCACCAAGAGGCTTCATTAGGATGGACAAGTTTTGCTTTGATAGAAGCCAGGGTGCCACCACTCCCCCTCCTGAGTCCAGACACAACAGAAAGGAGGAGCAGCGATCTTGTCATTGAAAGGAAAAATCTTGCCTGGCACAGCGGCTCACACCTGTAATGCCAGTACTTTGGGAGGCTGAGGCAGGAAGATTGCTTGAAGCCAGGAGTTCGAGACCAGCCTGGGCAAAGAAGCGAGGCCCTCGTCTCTTAAAAAAAAAAATTAAAAAATCAGCAAGGCATGGTGGTGTGCACCTGGATTCCCACCTGCTCAGGAGGCTGAGGCAGGAGTATCTCTTGAGCTCAGGACCTGGAGGCTGCAGTGAGCTAAGAGGTATGATCGAACAACTGCACTGCACCCTGAGTAACAGAGCGAGACCCTATCTCAAAACAATAACAACAACCTTTCTTGATGTTGCTTTTTTTATTGAGGTGAAATACAAGAAACATAAACTATTTAACATTTTTATTTCAGTGATGTTTAGAATATTCACAATGTGTGCAACCACCACCTCTAGCTACAAAATATCTTCCTCATCCTAAAAGAAAACCCCACAACCACTAAGCAATCCCTGCCCATTCTTCCTTCCCTCCCACCCCTGGCAAACACCAACGTGCTTTCTATCCCTATACATTTGCCCGTTTTTGATAATCCAAAGGCAGAATCCTACAATACGTGGTCTTTCGTGTCTGGCTCATTTCACCTAGCACGAGGTTTTTGAAGTTCATCTGAGTCATAGAATGTATCAGTATTTCATTCCTTTTCATGACCAAATAGTAGTATTCCATTGTCTATGTGTACCACATTTATATATTTATTTATTTGTGATGGACAAATTTTTTTTTTTTTTTTTTTTGAGATGGAGTCTTGCTCTCTCACCCAGGCTGGAGTGCAGTGGCGCAATCTCGGCTCACTGCAAGCTCCGCCTCCTGGGTTCACGCCATTCTTCTGCCTCAGCCTCTGCGAGTAGCTGGGACTACAGGCGCCCGCCACCACGCCAGGCTAATTTTTTGTATTTTTAGTAGAGATGGGGTTTCACCGCGGTCTCGATCTCCTGACATCATGATCTGCCCGCCTCGGCCTCCCAAAGTGCTGGGATTACAAGCATGAGCCACCGCGCCTGGCCCAAAATTTCTCTTTTAATTTTTTTTTTTAAGACGGAGTTTTGCTCTTGTTGACCAGGCTGGAGTGCAATGGAGCGATCTTGGCTCACTGCAACCTTCACCTCACGGACTCAAGCGACTGTCCTGTCTCAGCCTCCCAAGTACCTGGGATTACAGGCATGCACCACCATAACTGGCTAATTTTGTGTTTTTAGTAGAGACGGAGTTTCTCCATGTTGGTCAGGCTGGTCTCCAACTCCTGACCTCAGGTGATCCACCTGCCCTGGCCTCCCAAAGTGCTGGGATTACAGGCGTTAGCTACCGTGACTGGCCCCTCTTCTACAATTTTATTTATTTTTTCTTATGCTTTTAAAGGCAACATAAATGGACAAAATTTTGAGTGTTTCCACTTGATGCCACTTTTTAAAATTTGATGTGCAACATATATGGTAACTTACACAAATCCGAAGTGTAGAGCTTTGTGAATGTGTAAACGTCTGTGTAGCCACAGATCAAGATGTGGAACCCAGAAGGTTCCCTCCTCCCCTTTGTATTTGTCCATTTTTACACTGCTATAAAGACACTACCCAAGATTGGCTAATTTATAAACAAAGGAAGTTTAATTGACTCACAGTTCTGCATGGCTGGGGAGGCCTCAGGAAACTTACAATCATGGTGGAAGGGGAAGCAAACATGTCCTTCTTCACAAGGTGGCGGCAGACAGAAGAATAAATGAAAGAGGAATTTCCAAACAGTTACAAAACCATCAATCTCATGAGAACTCGCTATCGTAAGAACAGCATGGGCAAAACTGTTCCCATGATCCAATCACCTCCACAAGGTTTCTCCCTTAACACCTGGGGATTACAATTCAAGATGCGATTTGGGTGGGGACACAAAGCCTAATTGTATCACCCTTCCCGGTCAATAACAATCCCCCTTACAGAGACAACCAGTATTGTGACTTCTGTCATCATAGATGATTTGTGCCTATTCACGAATTTCTACAAATTGAATCACACAGCAAATCCTTTGTTTCTGGCTCCTGCCACACAACATAATACTTACCCAATTAATTCATGTCTTTGTGCGTATCAGTCGTCGGTTCTTTTTCTCCTGTTTTGTAGAATTCCATCTTATGAATATGTCACCGTTTATGTTTTCATTCTCCCGTTAATGGAGACATTTGTATTGCTCCACTGTTTGGTTCTCCCACACTTTGTTTATTCATTCTCCTGTCAGTGGACATTTGGGTTGCTTCCACTTTTTGGCTATTGTAACTAATGCCACTATAAACATTCTTATTTGTGTCTTCTGGTGGATGGATGAGCTCAGTGCTCTTGAGCTCTTCTGCACATCCAGGAGTGAAGTTGCAGGGTCCTAGGGTAGGCATATGTTTAGCTTTAGTAGGTAGGCTCTCCAAAGTGGTTGAACCCATCTATCCTACCATTAGTGATGCATGAGAGTTTCTTTCAGCAACCACCCCTATCTCTGAAAACAATGCAAAATGGTTCTCAGGCTCCCAATGGCAGACCCCTACCAGGTTGGCGAGGAGGTCCCTCTGTCACTGGTGGTCCAGGAAGGTATACCTGGTGACTGTGCAGTTTTCCTGGTAGAGTCTTCCTGGCCTGCCTGGGGAAGGGCTGCCCCTTCAACCTATTCCTCTGTCTTCTAACATGGTTAGTCACTGTCTTAGTCTGGAATTCCCTAGAAGCAGACACTGAGATAAAGATTTTCATTTGAGAGCTGGTCCCAGGAAATACCAATAGGACAATGGAAAATGAGGTGGAGAAGGAAAGGAAATCCTAACAAGCCTGTGAGCACTGAGGGCAGCTGGACATTAATCCCAGGGAGGGACCCTGGGAGCCAGAGGAGAACATGGGCCTCAGAAGTCTCCGCTTCCCATGAGGAGTGGGGGAGCGGGGATATTGACACACCAACTCCCATCTCTCATTGGTTGAGGGCTGCTGCCTGGGCAAAGGTGTTAATTCTAGGCCCTTGCAGCATGTCTCTGGAAATAAGCCAAGGAAACGGAAAGTCATCCTTGACTCCATGTGCACCCTCCCTCCATACCAACCACCATGTGCTGCTATTTTAAGCCTGAGCTTCCCTTGAATCTGTCTATTTTCTCCACAGGGTCCAAGCCCCATACCCACACCCATCCATTTACCAACAGTGGAGGGATCTTCCTACATTGCCTGGATTATAACCTTGGCTCTGTCCCCTGCTTACTGTGGGACCTTGAGCAAGAGATCCAGACTTTTCTGGCTTCCACTTCCGCATCAATAAGGGGTCATATAAGCGCCTGCCTTGTAGGCATGCTAGGAATAGTACATCAGTGTAGTCCTATAAAACCCTTCCTACTGTGCCTGGTGTGCAGACGGTGCTATATAAGGGTTTTGTTTTAAAAATGAGTAAAATAATTGCAACCTTTTTTTTACAATTGCACATACCTCTCAGTACAAATCCCAGACTCCTAAATATGATTCATTAGGTTCTGGCTGGTCTCACCTCCACCTTCCTCTCACAGTGTGCTGCATAACGGCCCCAGGACATACATCCACCCGGAACCCATGAACATTACCTTATTTGGAAAAACAGTCTTTGGGGCCTGGTGTGGTGGCTCATGCCTGGAATCTCAACACTTTGGGAGGCTGAGGTGGGAGGATCACTTGAGCCCAGGAGTTCAAGACCAGACTGGGCAACATAGTGAGACCCCATCTCTACAAAACATTTTTAAAAATTAGCTGGAGATGGTAGTGCACGCCTGTACTCCCAGCTACTCATGAGATTGAGGCAGGAAGATTACTTGACCATGGGAGATCGAGGCCGCAGTGAGTCATGGTTGTGCCACTGTACTGTAGCCTGGGTTGCAGAGCCAGACCCAGAAAGAAAGAGAGGAGGGGAAGGGAAGGGAAGGGAAGGGAAGGGAAGAGAAGAGAAGAGAAGAGAAGAGAAGAGAAGAGAAGAGGACTGGACTGCAAAGATTGCAGCTGTGATTAAGGATCTCAAGACGAAGTCATCCCGGGTCATCCAGGTGAGCCCTAGGTTGCTTCCACTTTTTGGCTATTAAGTCCAGTGGCATGTGTCCTTATAAGAAGGGAGAGGACAGACAGATGACGAGGCCATGCGAGATGGAGGTGGAGGCTAGTGCTGTAGCCACAAGCTAAGGAGCACCAGGAGCCACCGGAAGCTGCAGGGGCAGGGCATGGGTCCTCCCCCGCGCCTTCAGAGGAAGCACAGCTCTGTCTACAACTTGATTTTAGGCTTCTCCAAACTGGTAGAGAACACGTTTCTGTTGTTTTAGGCCACCCAGTTTGTGATAAGTTGCTACAACTGTTATATTCTGTAACCAAGTACTTAGTAACAAAGTATCCAAAAGGAGACGCCTTAAAATCCGAGATTCATCTTCATCCTCTCACAGTCTGGCAGCTAGAAATCCCAGTCTTGGTGTCTTTCTGAGGGCTGCGAAGGGGAAGCTGCCACATCCTCGCTCCTGGCTTCTGGTGTTCACTGGCCGTCTTTGGCTTGCAGCTGCACCACTCCAGGCTCTGTCTTCATCCTCATGTGGCCTCTTCCTGTCTCTGTCTCTTCACTGTGACTTCCCTCTATGCACATCTCTGTGTCCAAATTTCTCCTTCCAGCTGTGCATGATGGCTTATGCCTGTAATGCCAGCACTTTGGAAGGCCGAGGCAGGTGGATCACCTGAGGCCAGGAGTTCGAGACTGCCTGGCTAACATGGTGAAACCCCATCTCTACTAAAAAAAAAAAAAAAAAAATTAGCCTAGCATGATGGTACACGCATGTAATCGCAGCTACTCGGGAGACTGAAGCAGGAGAATCACTTGAACCTGGAAGGCAGAGGTTGCAGTGAACTGAGATCATGCCACTGCACTCCAGCCTGGGCGACAGAGCAAGACTCCAAAAAAATAAAAATAAAAATCAAAATAAACAAATAAATTTATCCTTCTCAAATGGACACCAGTCACATTAAACTTATGCTCACCCTAATGATCTCACTTTAACTTGATCACCTCTGTAAAGACCCTATTCCCAAATAAAGTCACATTCTGAGGAACTGTAGTTTAGGACTTCAACATCTCTTTTATGTGGAATACAATTCAACCCTGACAATCGCACCCCCCAAGCCCATCACACTTCCTACTGGCCGTTTCCAGCCTATATCTGGCTCTGGTCTGTTGCCAAGTCTTTGCACACTCCCTTTTCCCCTCTGGTGACTCAGCAAACATTTTCATTCTCGACAATATCACCTCCTCCAGGAAGTCTCCCATGATGCCCATAGGCCTGGGTTCACTGCGCACCATGTGTGCCTGCCTTAGTGTCTTGTCATGGCATTTGCCATGCAGTATGTGACTGACTCCTTGCCAGCAGGCTTGGGTGCTGAGCCCCTGGAGGACAAGGGCCATGTCTCTTGCTGCTGTTTCTTCTTTCTCTAAACCACTTTATTGTGGTCTAATTAACGAAGAAGACGCCGTACATATTTAACGCATACAACTTGATGAGTATGGAGATGAGTATACAGCCGTGAAACCATACTGAAACCGCCTCTGCAAAATTATAACAGGAGAAATGATGGCAGTGAAAGAAATCAGACCTAACCGAATCCATCTTGCTTCCAACATTTAAGCTGTCCTTGTTCATTCCTGGGTGTAGGCCGAACTAACTTTGGGAAGGAATTCAGTTCATTGTTTGATTCTGAAACACAATTGATAACAGCCCTTTCCCAGAAAGATCCCCTTCTTGCCTGGGGACCACACTGCCTTTGCAGGACTAACAAATTAGCCACAAGGTTAGAAATTACAGTTTAGGGCCGGGCACAGTGGCTCATGACTGTAATCCCAGCGTTTGGGAGGCCGAGGCGGGTGGATCACCTGAGAGCAGGAAGGTCAGGCGTTCGAGATCAGCCTGGGCAATGCGGTGAAACCTCGCCTTTACTAAAAATACAAAATTAGCTGGGCATGTTGGCACATGCCTGTAATCCCAGCTACTTGGGAGGCTGAGGCAGGAGAATCGCTTGAACCTGGGAGGTGGAGGATGCGGTGAGCCGAGATTGTGCCATTGCACTCCGGCCTGGGAAACAAGAGTAAATCTCCGTCTCACCAAAAAAAAAAAAAAAGAAAAAAAAAAAGATATTACAAATTACAGTTTAGGGATCATGCAGCCTCTGGCTGCAAGAGTATGAACATTCCCCAGATTGCCCCTGGGGATAACATCACTATCGTAAAGCCTAAGATCATTGCTTGAGATATTTTGCAGACCCTGCCCTCATGGAACAGCTGACACCACCCAGACAGGTAATCTGGCTCAACCAGTTCTGCCATCCCACCCAGGGACAGAAAACAGCAAGAAAACCTCACTTCAACTCCCTGTGATTCCATCTCCAGCCCCACCAATCAGCACTCCCCACTTCCCAAGCCCCTACCCACCAAATTATCTTTAAAAACTCTGGTTCCCAAATACTCAGGGACACTGATTTGAATAATAAAAAAAACTCTGGGATCCCGCACAGGTGGCTCTGTGTAAATTACTCTTTCTCCATTGCAATTCCCCCGTCTTGAAAAATTGGCCCTGTCTAGGCAGTGGGCGTGGTGAACCTGTTGGGTGGTTACATACAAGAAGCCGTACATCTTTAACGCATACAACTCAGTGAGTATGGGGATGAGTATAGAGCCGTGAAACCATACTGAAACCACCTTTGCAAAATTTTAACAGAAGAAATGATGACAGTGAAAGAAATCAGGACTAACCGACTCCATCTTGCTTCTAACCTTTAAGCTGTCCTTGTTCATTCCTGGACGTAGGTCTAACTAACTTTGGGAAGGAATTCAGTTCATGGTTTGACTCTGAAACAAAATTGATAACAGCCCTTTCCTGAAAAGACCTCCTTCTTGCCTGGGGAATAGTGTGCTTTGCAGGACTAACAAATTAGCTACAAGGTTAGAAATTTAAGTTTAGGGGTCATGCAGCATCTGGCTCCAAGATTATGAATCTTCCCCAGATTGCTCCCGGGGATAACATCATATATGCCATAAACCTTTCCATCTCCTTCAAAAGTTTCCTCCTGCCCTAGTTATTTGTTATTATGATTGTGTGTGATAATTACATCTCCATGCTTAGCAAATCTTAAGTATGTACTATAATATTGTTAACTATGGTCATCATGCCATATGGTGCATCTCAAGGGCTTTTCCATCATGCATAGCTGAAACTTCGTTCCCTTTGACTAATACCTCCCCACTTCCTCCTCCCCTCAGCCCTTGGCAACCACCATTCCACTTTCTGTTTCTATGAGTTTGATTATTTTAGATTCCTCATAGAAGTGGTATTGTGCAGTATCTGTCCTCCTGTGCCTGGTTTATTTCACTTAGCACACCATGCCTTCCAGGTTCCTCCCCATTGTTGCAAAGAGCAGGATTCCCTTCTCTGTAAAGGGGTAAAGGACACCACTTTGGAATGGTGTTCCATTGTGTATATATCACATTTTCTTTATCCATTCATCTGCTGATGGACAATTCTGAATCTTGACTGTCGTGGATATTCCTGCAGCGAACATGACAGTGCAGATCTCTTCTCTAGAACCTGATTTCAATTCCTCTGGATATGTTCCCAGAAGTGCGATTGCTGGATCATATATGGTAGTTCTCTTTTTCATTTTTTGAGGAAGCTCCATACTGTTTTCCATAGTGGCTATCCACCAATTTCCATTCTCACCAACAATGTTCCAGGGTTCCCCACTTGTCCACACGCTCACCAACATTCGTTATCTTTTGTTTTTGATAAAGGCCACACCTAACACGTGCCAGGTGGTATCTCATTGTGGTTTTCATTTGCATTTCCTTGATGATTAGTGACTTTTTTTTTTTGATAGAATCTCACTCTGCCACACAGGCTGGAGTGCAGTGGCGTGATCTCAGCTCACTGCAACCTCTGCCTCCCCAGTTCAAGCAATTCTCCTGGCTCAGCCTCCTGAGTAGCTGGGATTACAGGCATTCACCACCATGCCAGGCCAATTTTTTCTATTTTTAGTAGAGATGGTGTTTCCTTATGTTGGCCATGCTGGTCTTGAACTCCTGACCTTGTGATCTGCCTGCCTTGGCCTGCCAAAGTGTTGGGATTACAGGCATGAGCCACCGCACCCGGCCCCTTTGCCCATTTTTATTTCTATCAAATTCTGACAGACGTTTGCCCATTTTTAATTGGGTTATTTGGTTTTTTGTTATTGAGCTGTAGGTCTTTTGCTTCTTCTCACGTTTTCTAGCACTCCTCCTGGACCTGTTGGAAGCGGGTCCTGAATAATGAATTGCTGAATGCATGAATGGATGCATGAATGAATGAGGCCAAGCCCTTTTCCAAGATTCTCTGATCTCTTTTTTCTTATTGTGCTCTGGGGGAGCTTCTAGTAAAGTCTGGCTAGCTTTAGAGCAGCCTCTCAGCCACAAATGACAGCTCAGCTCACCAGCTTCCCATGTTGCACAACTCTGGGGAGTGCCATTCACACTGCAGTGTAAGTGACCGGAAGACAGTGCATTCTAAGGCAGGCGCTGTAAGTGGGGCAACGTGGAGATGTGCATTGCCAGGCAGCCCCAGAGCTGAGTTTGTAAGAATCCAATTGTTGTTGTCTTGGGTGAGCTTCACACTGCTCCCAATGACAGGATTTGCCTTACATTTTCTGAATTAGGCCGGGCGCTGTGGCTCATGCCCGTAATCCCAGCACTTTGGGAGGCCGAGGCAGGCGGATCACGAGGTCAGGAGATCGAGACCATCCTGGCTAACACGGTGAAACCCTGTCTCTACTAAAAATACAAAAAAATTAGCCGGGGGTGGCAGCGGGCGCCTGTAGTCCCAGCGACTCGGGAGGCTGAGGCAGTAGAATGGCGTGAACCTGGGAGGCAGAGCTTGCAGTGAACCAAGATCATGCCACTGCACTCCAGCCTGGGCAACAGAGTGAGACTCCGTCTCAAAAAAAAAATTTTCTGGATTAATACCCCCGTCCCCAGCACGGGGTTAAATCTCTGTTGCACTCTCACTGGGCCCATGTGGGGCTGGGACCAACAGTTGCTGGTTTTGCTTGGAGGTGGGGGATGGTCATTGAGGTAGGTCCTCGCAGAGGACCCCTCAGAGAGAAGAGAATTCTGGAGAGAAGGAAGGAAGCGCTAGCTATGAAGGGTGGTGGGGCTCCAGGCTAGGTAATTAACAAGGGATGCAGAGGCACCCAGGAACCCAGGAACCAGTAACCAAGGGGGGCTATCACCACCCCCGGGTTGAAGTGCGAGGGGAGTACGTGGTGTAACTCAGTGCAGCTGGGAAGAGGCACAGGCCGGGTGTGAGCATCGCAGAGGTGCAGGCAAGGTTAGGGACGCTGAGGCATCCAGGAAACAGAGAGGGGTAGTTCCCAGGCTAAGGCTGAAGGGGCGAGACAGGGAGCTGTGTTACCTCGAAAGCTGGAATCCTGGTGAACAGCCCACGGAGGGAGGCAACTCCTGCCAGCAACGGGCACAGCGGCTGGGATGCCAGGGAAGACACCCCTACTTCTTCCAGCGGGGAGCCTGCATTCTCCAGCTTCACCCAGTGGGCAGAGGAGCCCAGCTGCTGCCAGGCAGAGCAGGGAGGGCGAGGGTGGCCCCCGGCTACACCTTCCCCCAACTCTTGGAGCAATGAACACCTGTTGTGAGCCAGGCCCTACGCCAGTGGAGAGGGCAACATGGGGCAGGCTGAAGCATCTGGCTGGCGAATGCACACATCTATACCACTAGCTGCTCATCTGGCCCGAAGATGGGAGCTCAGGGAGCCAAGCGCTCTTTGGACTGTTCATTTGATGTCCTTGGTGAGGCCTCTCACCCCAGCAGTCAAGAGCCCTCCTGTCCTTTTCCATAGCGCCTGCTTTCCCTGTGTGACCTGAGGAGGGCACCGCTGAGTGACTGACACTCTCACCTCTTTTTTTTTTTTTTGAGATGAAGTCTCACTCTGTCACCCAAGCTGGAGTGCAATGGCAAGATCTCGGCTCACTGCAACCTCCGCCTCCCAGGTTCAAGTGATTCTCATGCCTCAGCCTCCTGAGTAGCTGGGATTACAGGTGTGGGCCACTATACCAGACTAATTTTTGTATTTTTAGTAGAGATGGGGTTTTACTATATTGGCCAGGCTGGTCTTGAACTCCTGACCTCAGGTGATCCACCCGCCTTGGGCTCCCAAAGTGCTGGGGTTACAGGCATGAGCCACCGTGCCCAGCCTTCTCACCTGTCTTAAAAAGACCTGGCAGAGGCCTCTGGAAGGAGGCCACCAGGGCACAGAGAGAAGTGTGGAGAAGTGCGGCAGGTAGCAGAGGGAGCTGGATGGTGTGGGGACGGTGGGGGCTGGCAGGGGGCAGCTCCAGTCACAGAGTCTCTGGAGAGATGGTTTCAGGCTGGGCCCATGGTGGAGAGGCAGAGGACTGGCTTGTGGACATCCTGGATTTCTGTCAGTATGTGGAGGCAGGACATACCTGGGCTGAGGACAAGGACACCCCTGCTGAGCTGGGGGACCCTGAAGGGTGACTGGTTTAGGAAGAGGGGTGAAGATAAAGCATTTTTCCTTTACTTTTTTTTTTTTTTTTGAGACGGAGTCGTGCTCTGTCGCCAGGCTAGAATACAGAGGCACGATCTCGGCTCACTGCAACCTCTGCCTCGCGGGTTCAAGCGATTCTCCTGCCTCCGCCTTCCGAGCAGCTGGGACTCCAGGCACACGCCAGCACTGCCAGCCAATTTTTGTATTTTTAGTAGAGACAGGGTTTCACCATGTTGGCCAGGATGGTCTCGATCTCTCGACCTTGTGATCCACCCGCCTCGGCCTCCCAAAGTATTCGGATTACAGGAGTGAGCCACCGCGCCCGGCCAAGATAAAGCATTTCTTTTTGGACTTGTCAAGACTGCCTCTTGGAGACATCTAGGGGGAGGAGGCAGCTGAAATGTGGGTCTAGGAACCTGGCATTGACCAGCAGCACAGCATCACCTGGAAACTCGTCAGGAATGCAGATTCCCAGGCCCCACCTAGCGCTATGGCATCAGTATCTGCGTTTTCACAAGACCGCCTAGGTGGATGGAAGGCACATTCCTCGGAGTAGCTCTGGGCTAGAGCTTTCGTAAGGCCCTGCTGAACAGCAGCACTGACCACGGTCTACGACACGGAGTCTCAGCTGGGGAGCGAACTGTCCCCCCACGGGACACGTGGCAACATCTGGAGACACTCTGGTTGTCATAAATGGGGAAGGGGTGCTACTGCTGGGTAGAAGCCAAGGATGCTGTTCAATGTCTGGCAACGAACACAACAGCCCCCTGCAACGAAGACGGCTCCGGCCCCATTGGCCAACAGCAGCCAGGGTGCTGAGCCCTGGTCCTCAGGAAGTGCGTGCAGAAGGTGGCGAGGGCGACCCGGCACTGTCTTGAGCCTCAGATTTCCCGCCTGGGCTTCGCCCCCTCCTTGGACCTTCTCCCCCTGGGCGCCGAGAAACCACACACAAAGGCCAGACATTGATGAGTCACTTACAGTTTATTTTTGCCTGAAAGTATTTCACATCTCTTTGTACACAGCTACGTGACAGTAGTATTAACCATCAGGAAAAGCAACAGTGCGAGGGGAAAGGTGGCATGTCTTGTTTCTTCTTTTTTTTTTCCTTTTTTATTTTTTTTATTTTTTTATTTTTTATTTTTATTTTTTTTGCTTCTGCTTCTTCCTGCACCAGAGTGCTGTGAAGTATGGGACCGGAGAAGGGGAAAAAAAGAAAACCAAACAACTAAAAACAACAACAAAAAACAAAACACAAAACAGAACACACTCACACCCACACAAAAGAAAACCTGGCACGGAAAATGAATTAAGACTGGAACCCAATTTGTTTTTTTTTTCCTTTTTTAAAAAAATGAGGGCATAGTAGGGGGGTAATAAAGTCTACCTAGCAAAGTATAAAACGACAAAAGCATGGTTTCCATTGAATAAGATTAAATATATATAAAACAAGTACACTGACTGTGGGGTAGGTTTGGAGGTGCCGGAGGAGGGAAGTATTTGTGCTAAACCAACAGAAAAAAGGGCTGGGGGGAGAGGGGGACCCCAAATAAACCATCAACGGGCTGTTCTGTACAGTGAGGGCTTGTTAAGAAAAAGCCGACTGTTTATAAAAGAAACGGAGGTTGGTTTGTCTTCGGAGCAGGTGGGGACAGAAGGAGCGTCTTCGTTGCAGTGGTCACATGTGGGGGTGGGGTGAGGGGGGAGGGCAGTCGGACTGGCGGAGGCGACGTATCTCTCTTTTCCCAAGAGACCATGCAGAGAGGCGGGCATGCATGGGGCCACGTGAAGCACACGATGGCAGGGGGAGCCCATGGGTGACAGAGTCTCCGTTGGGGACAGGGGACAGCAAAGGCTGACAGGGACAGGAGCTCCCTGGGGGTGGGGAACAGCTCTTTTACCGGGGTGGACTGGAGAGGGCAGGTTAGCAGCCTCCCATTCAAGTCTAAAAGGTGCCGAGAGAAAGGGCTTGGGCCTTAGTGGAGCAAGGGGATCTCAATCCCTCCTCCTCCAGCCTGAGCCCCACCTCGTGAGGGAGCTGGAGACATCTGGAAATCAGAAACGCACAGTGGTGGGTGGGGGAGGCGGGCAGACAGACAGACAGACGAGAGAGCATTAGCATAGAGAATCCATTACGAAAAAGCAATTAATTTTTCCAAGGAGGTTCTTTTTTTTTTCTTTTTGTTGTCTGTTTGTTTCCTTTAAAAAAATAACAATAATACTACCACTAGCCCGACAGCTGACTGGTTTATACAGTACTACACGCCAGGGGGGGCGGGAGGGCGGGGCGGGGGGGGGACGGTCAAAGACTTCATAAATAAGAGGCGGATCCCAGACCCGCAATTTGTCAACATGTCTTAAATAGGTGCATTATTTAAATCTTATGTACAACAAGAATCACTTTGCATAGCAATGGTGAGGACACAGGACGGGTGCAGTGATGTGACTGGGTCTTCTTGTCCCAAGGGCGGGGGGCGAGTTCGAAGCTCAGCTCGGAGCCTCTAGGAAGAAAGCATCCTTCGTCCGGCCCGCAATGGTGGCATCGGAGTTGACATTTCCCACACGACGGCATCAAACACAAAGGCAAAGAAAATCCACAAAGGGTCCCCCACCCCCTAGCCCACCCCCAACCCCCTCCCCGACCCGCTGATGCTCCTCTTGTTGCTACAAAGTCCACTTTAGATCAGGTCAAAGGTTCCAATTACGAAGCTAAAAGAATTCGGCGGGGGCTGGGCGTGCTTGTGGGCCCCCTCCCCACCCCCTCCCCCCTCCGCCCCCAGAAAGACTCCCCATCTATCTCACAGCCACGGCACCAGGGTGGGACCCCAGGACCGGCTGCTCTGCGGCTGTTAGTCAAGAGTTATTTTGTCGCGGTTGCAAACGTCTTCCTGCCTTGAGCTGGGAGCTTCACCAGGCTTCGGTGTAGCGGACGTCCACTTCCTTCAAATTAGGAAGCTTGGCCTGGGGGTAGCAATAAGGGTCCTTGTCACATGTAGGCCATTCCCTTGCAGAAGCTCCCAGTGCCTCGCTCCACCTGCATTGCTGGCTGGGGGTCCCTGCCACCCTCTCCCCACCTTGGTGCTGTGGGCTACCTGGGCTCTTGGAGGGGTGGGTGCCCTTAGGCAGAGAACAGAGCAGGTGGGATGTGCCCTGGCCCCACAGAAACCAGGCAGCAGGGTTCCCATGCCCTTGCCTCAGATGGCCTTTGGTCTCTGTCTTTGCAGGTGGAAGCACTAGGGTTTGAACCCAGGCCCTGCCACTTGCTGCTGCATGACCATGGGCAGATAACCGAGCCTCTCGGGGCCTCAATTTCTTCCTATGTGGGCCAATCTGATTCTAGTCCCTGGCTCAAAGGATAGTGCTAGGGGTTAAATACCAAATGTAGAAAGCCCAGGGCACCGTTAAATGCCCTAGGAAAGGAAATTGTTCTGATTTTTACTGTTAGTGATATTCTCATCATTATCAGAGAATGGACAGGGTGAGTGATGCGGATCCCAGTAAATCCCAGGTACCCAGGGTTTGGCTTAGATTCTTCCCACTTGAAGCTCCCCCTAGGCCGGATGCATTGCTAGACTCTATGATTCCACCTGCTATATCTCTCCATTGTTTTCTGCTTTCTGTTTCTGCTACCCAGACTTCCACTCTTCTTTTATAAACAGTTCGCTTTTTTCTTTTCTTTTTTTTTTTTTTTGAGACGGAGTCTCGCTCTGTCACCCAGGCTGGAGTGCAGTGGCGCAATCTCGGCTCACGGCAAGCTCTGCCTCCCAGGTTCACGCCATTCTCCTGCCTCAGCCTCTCCGAGTAGCTGGGACTAGAGGCGCCCGCCACCACACCCGGCTAATTTTTTGTATTTTTAGTAGAGACGGGGTTTCACCGTGGTCTCGATCTCCTGACCTCGTGATCCGCCTGCCTCGGCGTCCCAAAGTGCTGGGATTACAAGCGTGAGCCACCGCACCCGGGGCGGGCTTTTCTTCTTAACAAGCCTCCACTATACAGAGAGGTAGCTGCCTCCTAACTGGCCTCATGCCTTTACTTCCTCCCTCCCAAATTTCCTGTACACTGGCCAGCACACTTTTTGGATGCATGTACACATATGTATGCATGAACACACACACGTACACACACGCACATGCAATCCCTCACTGCTGCTCTCCTGTGCTCAACAACCCTCAATGGCTCCCCATTGCCCAGGCAGAGGTTACAGGTGGGGACCTGCAGCCACCTGCAGTGCTACAAAGCCTACTAAGCCAGCCTTTCAAAATTAGGAGACTTCACAGATAAATCTAGATTTCAAGGTTCTCTTGAAAAATGGGAAGGTCTAGCCAGACTCGCAGTGAACAGTGGGGCGTGGCCTGCCTGGCACTGAGCAGAGGCCCCTCCTCCAAAGGACAGGCAGCTGCTGTTTGCTCAAGTCCCCTCCACACGGAGGCCGGTCACAGGCTGGCAGCATTAAGTTGGCACCATGTCTCTCTCAAATGTGTGAAAATAAAAAGTCGACTGAAAGTGATTTTTCTTCCCAAGTGGCCTTTCCTGCACTCCCCATGTCCTCTTTCCAGCCTGGTCTCGGTAGCATCTGACTTTCAGCACTTTGAACTCAAGATAATCCAGGCAGCATTTCTCAAACACGAGTGTGCACAGAAATCCCCCAGGGTGGGGTTACCTGGGGTGGTCTGGATCCTGCATTTCTGTTGGCCCCCGAGTAGTGCCGAGGGCGCTGGTCTGTAGACGCCACCCTGAGTGCTGAGGTCTAAAAGGTGGGATGGGTGATCTGCTGGCTGTGCCCTTGCCACCTTCTGCAACCCATATGTCCTCTCTTGGACCTCGCTCCCTACCGACTGTCCTTCCTGGCCCCACCAGGCCCTCTGCCCGCCTTGGTTTGCTGAGCTTGCCTGTGCCTGCCAGGAGGGAGTATCCCCCAGGCGGGGACTGTGGTAGCCACGCCTCGGTGTCCCTGTCCCTGACATGGGCCTGATACACAGCAGAGGCTCCAGAAGCATCTGGAGGATGCCCCAGTGCGCACGCCCTGGTGGCAGGAGGTCTGGCTGTAGGAGGTGGGCCACGGCCAAGGGCTGCCGGGGGATTCCCTCTAAGTGGCTTCCAGAGCACGAAGGTGCCAGCGTGGCTCATGGGTGCCATCTGTGCCTTCTTGCCTTTGAGCCCAGCCCTTCTCTCCCAGGATGCTGGCCCTCTGCCGGTCCCGCCTGCTCCTTCTGGGGCAGTTGGTACTGGCCCAGGACGGGGTGACAGAAGGCGACTGAAGGCCTGGCTCCTCCAACCTTCCCAAGACGTGCAAGTGCCCCTGCCTTCCACCCTCTCCGATCCTGTTTCTTCCCCTGATTTCACTTGCTGGCCTAGTGCTGGTGCAGCGCAGCCCTCAGTGGTGAGGCACCAGCCCTGCTCAGCCCTCCCTGCTTCTCCTCCTGCTCCCTCTCAAAGTATTTATTTCCTAACTGCCAGAGCACGCTTTGAAAAGCATGACTCGCTGCTCTGCTGCGACCTGTGAGGGCTTTTTCCATCCGGCCCCTGCCTATTCCCTCTCTCAGTTCCTGGCTACATTTGCTACAAAGCCAGACCTTGCCAATCTCTTCTGTCTCAGGACCTTGGCACTTGCTCTTCCTCTTGCCCTTTGTAATTCTGGCTTCTTACCTTTTGGGTCTCAGCTCCTGTGGCCTCTGCATCAAAGGGACCATCCCTGATCACCCCAGGCCACACAGGCCCTCCTATTTCCAATTACTTCCCTGCTGCTTCCTCTTTGTCACTCTTTTTGATCTGCCGTTATTTTATGTATTGATCTGTAGGTATCATCGTCTTTTACTGGAGAATGAGCTCCGTGTGGGAGATGCACCAGCATCCAGATGCTGGCTAGCGGAAGGAGGGGAGGAGAGTGGGGAGGAAGGAGGGAATTACCTTCAGATCTTCATAGGTGTCAGCTGAGAGCTTGGTGCTGTTCATGTTTAAACTGCAGAGACTCTTCATGGCTGCCCAAGAGACAGATATAGTTGTTAGGAGAGCGAGGCCCCAAAGGTATGCAGGTATGGGATGGCCAAGCTGGAGGAGCTGAATGCAGGTGCCAGGCCCCCTGTTAGGAGATGGGGCTGGGGAGGCAGGTTTCGTAGGCACAGCCAGGGTAGGTGGCCCACTAGACACTAAAAGTCTACTTCAGGCACGTGCTGGTCTGAACAGAGCCTTCATTCTCTTCCCACCCTCTAAGCCTCCCTCCCTTCTGGTCCCTCTGTCGTGTCCCCCCACTGCCTGGACCTGATGTCCCCAGAGCTCGCCTGCCACACCCCAGATCAGGCCCGATGCCTCCCCACTAAGGGAACCCCGGATGGTCCCCCCGTCGTCATTGACTCGGTGCTGCTTCTTGACAGCGAGCCTCAACCTCTGGTTTGTGTTGGAGTCACAAGGGCAGCAGACCCCTCCACCCACTCCCACAGACGCTGAGCAGGGCCGCAGCAGGGACCAGGAATCTGTACTGTTGACGACGACTGTGCCCCCCCGGGGAGGCAGCACATTTGCATTTGCAGCCAAACTGGCTGAGCGCTGCCTCTCTGCCTCCATTGACCCAGTCACCCGCCCCCACCTCCTCCTAAGCCATCCAGAACTTGCCAATGGCCCGGTAGGAGTCACGGCCCCTGCGCAGGGTGCTTCCCCCTTGGCCAACTCCCACAAATCTGTCTTCACACCCAGACTCAACAGCACCTCCCCAGGAAGCCTTTTCTGACTCTTCCCACTGAGCCATAGGTCTTCTCATCTAAAGCAGTGGGCCTGGAAAAGGGGAAGCTGGTCAAACACAGAATCCCAGGCTCAATATCCCTGAGGCTAGTTCGGTCAACTGGGGTTGGGGCACAGGAACTGGCCTTTCTAGTTTCCTTGAGAATTCTGTGCCTCCTTCTCTTACGACAGGGCTTCTCAAACGTCAACAGGCACGGGAGCCTCCCAGGCATCTGCTTACCGTGCAGTGTCTGAGTCAGGAGGTCTGGAGTGGGCTTGGGGATGTACATTTCTGACCAGCCCCCAGAAGATGCTGCCACCACTGGTCGGGGGACCACAGTGGCAATGCACTACAGCCCTGTCCTTGAACTTGACCCCTCAGTGGACTGTGAGTGTCAAGAGGCTATGGGCTGGCCTTATTCATTTTTTCTATTGCCTCTAGAATATAAGCTCCCTGAGGTAAGGGATATTTTTCCCTGTGTCGTTCCTGGCACTTGGAATAGTGCCTGGTCCACAGCAGGTGTGCAGTGAATACGTTTGTGAAAAGAACGAATTTCTCTATCTGTGCATGGTGCAAAGTCAGTGCTTGGCCAGTTTGGCTGAAGCAAGGAAGGAATGAATAAAGCGGCCCCTCACCCCCCAGCTGCCCCAGAGGCACTCACAGCTCAGGGCCAGCAGGCCAGCGTCTGTGACAGGGGTCTCGCACAGGTTCAGCACCTGGAGCGTGGTGAGGTGTTCCGACAGCAGCCGCAGGCCGGCGTCTCCAAACTGCAGAGCACAGAAACCCTCAGCCCTCTCCTGGCCACTCCTGGGGAAGTGACTCTGAGGCTGGGGCAGAGGTGGAGGAAAGGGATGGGGACAGCGCCTGGCTCTGAGGCCCACGGCCCACCAAGCCCTGGGGTCTGGGCTGCGTTCGCTTCCCCTAAACAATCCCATGCCTCTCTGACCCGAGTTAGAATCCACCTTCTGCTGTTGGGCCAGGGCCCCCTGGGAGTCAGTTTTGCCTCCACGAAGGAGGGCTTTGAAGTTGTCTCTCCCCAGCTTCGAGACGCTGCCTAGGTGGCTTTCTCCTGCTGCGTGGACACTGGAAGGATAGGGCTGCGCCGGGGGCAGGCTGCGGGGACTGTTCCCAGTTTCTCTTCTGCAAAACTAGGGTGAGGGCAGAACCTGCACTTCACAGGCGTGCAGTGAAGGCCCCCTCATCTGCCCTGTGCAGAGGACTGAGCGGTACAGTTGACAATGAGCTGGGACTAAGCGGCCACTGGTGTTACTATAACAAAAAGACCCAGAAGCCTCGTGCGCAGCCCCCCGCAGGGCAGCGAAGCCTGGCTCACGTCTCAGCTCCACCTCTCAGAACCTCAGGACACAGAACTGGGCACAGTATTTCCAACTGGGAAATGGGCCGCAGGGCTTCATGAGGTCCTCAACCTCCTCTAGCCTCGGGGAGTGGGTGCTGAGCTTGAGGCAGGGGTTGTGTGGTAAGCAATGCCTGGGGTGTAGGCAGGGAGGAGGGTGAGGGGGCAGGGAGGAGGGTGAGGGGGCAGGGAGGAGGGTGAG
>NW_026652281.1:8456915-8462572 GCF_009828535.3 Hylobates moloch
GGCAGGGAGGAGGGTGAGGGGGCAGGGAGGAGGCTGAGGGGGCAGGAAGGAGGCTGAGGGGAAAAGAAGATGGTACAGGGGAATAGGGAGGAGGGTGCAGAGGTGAAGGAGGAAGGTGTGGGGAGCCTGCAGCAGGGTGGGAGGACATACCTGAGTGGACCACAGGTTCAGCTGCTTGAGCGAAGGCAGTTTGATGAGGTGCTCGGCGCAGGCACTGGTTACATTGGTGAAGGCCAAACTGAGGTTCTCCAGGTTTCCGAAGGAGCCAGAGCTCAGCAAACGAGCCAAGTCAGCGTCCTGCGAGCAGACACGGGAGAGGCCTGAGGGTACTGCTGGGAGTTCCTGAGACCCTGAGCCCTCCTATCCCCTATCCTCCTCCTCTCCCTCGCCCTACAGAGAGCTGTTCCTGGGGGGTGGCAAATCCCAGGAGCTGAGGTGGGGGCATGGCTTGGTGGGATGGGCCAAGGGGGTGGCCAGAGAGGGAGGGGCTGCCACACATCCCATGGATGACAGCTGCCAGGCGGAGGAGAAAGCCTCCAGTGCTGTGACTCACACCCTGAGTCACCAGCGGGGTGTTCCAAGGCCACGATCCTCCCACAGGCGTCTGTGTGAGTGTGTCCGTATGTGTGTATATCTGTGTGTGTCTGCGTGCGTGTCTGTGTATGCATCTGTCTGTACATGTGTGTGTCTGTGCATGTCTGTGTGTGTATATTTGTGTGTGTGTGTGTTGGTGTGTCTCTGTCTGTGCATCAGGGTGTGTGACTGGCTGCTTCACTCCCGGGCAGCCGCTCATGCCAACACCGAGGCCACACTCAACTCTAATGCCCGAAGACACCAGCGCATGCCTGGGCACCGCACTGGGAGGTTCTTAAGACAACCTCCTCACTCCCCTCCACCCTTGAGCGTTAGCAGCCCTGTGGCAGCCCGGAATGAAGGCTGATTCAGTGTGCGGCCCCACACACTAAATCTGGAAAATGGGATGTTAGTAGACATGTCAAGTAGAACTTCCAGGAAGTTTCTTAAGAGGAAGGGGCATGTTCTCCTTCCTGCTGGTTGGAATGGAGACAAGACGGCTGGAGCCTGAGCAGCCCTTTTGGTCCAGGAAGTAGAAGCCATGCGTCAAATATAATGGGGGCATCAGAATAGAAGGAAATAAGACCCTTAAAAACACTGTAAAATGCGAATGGTAAGATACAGAAGCCTCCAAGGGTTTCTGTGAGGATAAAACAAACTAATAGAATAGCATCTGGCACACAAATGGTCAAGGTATATCTGCTATTATTCCTAGTATATCAATACTAGTATATCAATAACTGGATATCAATACTATTATCACCAACAATCTGTATCACATTTTAACTTTCTTTTTGGTTTTGACTTCTCTTCTTGTAACCCAGCTACCCCTGGAAGAGCTGGTGTGTTAAGTACTAGGGGGTCCTTGTGCCCCACCCTCCATCAACTCCCATCTCCGCAGCAGACGCCACCTGCCATTACCCAACAGAGAGGACCAACCCACCTTCTCCATCCAGCCCCAAAGAAAACCAAACCAACTCACTGTGGACTTGGAGGGCAGTGTTAGCCTGGTGGGCCCGCCTTTCCTTTGCTGCAACAGAAACCAGGCTGGTTACAACCATTCTTTTCCCCAAGTTTCCATTCTAGATTTCCACCTCTATTAACAACACTCATGGAGCCATCATTATTTTCTTGGTGATACAAGGCAACATGGTGGTCTTGGTCTCTGGGGCAAACCCGGAGATGAGGTTTGAGCACAGGTGGTTTACTGGAGGGTGATCCCAAGAAACACCAGTGGGAGAGTGGGGAAGTGACACTGTGGCTGCCTATAATGGAACGGGTGTTATCAATCCAGCTATCATTGGGTGGGTACTGGCACCAAATCCCACTGGGGGACTCTAAGAAATGGTGGAGAAGCCATGTGTCAAACATATCTCACCAAAGGGGTGAGGGAGCTGGGGTATTTATACACACTCTCCCCAGGAGGGATTGGTTGAGGGCTGCTCCAGGAGATCAGAAGGCATGAATTTCCTGCCCCTTCTGTCCTTCTGTGTCCACAGGTTTGAGTATATGCACGTGTACATACAGAGTCCTTCAGCAAAGAGGTGTGAGTGCTGGCATTTGGAAGTTGGGTCCCCCAGGTACTGAAATGGAAGGGTCTAAGGGACATGGAGGAGGGAGGGTGGGCACCGTCCTGGCCAGGCCCCAATGAGCTGTGTGACTCTGGGGATTGCTTTGCCTCTCTTTGATTACCGGAAAAGTGGCATGTGGTAATACCAATTTCTTCGCTTTGGAGGAGAATTCAGTGAGATTGAGGTCCACTCAGGTCCAAGTACTAGCTGCCCCGCATCCCGCCCTGGCCCTCCCTGGCCTGCTGGGCAGGGGAGTGGTCCGGAGAAGCCGGGGACTCACCAGCTCCTTTAGCTCCCGCTGCCGGTCGCACAGCTGCTCGTACATGCGCTTCCCCACATCTGTGCTCTCCAAGGTTGAGATGATCTGCAGTTGGGTGTCGTTGTTGTCGATGATGTTGTATTCCAGCATCAAGCACAGGATCTGCCCAGAACCGCAGTGGTGCATTACGGACCCGGCCTGCCACCCTAGCTAAGCACACGCTGTGCAGCCCGAGGGCCTTGTTTTGAAAACCAGCAATCCCACTATCCCCTTTCTGTAGCCCTGGCTGTGTAAGCCTGGGAAAATCACCTGCCCAACTTCCTGCCTGTACAATGGTAGCACCAGTGACCACGTACTGAGGCTCTCCAGGTTCAAATGTCAACGGACATGGGAGTCTCCCAGGCATCTGCTTACCGTGCAGTGTCTCCACATGGAGCAGGCCCCTGGGGGATGTTTGCAGGCCCCTGAGTACTGGTGGAAAGGCCAGAAGTTAAGACACCTTTCTCTCTCCCCAGTTTCTCCCCCAGTGGCTGTCACGAAGTAGGTGCTCAAACTCATGGAATGGCTCGGAGCCCTGGGCCCATCTACCACACAGCTTCCTAGAGGGCCTCGTGACTGCACATGTGGCTCTTCTGCCTGGGAGTCAACACGCCTGACAGCCCTGCCTCTGACATTCCCTTTCCAAAGACTTTTTTTTTTTTTTTTTTTTGAGATGAGGTCTTGCTTTGTTGCCCAGGCTAGTTTCGACCTCCTGGGCTCAAGTGATCCTCCTACCTCAGCCTCCCGAGTTGCTGGAACTACAGGTACACGCCACGGTGCTCAGTTCTAGGACTTCTCACTCACCAAAGAGCGGGTCACTCAGCCCACGCTTCTCACAGCGCCTCCTGCCTGTCTCCTGTCTCCCTGCTCAACCCTCCCCCATGGCCTCCGAATCCCTCTCACAGGATACCCAAGACTAAATCCACACTCCTTCCCAGCACCTCTACGTACCCAGAAGGCTCTTCAGGCACATCCAGCCACATCCCAGATCTCTTGCCCCTTGGCTCCCTGTGTTCCAGCCACCCTGGCCTCCGGCAAGCCTCCGCCCAGGCTGTCCCTACAGCCTGCTCAGCTCCCACCTTCCCGCTGCCTCTTCCCCAGGGCTCACATCTCCCCGAACTCTCATTTCCACGGGAGCTCCCAGGGCTTTGCTGCGCCTGCCAACTCTTCGATGCTCTTCCCACTGAGGGGTGAAGTCTAGCTCCCATGCCTTTGACTGAGGGCCGGCTGCGGTGACTCACTGCCAGCAGTAGGATGTGGCAGAAGTGATGCCACCTGCCTTCCAAGGGAGGCTAAGTTAAAAAGTGACATGGCTTCTGCCTTGGTTCCCTTGGGACAGTTGCTCTGGGAGTCTCAGGCTTCTGGGGACTCTGGAGCGTGCAGGGAGAGAGGAGCAGCAGCAGGCGAGGGGTGACCTGTGGGGCTGGGTGTGTGTGTTCTTGGCAGCTGGGCAGGCTACCTGGAGGCCACGAGGTGGAGAGTGTGGCTGGGGAGCCGCAGCCGCCAAAGCCCTCACTGTCTGACGCCTCTTAGGCCAACGCGACAAGCCTTGGGGCTAACCCAACCTGGCCCCATCTGACTGATGAGGCCCCAAGTGAGAAGTGCGTAGCTGCGCCCAGGTACCCCAATGCCCACGCACAAAAGAAATGAGCGATCTTGTTTTAAAGCCCTCATTTAGGGGTGGTTTGTGACACAGCAATAGATGAGCAGAACAGAAGCGTCCCCAACCCCACTGATCCATGGATCAGCTGAATCACAACAGAAACAAATACACTGCGTATTGAAGGCTCAAGGCTCCCACTAAGCTCAGGACAGCTGGGACTGCACGCCTCGCCCACTGCCCCCCGTGCCTGCAGCAGCTCCTGGCTCCCAGCAGATGCTCTATCGGCACGGACAAGGGATGGGGAGCCAGCCACCCTGCCAGGGACCTCGACCAGCTCCTTACCTCCACCATGGTCTGGTTCCCCCTCAATGCCAGGAGCATGCAGGGACCCAGCTTGTTTTCCGCCAGGGAGAGCAGGAATTTTTTGGTCTTGTAACAGGAGCCCATGAGGATGTGCACCTGTGAAGCAAGAAGGCCCAGGTGAAGGGACAGAGACACCCAGTGACAGCCTCCAGCGTGCTGGCAGGAAGTGAGCCCAAGAGTCACTGCACAGACCTGCCTACACGCTGTCCAGACAGCCAGGTGTTCTAGGATCACCAGGCCCCAGGGGGATGGAAGAGACCCTTCCCTGGCACACGGTCTAACCCGGATGAACCCTGAGGACGCTATGCTGAGTGGAATAAGCCAGTCATGAAACTCATGCTCATGGTCCCTCTTTTCATTCTGTCTTTTGCCTTTTAGTAGTACCTGATTTAACTATAAGCTCCAGCTAAGCAAGGGTATCTTTTGTATAAACTTATAATACTAAATGCAATAAAAGCTGACTAGAATGCAATTTAAAGTCTGTTGATTTAAACAAATGTAGCCCTTGCTATTTTTATTCTTTTGAGATGCAGTCTCGCTCTATTGTCCAGGCTGGAGTGTGCAGTGGTGCGATCTTGGCTCACTGCAACCTCTGCCTCTCGGGTTCAAGCAATCCTCCCACCTCAGCCTCCCTAGTAAGCTAGGATTACAGGCACGCACTAGCATGCCTGGCTAATTTATTTGTATTTTTAGTAGAGATGGGGTTCACCATGTTGGCCAGGCTGGTCTTGAATTCCTGAACTCAAGTGATCTGCCCGCCTCGGCTTCCCAAAGTGCTGGAATTACAGGCGTGAGCCACTGTGCCTGGCCCTTGTAGTTTTTCTAAGAATCTGTAATAGAATCTCTAAATATGTAATCTCCTGCCATTATAAAATTTCTGATGTTTTAAACACTTATTACGCTGAAGTTTTCAGCAGAAGGATGACTCTGACTCCACTTACATGAGGTATCTGGATAGGGAAATTCAGAGACAGAAAGGAAAAGTGGCTGCCAGGGAATGAGGGCGGGAGGAAGGGGGAGTCAGTGTGTAATGGAGGCTGAGTTTCAGTTTCGGAAGATAGGAACGTTCTGGAGATGAACGGTGGTGATGGTTGTGTGACAACATGAATGACTTCAATGTCACTGAACAGTGTGCTTATAGATGCTAACTTTTACATGATGTGTACTGTACTGCCAAAACCAAAAAAGCCCCCTCCCCTGCTCCCCTAGGGAGTCTGCTGACTGTTTTTTTTTTTTTTTTTTTTTTTTT
>NW_026652281.1:8462672-8534418 GCF_009828535.3 Hylobates moloch
GCCCGGCCTTCTGCTGACTGTTGATCCTTTGAATTCCTGGCACCGCTGGAACCGGGCAGAAACTTCTAGGCAGCCTTCGCTGTGGGGGTTTCACATGTACGGGGTAGGGGACGTGACGAAGCCCAGCCACCTCTGCCAAGCCCGCTGTGAGCTCGGAAGGGTGTTCTGGGAGACTGCCTGTGCCCCAGGAATCCAAGAATTGGCAAATCCTGCTTCCTCTTGGGTTATGTGTTGGGCAGTCTTTTGTTCTGGTGTATGGGGGATGGGGGCCCAAGGGCAGGGGTCCCCGGTCACCAGGGCTGGGGCGAGGCCTTGACACCCCATTGGCTTTCCTCCAACTTCACACAATGGCAAATGCCCTTGGCGGTGGAGAAAGCAGCCACATCGAGGGGCCGGCTTCCAAGCCATGCATCTCCATGGCAACAGCACACTTCCATCTAGAGGCTGCCTGCTTCCTTCCTTGTGTACATTTTTTCCGCTCCACCATAAACAGCTCCGGCATACAAATGCAATCTCTAGGGCTGGGAAGCCGCCAGCTCCCTGAGCCTTCTTGTACCGAATCCTCACATTGTAGGGTGGGGGTAGGGGTCGCTGCTGAGCGTTGCTATGGTGAAGCTGTGACATCAGAGGAGAACCTGAGAGGTGACCAAGAGCGCGAGAGAGGTGGTGCAGGCTGGCAGGGGCAGGCACGTTCCTAGATGCGCAGGGCCCTGAGAGGCCTGGGGTGGCAGGCGAGGAGTGGAGAGGGAGTGCATGAGGCAAAGGGCCTAAAAATAAGCCCTTTTCAAGAAGCTTCCACGGGCAGCGCCTCAATTTGTCACCGCTGCACAAACATCTCTGCTAAGTTCAGTGCGGAGAGCCAAACCAGCCACCCAGCAGAGAGGAGAATCACCACCAGCGTCATTTCCGAGCAGCGACTGTGCCGGCCCGCCAGGCACCTTGCATCTACTGTCACATGCAATCTCTACAGTAACCTCGAGAGGCCAATGCGATGCTCCCGGACGAGGGGCTGAAGCTGGCAGAGGCAAGTTACCCGCCCAAGGTCAATAAGTTAGCTCCCAGCAGAGCTGCAAGTGGAAGCCCACTTTCAGTGTGGGAGCACCAGTGACCAGTAAATGGAGCGGGTTTTCTCAGCAAGTGGAGTCGGCGAGACTGCTGGCCACTAGGGTGCAGCATCTGCCCTGGGGGAGGAAGAGTCTGTGGTCCTTTATTCCTGGAAGAAGGCATGTGGGCCTGGCCAAGGAAGGGCTTGGAAACAGAAGGCCTGTGTGACCCCAGGCACGCCACCGAACCTCTCTGGGCCTCTGTTTCAACAGAGGTGTAATTCAGCAACAAGGATGCAGTACAGATTAAAAAGGAGAGTGCATATGAACTGCTGGATACAGTGCCGGGCACGAGGAAAGTCATCACGGATGCAGCTATTGGTTTGGTGACCTCAGACCCCTCATGATAGTGGGAACAATCACCCCGACCGTGACACCTCCTTGTAAGGATTAAACAAGCTGGTGGACGTGCAATGCCTTCCAGAATCCCTGGTCCCGTTGGGCACTCAATTCCTTGTAGGAACATAACCATGACAGTGAACTGTGTGACCTTAGGCAGTTACGCCCCAGGCTTTAGCTGCCTTGGGTATAAAATGGGGCAATGACATGTGTCCTCTTCTCACTATGCCGTGAGAGACTGAGCGCAACTGGGAATGCCAAGTGCTTGGCTTGGAGCCTCAGATAAGAAATGAGTCAGTGACGGTCATGGTCGTCACCACCACCACCACCACCTTCATGATCAGCATTGTGTTACCCTGGAAACTCCGGGGCTGGCCCCAGGGGATGGGGGATGGCTGTTTTACTAGTCAGGCATGGCAAGCCCAGGGCCCACTGGAAGTCGCCCCACTGGCGTCCCACTGCGTACCATGCTGGCGAACAGCTCCCCGTCATCGTCGCAGGCCACCCCTCCGGGACTGTAGAGCTGGAACCAGCCATCTTTGCCGGCCCGCACGCTCAGCAGGCACGAGTGTACCTGCCAGACAGAAGACACAGGTGTGAGCTGCATGCAGCCCCGGTGACAAGGGCGACCACGATCTGCACACACGACCGGAAAAGGCTCGGGCAAGTCCCGCAGTCAAGAAACCAGCTCAACTTCATTTCCTCCAGCAACCCCCAGCCTTCCACCAAATGCCATGAAAGGTCTTTTGGGAAATACCGTGGCCCCCACACCCTGGGGGACTCTGGCTACTGGCTGTCAGCTGCACAGGAGAGAGGGCAGGCCCCGGCTTGATTGGCTGATCTGAAGGAAGCGGGCCTGTGGCTGCACCAGGCAGAGATGCCCATAGCAACCATCCGCAATCAGCCCCTTTTCCCCTTCTCCTGCCCCCTTTCCCCTTCTGCTATGCCTTCCTCTGGGTGGGGCCATCTCCTGGGTCTCCGTTCTCTGTCTGATTCTCTGTCCTCCTCTCTCTGTGTTTCTAACTCCTCTCCCGTGCTCTCTGCCCTCTTTCTCTAGAAACCTCTCTGTGCTATCTCTCTGGGGTTCTGCTGCCCCCAGCACCGACTCTCCCTCTTGGGTGTGTGCCTTCTTCCCTCCCTTTCTTGACTTGTGTGGGCACCATCCTCCCCTCGAGGTATCTGCTCTGCTAATCTCTCTCTCTCTCTCTCCCTCTTTGGGACTCTGCCACCTTCTCTTGTTAGGTCTCTGCCCCACTTCCTTCCCTGAGTCTTTGTCCCTCTCCACTGAAGGATCTCTGTCCGTGGCTGGGGGCAATTTCAGTGCCAAAAGCACAGCTCTCACATTCCTTCCCAGAGCTGTGTGTCTGTGTGGATGTGCCTGTCTGTGCATGTGAGCACACGTGTGTGCGTGTATGGGAGGAATTCCGCAACCACTCTGGCCCCTGCTGTGATTACACACAGAGAGAGAGGGAAGGAGGGAGAGGATGGAGAGCGGGGAGAGAGAGGGAGAGAGACAGAGCATGAGAGCCAGGGCGCGTACAAAACACAAAGGACTTCTCCCCACCTCCTCCTGTCCTCCAAAGAAAGCTGAGAGAAGTTCCTCATCATTTCCTTTAGGAAAGGACAATTGGCTGCCAAGAATCCGTTACCCACAGATATTAAACTGATCACAACCCACACACCAGCACACAGAAAACAAAGGCAGTGGCTTTTATTTTTCCCTCTGAGCTGGACGAATATCAAGGGCTCACTTATCCACTTCAAAGCAATAAGGACTTAGGAGTGTTAAGATACTATTCAACAAATATGGCAAATAATTTTAAAGGAAACAACTTTGGCTTCACTTAGGAAGGAGAAGGTAGGAGGGAAGGGAGAAAGAAGAGTGAGGAGCAAAAGGGAGAGAGAATCAGCAGAAAAAAGAAAGAGGCAAACAGGAGAACAAGGGCCCGGGTGTGGGACCTTGGCCAGGGAAGCTGGCTCCTTCCAGATCGGCAGGTCACTCGGGGCCTCATGTACGTTTCCCTGGTTTGAAAATTACCCTCCCGGCAGCTGGCTCTGCCTCTACTCCGAGAAGCAGCTGATACCACTTTTGTTCTCCCAACGTCAAAGTCTGGGTTTGAATAAAGGCTCAGTTCCCGGGATAATTCTGAGACTCTGTCTTCACAGGTGGCAAGAAATGACTTCAGTTTAAGAAAAGTGGAGACATTCACTGTTCTCTGACATTTAAAAGCACCATATCCACCGTTTCTCCTTTTTCCCTCCATGCCTGAGGATCACTTGCAGAAACTGGTGTTTAGAATTGCGGTGTTTTGGAATTAGACTCTTCAAAATCCCTCCAGAACTCGGTTTTTCAGTGTGCTCTGGAGACTAGCCCCTCAGAAGCACTTGGGATGCTTGTTCAAAATGCATCAAAATGCATATGCTTGGCTCCATCCAGGCCCCGTGAGCTGCAACTGGGAAGGGATGCGGGGGCAGGGGGGTCTGCCTTTTGAACAAGCTCCTCAGGTAATACAGTTTGAGAACAATTACTCTAGAACTTATGGAATTACAGCCTGATAAACTGGGGGTTCTGAGTCAGAGAGACCCGCCATGGTTGGACACAGCAAGACCTTGGTGTCCATGTGTCCTCAGATTCCTTCTCAAACACCATTTTCCATCCTCCAGACTAAGGTCCAGTTTGATCCATTTAGCTAAGTCCAACCAGTTCAGTACCACCTTCTCCAGGAAGCCTCCCGGGGATGGCTCCATGGAGAATAACTCCCTCTGTCCTCTGCTCATCCTTCCCCCTGTTCTGCTGGGAGCACGAGTCTAGGTCTGTCCTCAACTGGGAGTCAGGGCCCTACCACACCCAGAACTCATGCACACAGCGAAGCAGGCTGTGAGCATCTCAGGACACAGCACACAGCGCAGTGAGACGGTTATCAGCACCAGGCTCAAATCCTGCCTCAGTTGTGGACCAGCGCACAACACTGGGAATACTATAGAAGACACTCACAGGGACGCTGTGAGGGATGAGAAAAGGAATGTGTCTGACCCGTGGCACAGCACCTCATAAAGGACAGCTGCTGGTGCTGTTACTATCAGATGATGCGGGCCCAGGGCTACCGGCTGGCTTCCTTGCCCGCCTAGGTCCCTGCCCATGTGCACAGGCTCAGGGGCAGAAGGTGGAAGGCTGCCCTCTCCCTGGAAGCCCAGCTTTGGTGAGGGACACAGCAGCCCTTCAGGGAAGCCCTTGGCCACAATGACCAGGAAATAAAAACCCAGCTCTGATCCCAGCTCAGATTCCTTGCTGTGCCCAATGATTCACATAATAGCAGAACCAGACAGGATCGAAATGCTGCCTCAGAGCTGGTTGAGAGCTGTCGTGCCAGCCCAGCCCGAAATCAAGGCCTCGGTTGCGGGCAAAAACCACCAGCCAGTGGAAAACCACCCCCGGTGAGCCGGCGTTTACAGTAAAACACTGACATCACAGGCTGGGCTCTGCACGAGGCGGGGCTGTGTTTATACACAGGCAATGGGTCTCCGAAAGCTGTTCTGAATGCCTGTTGGTGACAAGGAGGCCCCCAGCAGAGCTTCAGAAGGCCTCTAAGGAGCCCTCGTGCATCCTGCCATCCTCAGACAGCAGGCCTGAGATGCAGAAAGAAAGGACTCACCTCTTGCCTGGGGTCTTCGGCGAACCTCTGAATCACGTACTTCAGTTCCCTGGAAGAGACGAGGCGGCCGGAGTTACTGCCGGGGTCTGGCACTGAGTGGGAGGTGTGGGAAGGGGAGGGGATGGTGTCAAGGAAGAACGGGCCAGGGGGCTGGGCAAGCCGGGGGATCACGGACACGTGTCTCAGGAGAACTGCCAAGAGGAGCCACCACTGCCTCCCAGAATGCACGTGCCACAGAGGGAAGACCTCAGGACAGAGGCCGTGAGTGCCAGAATGGAATGAGGGCGGTGCCCAGACACTCACTTGGTGAACTTCTCGTGTGCGAGAGCTCTGTAACAAAAACAGGGGAAAACACGGCGGTTAGCAGAAGCGTCGGAAACAGCACAATGTTCCCAACATTAACCTCTGGGGACGTCTAGACTTTATGTCTGATTCAAAGAATGAAGAGGAATGTGAATGAAATGGCAACATTTTGTCCCCACTCAAAGCTCCAAAACAAAGGCCTTCTTTGCGGAGGCGACAGATCAGAGCAACGTGAACACACTGGGCCCCCCATTCCCGAAAGTTCCCTGTGCCCACACCTGTGAACAAGAGGGGCTAAGCTGCTGCCTGAGCATGTGTGGGTGCATGTGGGCTCCAGAGACCCAGGTGTGTTCATTAATTGTTCCACGATTAGGACGGGCGGCACTCATTACTGCACACATCAGAGGCCATCGGGGACCATTCTTCTAAGCCGGTTGCCACAGCCAAGAGCGCCCAGGCCTATGGGAACAGGGGCTGAGGCCAATGACGTCACGACTCTGCCGAGACTGAGCACCTCTTAAGAGTTGGATTTGTCCAGTCTCAAGTCCTGAGGACCCTCGGGGACTGGCCAGGCCAACAAATGGGGCAATTACCACGTGTAATGTGCCCTTACAGACGCAGCATTTCATAAACACGCTCGGTAATGGGCTCCTTCGAGAGGCCCGGCCACCTCCCGAGGCTGGCTCCTTCCAACCTCTCGAAAGAGACCTGGAGGCATTTAGGGCCTGGTTATTTTGACAAAGCCTTCTCTTCAGGCCATTATCCACCAGATAGCATTCTCTCTAGTTTCCAGTGATCAATTCCATATGGTGCTAGGGGCCGGCAAGAGATAGGCACAGGGTCGGTTTCTGGCTGCAGAGCCTGAGCTGAGCGTTGTACCGGGCGTCATCAGAGCGCTTCCAGCATCTCAGTACGGCACAGCGAGCAATGCCACTCGCATTATCTTTTGATTCTTACTATCGCCTCGGAAGAGGAGCGGCAGGTATTACGGTTCCCATCTGGTGCATAATAAAAAATGCTAATTGCACGGCCTGCCAGGCGCCGTGGGGAGGGCTCTGTTTGCACTCTTAGCTCATGAATCATTGTGACAGTGCGGTCAAGCAGCTCCTACAATGTCCCTGTTCTCCTGAGTTCCCCATTTTTCTGAGGAGGGGAGACGTGCCACCCCAGGGGTCCCACAGCTGAGGACGTGGCTGAGCTGGGACCGACGTCTCCAGGGTCTTCCCACTGTGACTTGGCTTCCCCATAACGTGACTGGTCCCCCACTAAGGCCTTGGTGGACAGCTGAGGTTTGTCTCACAGGTGGGAGGGCTCCAGGGATGCGCACGGGACTTACTCTTTGGGGAATGGAATGGGTTGAAGCAAACTGGCCAGCGACGGTCTCCAGTCATCATAGTCCGACCTAGAATGAGAGAGGGTGACAGTCAGCTTTGGTTGGGACAAGGAAAGGTTTATGGCACTGTTTTCGGTCCCAGATGGGGCAAAAGATGGGATGAGAGCCTGGCAGGGAGTCAGTGGCACCGACTCCTCCACCCACTCCCACCTCCAGGATGAGCAAGTCAGTGTTCTCAGCATGGCCTCGAGGACTCACAGCTGGGCCTGTGCAGAGACTTCCTCACGGCACCCAAGGGGGTGAGCTGTTTATTCCCCAGACTTCACAACGCCCTCTGAACCAAGGCTACGTGATCATTGTTCATGCCCTCTTAGGGACCATTAGGGGGTGTTTTAGGCTGAACTTTGCCCCCATTCATATACTGAAGCTCTGCACCCCAGTACTTCAGAATGTGACTGTACAGGGAGATACAGCCTTTAAAGAGGTGATTAGGTTACGATGAGGCTGTAGACAGATGTCCTTAGAAGAAGAGGAAACACGGACACGCAGAGCAACGACCAGCCAGGACTCAGCGAGAAGGCGGCCATCTGCAAGCCAGGAGAGAGGCCTCCAGAGAAATCAGCCCTGCCCACACCTTGATGTCAGGGTTGTGCCTTCCCGAACTGAGAGAAATACATTTGTTGCATAAGCTACCAGGTTGATGGTACCTTATAGCAGTCCTAGCGAACTAATGTAGGGGGCTTAGGCTGGGACTCTGGGGCCATTCTCACCTTTCAGTGATCAGAACTGAGTGGAAATGCTATAGACGGATTCATAAAAAACAAACGTTCCATGCTGCTTGTTTGTAGTTTGGGTCAAACCTTCTGATTTGTTGGATCCCCTTTTTTTCTTTTTTTAAAATTTATTATTATTATTTGAGACAGAGTCTTACTCTGTTGCCCAGGCTGGAGTGCAATGGCGCGATCTCAGCTCACTGCAACCTCCACTTCCCGGGTTCAAGTGATTCTCGTGCCTCAGCCTTCCCGAGCAGCTGGGGTTATAGACGTGCACCACCATGCCCAGCTAATTTTTTGTATTTCTAGTAGGGATGGGGTTTTGCCATGTTGGCCATGCTGGACTTGAACTCCTGGCCTCAAGTGATCTGCCCACCTCAGCCTCCCAAAGTGCTGGGATGGCCAGGTATGTGGCTCACAGATGTAATCCCGGCTGCTCAGGAGGCTGAGGCAGGATAATTGCTAGAACCTGGGAGGCGGAGGCTGCAGTGAGCTGAGATCACCCCACTGCACTCCAGCCTGGGCAACAGAGCGAGACTCAGTCTCAAAAAAATAAATAACTCACAGTGCTGGGATTACAGGTGTGAGCCACCGTGCCGGGCCTTAGTGGATACTTTTATTTTTGCTTTCAGACAACAGCTTTTCTTCTTTTCTAAGAGTTGATGCTAAATACCTAGGAATCCAACTTACAAGGGACGTGAAGGATCTCTTCAAGGAGAACTACAAACCACTGCTCAAAGAAATAAAAGAGGACACAAACAAATGGAAGAACATTCCATGCTCATGGATAGGAAGCAACAATATCGTGAAAATGGCCATACTGCCCAAAGTAATTTATAGATTCAATGCCATCCCCCCATCAAGCTACCAATGACTTTCTCCACAGAATTGGAAAAAACTACTTTAAAGTTCATATGGAACCAAAAAAGAGCCCGTATCGCCAAGTCAATCCTAAGCCAAAAGAACAAAGCTGGAGGCATCACGCTACCTGACTTCAAACTGTACTACAAGGCTACAGTAACCAAAACAGCATGGTACTGGTACCAAAACAGAGATATAGACCAATGGAACAGAACAGAGCCCTCAGAAATAATACCACACATCTACAACCATCTGATCTTTGACAAACCTGACAAAAACAAGAAATGGGGAAAGGATTCCCTATTTAACAAATGGTGCTGGGAAAACTGGCTAGCCATATGTAGAAAGCTGAAACTGGATCCCTTCCTTACACCTTATACAAAAATTAATTCAAGATGGATTCAAGACTTACATGTTAGACCTAAAACCATAAAATCCCTAGAAGAAAACCTAGGCAATACCATTCAGGACATAAACATGGGCAAGGACTTCATGACTAAAACACCAAAA
Organism: Hylobates moloch; assembly: GCF_009828535.3. Taxonomy (NCBI): domain Eukaryota; kingdom Metazoa; phylum Chordata; class Mammalia; order Primates; family Hylobatidae; genus Hylobates; species Hylobates moloch. Next base: position 8,471,548 of record NW_026652281.1, read on the forward strand.
GCAATGGCAACAAATCTAATTAAACTAAAGAGCTTCTGCACAGCAAAAGAAACCACCATCAGAGTGAACAGGCAACCTACAGAATGGGAGAAAATTTTTACAATCTACTCATCTGACAAAGGGCTAATATCCAAAATGTACAAATAACGTAAACAAATTTACAAGAAAAAATCAAACGACCCCATCAAAAAGTGGGCGAAGGACATGAACAGACACTTCTCAAAAGAAGACATTTATGTAGCCAACAGACACATGAAAAAATGCTCATCATCACTGGCCATCAGAGAAACACAAATCAAAACCACAATGAGATACCATCTCACACCAGTTAGAATGGCCATCATTAAAAAGTCAGGAAACAACAGGTGCTGGAGAGGATGTGGAGAAACAGGAACACTTTTACACTGCTGGTGGGACTGTAAACTAGTTCAACCATAGTGGAAGACAGTGTGGAGATTCCTTGAGGATCTAGAACTAGAAATACCATTTGACCCAGCTATCCCATTACTGGGTATATACCCAAAGGATTATAAATCATGCTGCTATAAAGACACATGCACATGTATATTGATTGCAGCACTATTCACAATAGCAAAGACTTGGAACCAACCCAAATGTCCATCAATGACAGACTGGATTAAGAAAATGTGGCATATATACACCATGGAATACTATGCAGCCATAAAAAAGGATGAGTTCACGTCCTTTGTAGGGACATGGATGAAGCCAGAAACCATCATTCTGAGCAAACCATTACAAGGACAGAAAACCAGACACCGCATGTTCTCACTCATATGTGGGAACTGAACAATGAGAACACTTGGCCACAGGGTGGGCAACGTCACACACCGGGGCCTGTTGTGGGGTTGGGGGAGGGGGGAGGGATAGCATTAGGAGATATATCTAATGTAAATGAGGAGTTAATGGGTGCAGCACATCGACATGGCACATGTATACTAATGTAACAAACCTGCACGTTGTGCACATGTACCCTAGAACTTAAAGTATATATATATATATATAAAGAGTTGATGCTAATGACGGTAATATCAACGACAATAACAACAGCAGCTCCGATGTCACGGAGACTTTCTACACACACTGCGTTATGCTAAGGGCTATACCTTAGTTCATTTACTCCTTACAAGAGCACAGTAAAGTCAATGTGACCAACCCCACTTAACAGATGAGGAACTGGAGGCTCAGAGGTTCAAGGTCACATAGCTGTGGCATATGAGGAGTCAAATCCAGGCTTCTGTGACAGCAGAGCCTTGGCTCTCACCAGCCCTGAAAGGCCACAGCTGGGATCTTAGCAAAAGCCAACGCCTGCCTGGGTAAGTAAGGAGGGCTAAACCTCAGTTAGAGCAGGTGCAGGAAGCACCGTGCTGTTCACCTGACTTCACTTAACCCTTCATGAAAGAGCCTCCTTCCTGTGTGCAGGGCCAGCGGGAGAGGTCAGTTATCCACTTCGAGTCATCTACACAGCTAGGAAGGGGCAAAGCTGGACTCAGAACCAGGTATTTCAGGCTCTATCACACCATGGTGTGTGGTGAAGCCAGGCACCAGGGTGTCACCCCCGTCCGACCCTGGGAAGACCACTGTCCCACAACTGAACAGTATTAGCACTGCTGATAACGCAGATGCAATTCGCTCCGCGCTGCCTGCGCACTGGGGCTTGAATCAACAGCACTGCCTGTGTTCGCTCATGGGATCTGCCCAGAGGACCCTGTGTGGTGAGTCCAAATTACAGACAAGGAGCAGTATGGCAATTCACTGACTGTGACCACAGGGCCGTGACACAGCCAGGCCACAGCAGGGAAGCAATAGCTTCAGGAGTTTCCTGAGGCCCAACAGGCTGCTTCCCGACCACCTACCAGCACAGCTTCATAAAGAAGGAGTTTTTTGGCCAACTCTTGCCCCCAAAAGCTGGGAGCATCCAGAGAACTCGCCGTCGTCTCAGTCTGAGTACAGATGGGCTTGTATCACACAGCAGAGCACTCATACATGGCCCCCAGAGACTGTAGTCATGACAACCCCCATTTTATAGACGAGGAAAATGAGGCTCAGAGCTGTTTGTGATTTCCCACAAGTCACCAGCAAGTGGCTGAGATCTGACCTCAGGTGCTTCAAAGACCACGACCCGTCCTCTCAGCCCCAGCACCTGCACTGTGTTTATAACCAGTTCCCCCACCTGGGTTCCGGATCTCTCTGGCTGTAGGGACTCTGCGGAAAAACAAACTCAGAGGTAGTCAGTTCTTGCCTAAGCCAGGCCTGGGCACCTCTGAGGGCCCAGAGCTTAAAACCCTGACACATAAAGTGAGGGGTGGCCGCTGGAGCAGTCCCCATCTGAATCGCAGAGCTGTCCCTGGTGCTCCCCACCTTCTGACCATCTTGCCTCAGACCACCCCAGGGAGGGGCCCGGGTCTCATCTCTGCATCCCCCATGCTGAGCCCCGGGCCGGGTGGATGGCTGGTGCTTGAGAGGGGACTGTTGAACCTAAGACCCAGCACACAGTGGGACCGGGCCAATGACAGAGCCTGGGACCTGTGATTGGCTTCAGGGCAGAAGGGATGTTGAGTCTCCATCTGGGGGACTAGCATGTGCCACCAGGTGCCAAGATCGAGTGGGATGCTGACTTAGATCCTGGCTTGGACTGGGGCAGGAGGTGGGATCTGAACCCTTGTCCAGTGGCCCATGTTGGGGAGGCGCTGCAGAGAGATGCCCCACTGACACCTGGGCACCACCCATGGGAGAGGCCAGGGGGTGCTCAGACCCGGGCTGGGCAGACGGGTGGTCCCGGGACCCCTACTCACATACAACTCACCACAGATACACTGTGTATCGGTTTGTGTGCTGTGTGTCTAACTGTGCCTTATATACAAACAGGAGGAGATGCTGTTTTCACCAAGTACAAATGTTCACTCCCATCGACGATGCGCGGTTTAGATAACCCGAGTGAGGGCTTTTCCTGCCCCACCTTCCTCCAAATAAGCCCACGATAGAATGGCAGCCTTCAGAATCCCAATCATACCCTGGAAGCTTCTGACGAAAGGCTCTGATGCCAGACGCGGAGAAAAGAATGACCAGGAAAGCCTGTTGCCTGAGATACGTCCTGACAGTGATGCCAGCGGCCGCTCACTCACTGCCTACCCGACTTGCTCACTTAATCCCCACGGCGGTACATGAGGGCAGAGGGTGCCGGTGAGGAAGCTGAACTCCATGCCTGGGTGGCAGGATGAGGACTGAGAGCAGGTCATCTGGACTGCAGTGCTTGAGGGCGGAAGGCCCAGGTGCGGCCTGGGGGTCTCAGAGTTGCAGGAGCCTGAGGCCTGTCATGTGCATGTCAGGATACGGAGACCCCTTTATGCCCCCGTGTTCACACGCTCCCTTCTGAGGGGTCATCTGTTTTTGCAGCTAGCTTGTCTTCCCTCCAGAAGAATCACCTTCCTCCTTTCTTCCCACCTGTCCCTGACTCATGGTTTCCAGAAAATGGAAATGCAGTTGACAGCAACCTCGTCTGCAGTGCCTGCCGCGTGCCATGCGCTCTCCAAGGGCTCCCCATGCGTCAACCCATGTAACTCTCCCAGCAACTCAGCTGGGCGGGTGCTCCTGGCACCCCCATTTTATAGGCAGGAAAATGGAGACACAGTGAGGGACTGCCCTGGCCCCAAGCCACACAGCTGGTGAGAGCTGGGATCTGAACCTGGGAGCCTGGTCCCAGCACCTGTGCTCCACCCTCTCAGTAACAACGTCTCATAAGGAGGGTGGACCGGCTCACACCTGAGGAGGAGGACGATTTCCCTATATCACAAGGGCACTGGTGGGCACATGGTGACTCATGCCTGTAATCCCAGCACTTTGGGAGGCTGAGGCAGGAGGATTGCTTGAGGCCAGTTCAAGACTAGCTTGGGCAACATAAACAGATCCCATCTCTAAAAAGAAAAAAAAAAAGTAAGCCAGGCAAGTGGTGTGCACCTGTAGTCCCAGCTACCTGGAAGTCTGAGGTGGGAGGATTCCTTGAGCCCGGGAGTTCGAGACTGCAGTGACCTGTAACTGCGGCACTGTACTCCAGCCTTGGTGACAGAGTATCTCAAAAAACGAAAGGGAGGGGAGCACTTACTTTTTTTTACTTTAAAAACATAGCATATTCTATGTAGAAATGTCACGAAATACAGAACTCTAAGGAGATTTGAAGTCACCCACAATCAGAGGAGTCAGGGTCCCCACGGCAGGCTACGAGCCCCAGCAGCAGACCCATGGTCACTGGTCACTCCTGAGCCTGTTCCGTGAACTGCGAGCGTGGCTTGCACTCCCAGGTGCTCAGCCCAGTGGGAGGCTTCAGCCTGTCTGAGGCGGGGTCTGGACAGAAGCCTCCTCCTCTGGGTCTCCCAGCCTGGGGCTCCGCTTCCTGGCAGCTCCCACAAGACCGAGAGGGGTGCAGGGGAAGGAGGGAGAGGGCAAGTGGACTTCCGTGCCTCGGCCCAGACCAGCTTGGAAGTCTGTGACCCCAGTCTGACCAGGTTGGTGGATGAATGGGGGGCGCTGGAAAGAGGTTGTGGGGGAGGTGAGGCTGGGTGTCCCCAGACTGGCAAGCCCATGAGGAAGGGAATGAGGGACCTTCCTGTGCATGGGCCTCTCTGTGACGGGCCTCAGCACAGGCCCCAATGGCCAGGAGAGTCCCCACCTTGGGACTGCCCTGGCTCTGGGTGGGCCTGTTATCCTAGGATGGGATGCCTCTGGCCATTGGGGCAGTCTCCCATTTGTCCAAGCCTGGCCTGGGATGGGAGGGCAGGCAGCAGGCAGGGTGTGAGGGACCTGACTGCCCACCCAGGAAGGAGAAAAGAGGGCTGGGCCCTCCACAGCTTGGAGGGAGGGGACGGGCAGGCAGGCAGGTGCCTGATGCATCCTGCTGCCCCCAACATGCCTCAGGCATCAGGCACCTGCACGTTTAACCCTCCCATGAATGGGGCCTTAGAACCCCCATCTCACAGATGAGAAACGGAGGCCCAGAGAGGTTCAGACACTTGTCAAAGGTCACAGAGCTAATGGGGGACATGTTGGGCCTGAACAACGCTTTGTGAGTGCAAAGCCCGGGTCTCCCACCTCACGCAGTTCAGCTGGGATTTTAACCCAGTTCAGAAGATGCCACCTCAATTAGAGCCCTGTGCTGCCCTGTGGACAGGATGCTTCCTGCCAGCCTCGCTGCTTTCCCTGACTCACAGAATCTCCTGCAAGGCACGGGCAGAACGTGGCGGCGTCACGGCGGCCTGATGCTTGGGAAGGCACGGGGCATGAGAAGGCCCCTGTGGGGCACATTCAGACCATTTTGCTCCTGCTATGCAACATCCAGAAATACCTGCTCCCTTGAAAGGCAAACCAGCGGGCCTGGGGATTTGAACCCAGGTTGAGAAACAGTGGCTGTTACCCCCGAGGCCGGAGGACCTCAGGAAAACTCCCTTTCTCTCCACCTGTGCGGTCATCCCATCAGGGGCCTTCCCAAGCCCCACAGCAGATCTGCTGGCCTTAAATGCTCCAGGGACCTTTGAGTTTCTACAGAGTTATCATGTGCTCCAGGAACGAGCAGTTTAAAGTTTCCTAACAGGCTGGGCATGGTGGCTTATGCCTGTAATCCTAGCACTTTGGGAGGCCGAGGTGGGCAGATCACTTGAGGTCAAGAGTTCGAGACCAGCCTGGCCAACATGGCGAAACCCCATCTCTACTAAAAAATACAAAAATTAGCCGGGCTACGTGGTAGACGCCCGTATCCCAGCTACTGGGGAGGCTGAGGCAGGAGAATGGCTTGAACCTGGGAGGCAGCGGTTGCAGTGAGCACAGATCACGTCACTGCACTGCAGCCTGGGCGAGAGAGAGAGACTCTGTCGCCAAAAAAAAAAAAAAGAAAAAAGAAAAGTAAATACATATAAGAAAGAACTGGCCGGGCGCGGTGGCTCACGCTTGTAATCCCAGCACTTTGGGAGGCCGAGGCAGGCGGATCACGAGGTCAGGAGATCAAGACCACGGTGAAACCCCGTCTCTACTAAAAATACAAAAAATTAGCCGGGCGTGGTGGCGGGCGCCTGTAGTCCCAGCTACTCGCAGAGGCTGAGGCAGGGGAATGGCGTGAACCCGGGAGGTGGAGTTTGCAGTGAGCCAAGATCGCGCCACTGCATTCCAGCCTGGGTGACAGAGCGAGACTCCATCTCAGAACCACCCAGAACAATCCAAGACTTTTTAAAAATTACAAAACAGGCGGGGCACAGTGGCTCACGCCTGTAATCTTTGGGAGGCTGAGGTGGGCAGATCACTTGAGGTCAGGAGTTCGAGACCAGCCTGGCCAACATGGCAAAACCCCGTCTCTACTAAAAATACAAAAATTAGCCAGGCTTGGTGGCGGGCACCTGTAATCCTAGCTACTGGGGAGGCTGAGGCAGGAGAATGGCTTCAACCTGGGGGGAGAGGTTGCAGTGAGCAGAACTACTGCAGGTAATACAGGATGTCCCCTGGCCCTGCCTCCCGGTCATTAGGACAACCCCAAATTCATCTGCATTTCCCTGAAGTTCCCCGAGGGAGGGCCCTCTTCTAGCTGAGCTGCAGCCCATCAAAGCCTCTTTTAAAATCTAATGTTTGCAAAGAGTCCCGAGCGGTAGACGGGAGCCGATCAGAAGCGCGTCCTACCCCTGTGGCCCCAGTGTGCCATGGCTTCCACACTCTGCCCATCTGAGCTTTACAGCAGCCCCGCTGAGCGCTTGATGTCACTGCTCTTAGCACTTGGCAATACTCAGGTTCAGAGGGACTGAGTACAGGGACCAGTATGGCATTTGGCATAGAATCTGGCCTGGCGTAGGTATACAACAAAAGCTGGATGAAAGAATGAATAAACAGGTGGATAAATGCAGGTGTGAATCATACATAGGTGCCCAGCAGGAGAAGAGCTGGACTCCAAATGACTACAAATCCCAAAGCTCTTCTTCGCCTCCCGAATCCATGTTCTTTTCATCACCCCACCCCTCCTGCGCCTCATGTGGTGATTTTTTTCAGCATCAACCTCGACCTGCATTTGGAATAGTTTTCCTTTTCAAGGATCTCCAGGAAATTTTTGCAACTTAGGTTACTTTTCAAAGTGTCAAATTCTAATGATGCAGGGGCCTTCCTATGGGAACACGCAGCAACTGATCAGGGCCTGCGCCCCACTACCCCTGCCCCCTGGCAGTGGAGCGGGAAACACTGACCTGTGCACCCTGGGACCTGCACTGTCCTCTCCAATGGATGTGGTTCGCCCCATTGGGTCAAGGCTCTAAGTGTGCCTTCCTGAGCCCCGCCTGGCAACGCCCTCTTTAAGACCCTTCAATTCCACATAAAGTCATCCTTTTTTTTTTTTTTTTTTTTTGGAGATGGAGTTTCGCTCTTGTTGCCCAGGCTGGAGCACAATGGCACAATCTCAGCTCACTGCAACCTCCGCCTCCCGGGTTCAAGCGACTCTCCTGCTTCAGCCTCCCAAGTAGCTGGGATTACAGGCATGCACCACCATGCCAGGCTAATTTTTGTATTTTTAGTGGAGATGGGGTTTCTCCATGTTGGTAAGGCTGGTCTCGAACTCCCGACCTCAGGTGATCCACCCGCCTTGGCCTCCCAAAGTGCTGGGATTACAGGCATGAGCCACCGAGCCCGGCTGCTTCTTTTTTTTCTCTATGTGTGACTCTCATTTGGGCAGCACTTCAATACTGATAACAGCAGTTCACGCTTTTATTACTGAGATGGAGTCTCGTTCTGTTACCCAGCTTGGAGTGAAGCGGTGCAATCGTGGATCACTGCAACCTCCGCCCCCTGGGGTTCAAATGATTCTCGTGCTTCAGCCTCCTGAGTAGCTGGGACTACAGGCGCCCACCACCACACCTAGCTAATATTTGTATTTTTACTAGAAACAGGATTTCGTCATGTTGGCCAGGCTCATCTTGCATCCCTGGCCACAAGTAATCCGCCCGCCTAGGCCTCCCAAAGTGCTGGGATTACAGGTGTGAGCCACTGCACCAGGCTGATAACAGCAGTTTACTCTTATCAAGAACCAGAGGCCAGGCCAGCACCAGAAATCTCCAACATCCCTGAATTTTCATGCAGTCCTCCGAGAAGACACGCATTTTACAGACAAGAAAACTGAGGCCTAGAGGAGCCACAAACACTGGCCACAGTTCCACAGCAGCTCAGGCCCACAGTCACATTTCCTCAATGCTGAGATGCAAGTTTCTTGTAATCCAGGTGTGCAATGAATGCCATGTGGCTTTTCTCTCTCAAAGCACTGTTACTGAATCAATGACGCATCTCACCCTCAATAGTATGGGCAAGCAGCGGGAACATGGCTGCATCATAAATGGCGGCTACTCCCGTTGGCCAGGTGTTCACCTCACAGAGGTGTCTGCTCTGTGCCAGGCACTGAGGGCTGGCCCCTCCCATCTCTTTGCCAATGCCAGACGCAGCCATACTTGCGCCACCTCCCAGCCTGGGACCGGAGGCTCAGAGAGGATGACCAACCGTCCAAGGTCACAACTAGTATGTGGCACGGGTGAGACTTGAACCTAGCATGGTCTGACTCTGAGTCTGTGCCTTTCCTGACGTATCTCACTTTGGAGCCCTTTGAGCGGCTGGGGTTGTTTGGGTCCAACCAGTTTGAAGCCTCCAACGAGCCAGCAACTTAAGCAGCCTGCTGGGTGTAGGGAGGAAAGTTGTTGGGAAAATGCAGTTATCAGGCCCAAATTGTGTTGAGCTCCCCCAAGGTGGAAGAGGCTGCTGGAAGCATAATCCCATTTTGTGGAGGGCTTCGGGATAGGCGTGAGCTGCTCCTCTGCGTAGCCCCATCGGGAACCCCTCCCAGCTTGCCCTGACTGTCCTGGGCCCTTGGCGATGGCCCCGACCCCCACCTGCACCCTGGCAGCTGGGTGATGTGGGCAGGCAGGGGGTCTGGACGCCGATGGGGGAGAACAGAGCCCTCATTCATGAGCATGTTTATGAAGAAGGAAAAAACGTGTGTCAACTGCATGATGAAACTCAAACCCTTAGTGCTTAATGAGAAATAGGAGTCAGGCCCAAAATAGCAGAAGGCCCAGGAGCTCACGGTGTTTGCAAAACCCAGCTGGAACTGGGGAGCTGGAGTGGACAGCGGGGCCAGTCTCTGGCCTGGACGCTTCTACCTCCATCAGAGCAGGGAGCCCCCTCCAAAAATCCGGGGAGGTGCCCTAACCAGGCTGCCGGTGGGAGAGCTGGCACCCTTCTTTGCCCTGAAGACACTCAGGGCTGCGGTGTGTTCTTGGAGTCGCTCTCTTAGTGGGATCTGGAATTCCGCTTGGCTGGGGGTGGAGGTCACTGAATGTGGTTATGCCCTCACCTGACCTCTGCTGCTGAGACCATGAGGCGAGGCTGGTCCTGAACCCCTGGGCACACCCCACCCTTTCCTCTCTGGGGCGAAAGCCAGGGCAAAGGAGGCTATGTGGGGACGCTGACTCCGTGATATCCTTCAAACCAGCAGACTCCACCTTGCGAACGTGTGTGCACGTGTTCATCTTCGCAGACACCACAGGCCTTGCTATTAGAGCACAGGGGGCACCCCAGGGTGCCTCTCAGCCATTTCTCCAGCTCACCAGGCCCTCAGAAGCTGCCCTCTGTCCCTCAAAACCCTGAGCAGGCTCCAGGAGCAACACACACATGACAGAAGGACCAAACGCTGCCCAGCCGCGTGACAACACAGGGCCTCAGGGAAACCCCACCCACCCACACAGACAACACCCCAGGCACCGGGCTTCCGAGTGACCTCCCTGCAGGCTGAGGACCCCGGGAGTCCTGGCTCTAGACAGGCATCATGTATTGGCTAAATGTGACAACACAGCCATACCCCCGACCCCTCCGAAAAGTCCAGCAACCACAGCAGCTGCATCTGAAAATGCCCGTCTCTGGATTCAAAGCTCCTGAGAGTGGGGCAGAGCTTGTTCCGAAAGTTAGGAGTTTGTGGAGCAAGAAAGGGGGAGGTGTCTGCTGAGTGTCTTCAGACCTGAGCTTGTCTGTGGAACCACATGGCTCTGTGGGGAGCAGAAGGCAACAGTCAATGAGGTCCCTCAAACTGGGGCTCCCGGAACCAGGTGCTCACGGGTTTGAGATGTGTCAGGTGGAGCGTGCGGATGGCAAGGCTAGAGAGACCCTCAGGGGTCAAGGGTTAAGAACTGTACTCCCCTCCATCCTAGAGTCACACAGTTGAGATTCAGGGAGGGGGAGGGACAGGCACAGAAAGAGCCAGCTCAGAAGCCACACCACCCAGAGGAGCCCCGGGTCCACGGGTCTCCTATACCCACACCCAGGCACACACAACACCAATGCGCACACATACACACCCAGGCACACGGCACAAATATGCACAGCCACATACCCAAGACAGACTCACACACTCCTGCACATGACCTGTCACTCACTCAGACACATGCATACGCACAGATACTCACACCCCAAAGACACACGGCATGCATGGCTCACACGGCACACACATACATGGGCTCATGCACATACCTGCAAACATACAGAGAAACACACATGCTCTCTAACCCTACAGCACAAATGGTTATACCCACATGCATGCAGTCACAGCTACTCGTGCACAAAACAAGCCCAAGTGCCTAGACACACCCGCTCCTGTGCATTTAAAACACACACACACACACACACACACACACACACACACACACACACATCCCTACAGAGAAATCCACATGCATGCCCACACCCATCTCTCCTATAAACACACACACTCGGCAGACCACGTGTGCTGTCGCACCCACATCCACCCATGGCCGTTCAGGCACACAAAGACACTCACAAGCTTGGAGGATCCCACACACCCAACACAGTAGACATGTCCACACACTTAAAGACACACTTGGGCACCCTTGTGCTCCTGCACACCCTGGCAGATGTATCCAGATCCTCACACACACACAAACTTGTGCAGACATATATACACATGTATGCTTGGGCATGCACCTTACCCATGTGCCCAGGCACTCAAGCATACATGTACAAAGCCATGCATGTACCCCGTGTGTGTATACATACATGATATGTTCACAGATACACAACCACAGCCACGTGTGCTTCACCCACTTGTACATATGCACCCTGTATGCCTGTACTCACAGCCACACTTGTGCTTATGCACACTCTTTTTTTTTTTTTGAGACGGAGACTCGCTCTGTCACCCAGGCTGGACTGCAGTGGCGCGATCTCGGCTCACTGCAAGCTCCGCCTCCCGGGTTCACGCCATTCTCCTGCTTCAGCCTCTCCGGGTAGCTGGGACTACAGGCACCCGCCACCACGCCCGGCTAATTTTTTTTGTATTTTTAGTAGAGACGGGGTTTCACCGTAGTCTCGATCTCCTGACCTCGTGATCCGCCCACCTCAGCCTCCCAAAGTGCTGGGATTACAAGCGTGAGCCACCGCGCCCGGCCAGTGCTTATGCACACTCTTGCACACACCAGCTCGTGCGCACTCACACACATGCCACTCTGCCATACCCAGCCCTGCGTACCTCGAACCAACAAACACAGCCGCACCCAGCAGCAAAGCCCAGTCTCCTCCCACCGGCCCCGGGGGAGCACTCGGGGGAGGCACACAGGGGGCACTCACAGCAGCTTGAGGATTTCCACGTAGCAGCCGAGCGTGCGGTCGGCCTGGGGGCCCAGCTCGATGCTCATGGTGCTGCAGGCGGGGCTGACCATGAGGCAGTCGATGAGGTTGGGCTCACTGTCGTTGCCTGCGCTGGCCGTCAGCGCCGGCTTGGCAGTGCTGGTGCGTTCCACCTCCACGTGGATCTCACTGGAGGCCACAACCACCGACTTGAGCCGGGCCTCAGACAGCGTGGCTTCCTGAGACACCAGGTCCGGGCTGGGGTGCAGAAGGCGCAGAGGTAAAGTGGGCTTCCGGTCGCACGGCTGCTGGCAGCCATTCCGGATTTCCTTCAGGCTTGGGGAATTGTCGCGGCTGGGGGAAGACGCGGGAGAGGGCACGTGAGTACAGGCACTGTTCATGATGCACCACGACCCACCAGACTAAAGGCCTCCCTGAATCCCAGGATGAGGCCAAAATGTAATACTATCATCATTCCTGTGCTACAAATGAGGAAACTGAGGCTCAGCCTGGGTGCGCGGCTTGCCCAAGGTCTAGACAGGAAGTGGTGGGGATGGCAGCCCAACCCAGGTTGCCTGTCTCTACAGCCCACGCTATCACCCCAGCACATAACAGGTGCTCAATAAATATTTGCTGACAGACTGAGTGGATGCTGGTCTCCATGTGACAGCCATAAGGCTCTTGGCGTTCTCCTCCACCAAAATGCCACTGGCCACTTTCTTGATAAGCCAATGGGATCTACTATTTTGCTTTTAGTTGCTTCCTGCGGTCTAACTGCCCTCTAATCCCTGACCTCATGCCACAGTGTCCTCCAGGACTCTGCTCTGCTGCCCTCAAACCCAGCCAAGTGAGCAAGCTCAGTATCTGCCCTCCTCCTGGGAATCTACTTCAATGGGATCCCAAACCCCAGAATTCTAGTCTGGGCCCTGGAGTCTAGCCCTCCTGTCTGCGGAACCCCCACTCCTCCTGGGTAACCCTCCAGGCACAGCATCTTCAACTGCCCAGAGGAACAGAAGCCTGCACAAGGTGTTAACACGTGTTAACTCAGAAAGGGGCTCTATGGCATTATTAATCTCACATTTGTTAGGGAAACGCTGGGGCAAACAAGATGAAATTAGGCCTCTTAATGGCAGGACTTGTCAGAGCCTTGACCTGGTTAAAGCCCCTCCCCTGACTGCTTCCCAAGGTGCCCAGTTGCCTGGGAGGTGCATTATAAGGGACAGTAGTACCATCAACGGGTTCCTCTGCTGGTGCCCATGGGCTGGCAAGGTGCTAAGTGCAGTCACACACATGCTCAGACATCACTGAACAGTGATTCCTACCGTCTCTCTGCCACGGATGAGGAAAGACAGTCTCAGAAGTTAAATGATCTGCCCCTAATTAAACACCCCATGAATCACTGGAGATGGGATTTGAAGCCAGATCTCCTGGAGCCCAAAGCCCAGGATCCTCCTAACTAGGCTGGCTTCCAAGGTCCCCTAAGAGCTGTGCAGGTCCCCTCCTCCAGGAAGTCTTCCTTGATTTCTTCCTGTTACTCCTGCCCTTCCTACCCCCGAACTCCTCTTAAACCAAAGCTTTCCACCCCTGGCTGGACACCAGGATCCCCTGGGTACACTTCTAAACATCCCAAAGCCCAGTTAGACAGGAATCTCCAGGCGGTGACCTGGATATGAGTAATTTTTAAGGCTCCTCGTGTGTGGTCAAGGTTGAGATCCACTAATCCAAGACTTCCAGCACAATGGCATGATTGAAAACACCTGCTTGTCTAGTCCTTCCCCAAATGTGCCACAGGCATGGGTCCTGTGCCTCTAAAGGGGCTCCCAGGCTTGAGGACAGGGCCACACTGCTGGCATTCTGCTTGGGGAACTGTTGCAGCTGGGGGAAGGGGTGGGAGGGGGCACGTGAATAGCCCCTCCAAGGGCTGCATGCAGAACTTGAACCCCACGAACAGGAAGGGTCTGAATGTATCCAGCACATGCCAGGAACCAGGCCTGAGCTGAGCCCACCAAGGGTGTTTAATAAATACACTTTCAGCTTTGCTGGGGGAAATAAACAATCCATCGGCTAAAGTCCGAGAATTCTATCGTTGATAAAAACTTGTGTGTGGTCTGTGATGGGGGGAGACCTAAATTCTTTCGTCCAGATCTGATTTGCTCCCCAAGTGCTCAACACTGCATTTCTCTTTGTTTGCCATTGCTGGGTTTTTAAAGTGGATTTTCAAGGCTGTTTGGCTCAGATTGGTGATTTTCAAGAGAGCCACGCTAACCTGGGTCAAGTTGTCTGTTCTTTTCAGTGTGAGTACATTGTGTACATTTGCCCACGGAGAGCACTGTGGACGGCCTGGAGGACGTGACAGGCTTTATCCTGAAGGGACTGGCTGAGGGGGCGTCATGGACCTGAGCCCAGGAAACGTGTTGGCAGCATTGTGCTTCTCTGGGTGATATCCAGAAAACTTATGGCATCAGCTGGAACCCAAGCTACTGTGGGCTCCGAGGGGGGCTCAATACGGCTAAGCCAGGGCGGGCATGAGGCAGCAGGCACCGTCTCACCCTCGCCACGCCTCCAACCTGGCATCTCCTTGCCACAGTCACCTAACAGTTCCCAGGGCCACACCTGCCCCCTACTCCATCCTCCTCACGGCAGCAGCCAGAGGGGAATGCAACTGAAATCCTATCACGTCCCTTCTCCACTTACAACCCACTGTAGACTCTCCAATGTTCCCAGGATAAAAGTTCGCCACTGAAACCCAGGACAGCCCTGCTACTTACAGTGTCATCCCCAGCCTGCAGCTTTAGGCTTGGGAGCTTGTTAGACAAGCAGAGTCTCAGGCCCCGCCCCACACCTGCTGAATCTGAATCTGCATTTTAACTCCAACCCCTAGACAGTCCCAGGCACCAGGAGGTTTGAGAAGCTGCCTATTCATGGCCCAGCGCTGCTTTCCTCTCCAACTCCATCTTTTGCTTCCCTTTCCTTCTCTCTGCTCTAGTCACATTGGATTTCCTTCAGCTCTTCCACTGCAAGGACCTCCACATTCAGCGTGCAGCAGAATGACCTGTGGAGTTTGTTTAGAAGGCAGACTCCTGGGCCATACCCCAGAAATGGTGCAGCCAGGAATCTATTTTAAAGCAGTCCAGGGGATTCTGAAGTAGTGGTTCAAGGACCTTTAGATACAAAAACACTGTAGACGGGCACGGTGGCTCACCCCTATAATCCCAGCACTTTTGGAGGCTGAGGGGGCATTTCACTTGAGGCCAGGAGTTTGAGACCAGCCTGGCCAACATGGTGAAACCCCATCTCTACTGAAAATACAAAAAAAAAAAATTAGCCAGGTGTGGCGGTGCACACCTGTAATCCCAGCTACTTGGGTGGCTGAGGCATGAGAATTGCTTGAACACAGGAGGCAGAGGTTGCAGTGAGCAGAGATTGAGCCACCGCACTCCAGCTTGGGTGACAGAGTGAGACTGTTTCCAAAAAAACCCAAAACACAAAAACAAAAACACTGTGACGAACGGCACCTTCACCCATCACTGCCAGGCCTTTGCCCATGTGGTTCTCTCCCTGGGTCACCCTCTTCCTGCTTCTCGCCTGGAGAACAGCCAGGAGGTATCAACATAAATATCACCTCCCCAAGGCTCCTTCCAAAAACGGATGCCAGGGCCATCCTAATTAAATCAGAATGGCACTGGGAGGGTCCTGGGCACTCTTTTGTTTCTTTCTTTTTTCTTTTTTTTTAAAATTGACATATAACCTAAGGTACGCTTGTAAACGTCTTAACAACCAACTCTCCAAAGAAAGAAGCCCTGATCTGGCTGGGTGTGATGGCTCACGCCTGTAATCCCAGTACTTTGGGAAGCCGAGGTGGGCAGATCACCTGAGGTCAGGAGTTCGAGATCAGCCTGGCCAACAAAGTAAAACCTCATCTCTACTAAAAATACAAAGATTAGCCAGGTGTGGTGGCCCACACCTATAACCCCAGCTACTCAGGAAGCTGAGGCAGGAGAATCACTTGAACCCAGGAGGTGGAGGCTGTAGTGAGCCAAGATCGTGCCACTGCACTCCAGCCTGGGCGACAACAGTGAAGTTCTGTCTCAAAAAACAAGAAGAAGCCCTGATCTGCAGTGTTTACCAATTTCTTTGGTTTAAATACTCACCACAGCTACTTCAAGCTACCAATATGATATCATTACAGAACTGGGAAGGGATGTGTTCCCAAATGTAACGTGTGAGCTGGCTCCTGCACACTCTGGGTGTAACTTAAATACTATAGGCCAGGCGCGGTGGCTCACGCCTGTAATCCCAGCACTTTGTGAGGCCAAGGTGGGTGGATCATGAGGTCAGGAGATCGAGACCATCCTGGCTAAAATGGTGAAACCCCGTCTCTACTAAAAATACAAAAGTAGCAGGCCTGGCACTACCCTCTGGCTTCCGTTTTCTCCTCTTTTTGCCTCACCGTGCTGTCAGCTTCAGAACAGGCCCTTGGGAATGAGCAGCCTCCCATCTCCACATTCTGGCCCTTGGAGTCCCTGCACTTCTTTCTGATCAGAGAAGTGATTCAAGGTGGGACATGATCCCCTTTGAACATCAGGACCTGAGGCTGAGGACACTAAATTAGTCACCCTCTTTCATGCCCTGCTGCAAGAACACAGCCCCTGATTTATCAAATGCCTTTTCCTGCCCCTTCCCAAGAACTCAGCAGTATGGCATTTGTTTGAGAAGTGCCCCTGTACAGGTTTTCAGCGACTCCGAATGCTCTACCGCCTTCATTTCAAGAAAAGACTGAAATATCCTCCTGCCGTATCCCCAGCTCTGGTGCGGTCTGGACTCATGTTGGTCTCCTTGGAAGTGTGTAGTGTACCACCTGAACAACTGGGTGGCTGCAGCAGAGACCACCGTGTTCTGCATGTCACATCCTCTCCAATGACACCAGAGATGACTGCAGAAAGTTCCCCATAAACTAATGGCATCTGCATCAGTCTGCATCCCCGGAGCAGTTCTTAGCCAGCGAGGCCTCCTAGGGCACAGTGGGAGTGCGTGCCAGCTGCCTGAAGCGGTCACCTGCCTGCTTGCTTGCTGATTTATTTATTTATTTATTTATTTATTTATTTATTTATTTATTTATTTATTTATTTATTTTTGAGAAGGAGTCTCACTCTGTTGCACAGGCTGGAGTGCAGTGGTGTGATCTCGGCTCACTACAACCTCCGTCTCCCAGGTTCAAGCTATTCTCCTGCCTCAGCCTACTGAGTAGCTGAGTACAGTCATGTGCCACCATGACCGGCTAATTTTTATATTTTTTTAGTAGAGACCGGGTTTCACCATGTTGGCCAGGCTCGTCTCGAACTCCTGACCTCAAGTGATCTGCCTACCTTGGCCTCCCAAAGTGCTGGGATTATAGGTGTGAGCCACCTCACCCAGCCTCACCTGCTTATTAATTCGTACCTTACTGATGTCCTCCCTTCCCTGTCCCCCAGTGTTTCCTGGGACCACCTTCCTAGGAAGCCACTTCCACCCAAATCCTGGTCTTGGAGTTTCCTTTTGGAGGCTCCAAAGCCAGGTGGCGGCCCTGCCCCCACACCTCTGCCAGTCACTCGCCACCCCACCACTCGGTTTTACTGCTGGCACGGTTTTTCTAACCCTCTGACGTGATCTTGCACATTTACTTGTACGTGATCTCCTCCTGGTACAATGGAAGCCCCAGGAGAGCAGGGAATTTGTGATCTTGCTCGCTCTCCAGGACTGAAATTGTGTCAAGCACACAGCAGGTGCACAAGAAAAACGGGTGCAGTGGCTCCCACCTGTAACCCCAGCATTCTGGGAGGTCAAAGTGGGAAGGCTGCTTAAGCCTAGCAGTTTGAGACAAGCCTGGGTAACATAGCAAGACCCTGTCCTTACAAAAACAATTTTAAATATTAGCCATGAGTGGTGGCATGTGCCTGTGGTCCTAGCTACTTGGGAGGCTGAGGTAGGAGGACTGCTTGAGCCCAGGAGTTTGAGGCTGCAGTGAGCTATGACTGCACCATTGTATTGCAGCACAACCTAACTGACAAGAATGAGACTCTGTCTCAAAAAAATATAATAAAACCATGCAAATCATGGGCAAAAGCCTGTGTTCTCAAAGGCAAGACTAGATAGGGTAAACCTTACTGTCAACCCTTGTCCCCAACACACGGGCACATATTCATACCCCCATGTGCACACATGTACACACAGTCACATGTATGCGTACAGTTCACACATGCATTTGCCTACCCATGTGCACACATCCACACACACACCAGTGTGTCACACCTCTCCAGCGGTGAGAGATCTTCAGCATAAACCATCTGTTCCTAAAGCCAAGCAGCTCTAACAGCCTTGCAGTTGCGGTGCTGATTCAGTGCTTGCTTTTTCAGCAGCATTCCTGGGTTCTGGGCCCATGAATCAACGGGCTCAGGGGACTGGGAAACACACCAAGAGGTCTGCCCAGTAAACAGCCACCCCACCTCTCCGGCCTGGTCAGTTCTTGGTGACTTTGCCCATGATGGGGGTGGCAGTTTGCCCCTGCCAAGCCCTCTGGGTGGCAGTGGTTCAGCAACTAACCTGTTGATGAACTCTTCATAGCAGGAGTAGATGGCAGCCAGGCACACGGCCACCAGGTTGGGCAGGACCCGGGGGTGGGGGCAGTGCCCTGTGGGGCCGTGCATGCTGGAAAAAAGCAGAGGGCTGGGGTGAGAAGCCTGCAGGAGTGGGCCCATGGACAGGGGAAGGGAGACAAGGGAGGGGCGCTGCTCAGGCACCGGGCTGCCCGCTCTGCCAGCACCACTTGGGGGGCTCTGAGAGCCTTCACTGTGCAATTGGTGGCACCAGAATTTGGGTCCTGGCTGTGCCATGTGCAGGCAGCAGAAGGCAAAGCTCATGGCTGTGGACTCCGGATCCACGGTTCCTGGGTTCAAACCCCTGAGTGGCCTTGGAAACCTCCTAAACTCTCCACCCTGTTTCTGCAGCTATAAAATGAGGATAGCAGCCTCCTCAGTTGGGGTACAGTTAGGACCAAATTTTCTAATTCACTGAGAGACCTAGCAAATGGTGGCCATATGTCCTGGGACAGTCATGCTTACACCTGGTGGTTCAGGAATAATTCATTATTCCTAACACCTCATTTTACTTTCAAAAATATCCTGCTTTGGAAGAAAAATGATGAGGGTCATTTTGGCTTAGCATAGAGTCAGCAACATAGTCACTGAGTCCTCAATAAATGCCACTAATTATTACTTGTCATGGCTATTTTGGTGGTCCTGAGGATAACACCTGTATCATTTCTGGGAAGCTGTCATCGAGGCTGGTGTCACTAAGAATGGCCTAACCTGACAACATTTTGCAAACCACAACTGGGTGGTGTCACCAGGGCTCTGGCATGAGGGCGTGTCACAAAGCCACCCTCAAATGGCTTCGTGAGTTTCAAGTGAGCATATTTAGGAAATACATAGCTTCAGAACTTGTTTAAATGGGTTATTGCGATTTTCTTAAAAGATGAGAAGAGTCTGGGGGCAGTAGTTCACGCCTGTAATCCCAGCACTTTGGGAGGCCGAAGCAGGTGGACCACCTGAGGTCAGGAGTTCGAGACCAGCCTGGCCAACATGTTGAAACCCCATCTCTACTAAAAATACAAAAATTAGCCAGGAGTCGTAACATGTGCCTGTAATCCCAGCTACTTGGGAGGCTGAGGCAGGAGAATTGCTTGAACCCAGGAGCTGGAGGTTGCAGTGAGCCGAGATTGAGCCACTGCACTCCAGCCTGGGTGACAGAGCAAGACTCCATCTCAAAACAAACAGATAAACAGAAAAGATGAGAAGAACAAGAATGATGACAGCTGGGCCTGACATGAGACTTCCGCAGTATTCTCCATGTGTTGTGTCTCCTACTCACTGGAGCATCACACTAACTGGGCGAGGGGTACTATGGTTCATGTGTTACAGATGAGGAAACTGGAGCACAGAGAGAAAATTTAAAATTAAACAAAGCAAAAGCAACCCTCGTCCCCCCCCAAAAAAAAAACCAAAACCCAAAACACCAACCCCAAGAACCAAAAGTGAGTAAGAGCAAGAACATTTGGCTTCCTCTTGGTTATGTTTAAGGGGTGACTGTTCAAGCACCCGACGATGATGCTCTGGGACCCCAGGGGTGGGAATGAGTCCTAAACATGTGGCACCTACAGCCCGAGGGGTCATGGGACCTGAGGAAACAGCAGTGTTGTTGAGGTCCACTGTGTCTGAGTTCCTATCGGGCACCATGCAGTAGGCTAGGGGCTACCTCATAGAGGGAGTCTTCATCTAATTACACAACAGCCCCCCCGTGGATAACTGAGGAAACAGGATCAGAGAGGAAAGTGGCTCCTAGGCCAGAGAGGGACGTCGCGCTGGAGACCCACCTCTGAATGAACTTCTTCACCACTTCCATGCCCGCGTTGAGCTCGTTCAAGGCAAGGATGTACTCCTGAGTAAACAGCCTCAGTCGCGGGCACTTCCCAAAGTCCTGCGGAGACAGCAGAGGACAGGAGTCAGGGGATGGTGCCAGGCAGGGCAGGAGCCCAGGTCAGCCAGGACACCAGAAAGAAGGGCGGGACCCAGCTCTGCCTGGAGCTGTTGATGTGGAAGGCAATGGGGAGACTCCAACCCTCGCGAAAGCACAGGTGGCGTCTACTTCAAAGAACAGCACAGCGACACCCGCGCTTCCGCTCTGAAGGACCATCTGATGAGCAGGCACTGCTGGCTGTAGAGAAAGTCACCCTCAAAAGGCACTTGTGAGACAAATGAGACGAGAAAGAGAAAAGTGAGCCAGAAAGGCTGCGGGGACAAGGGAGGGTGCTTCTGAGGGGAATGTGGAGTGTGGAAGGAGGTGTGTGAGAGGTGGGTGTGGAAGGAGAAGAGTGAGAGGTGAGGGTGGAAGGAGGTGAGTATGAGGTGGGTATGGAAGGAGGCAAGTGTGAGGTGGGCGTGGAAGGAGATGAGTGGGAGGTGGGTGTGGAAGGAGGTGAGTGGGAGGTGGGTGTGGAAGGAGGTGAGTGGGAGGTAAGAGGTTGGTGCGGAGGGAGCTGAGAGGTGGGTGTGGAAGGAGGTAAGAGGTGGATGTGGAAGGAGGTATGAAGTGGGTGTGGAAGGAGGTGAGTATGAGAGGTGGGTGTGGAGGTGTGTGAGGTGGATGTGGAAGGAGGTGAGTGCGAGGTGGGTGTGGAAGGTGTGAGGTGGGTGTGGAAAGAGGTAACAGAGGTGGGTGTGGAAGGAGGTGAGTGTGAGGTGGGTGTGGAAGTGGGTGAGGTGGGTGTGGAAGGCAGTGAGTCTGAGACGTGGGTGTGAATGGATGTGTGTCTGTAAGAGGCTGCTGTGGACAGAGGCATGCATGTGCAATGAGGAGCCTGGGCACCAGGCGTTAGTGGCAGGGGAGGCATTGGCATATGTCACTATCATGAGGGGACAGGGACACCACCCTGGTTGGAGGCCCCATTTGTGCCACGCTAGGGAAAGCAGCCCCTGCACATCTCCATCCACCAGCCCCCTGGAACTAAAGGGTCCACTGCGGGGCTCTGTTGAAGGGCCAGGTCAAGGACACAGGGATCCTGCCCGTGCTGGCCGAGGGCCATAAGTGGCGGCTGCCGTGCTCGGCCTCCTCCAGGTGTCAGGAAGACAGGGGCCACAGCACAGAGAGCTCTGCCAGGAGGCAGGAAGGCAGCGCCCAGCCCAGTGGGGGCTTGGGGCTTGCCAGGAGCAGAACAGAGGTGCAGGAGAGAGGCATGGGCCAGACAGGGGCCTGTGAATCTGGCTTCCACATTCATTCCCAGGGTCGTGGCCAGGGCTGGGGAGGTGCTGGGACTGCCAGCCCCTCGGGTTGTGGCTGGCCAGTCAGGAGCGGCACCGTCCTGCCCCCGACCCTCCATAAAAGTGATGTGGCTGACCACGGAGGGGAGCCTGGAGTCTCCAGACCTGTCCCTCTGTACCCATCTCAGTGGAACCCGTTTTTAAAGAGAGCAGCCTGAATCAGGACTCTAAGCTGCAGAACAGAAATAGAGACCCCCCTCAGGTCTAATTGACCCCGAAGCTGGCATGAAAGCTCTGAGTGGAACCCGTTCCTACCACTCCCTCCCGCAGGCTCCCAGGAGAGAATTTCTAGAGCCGCTGGGGGCTTCTTCATGTGGAGTCAAAGGGGTCCTTTGTGAGAGACAGTGCAGGGGCAGCTTTCACTTGTCTGCCTGCTACGACTGTCCCGCTACATAAAGAGGGAAGCAGAGCCCCTGGAGCAAGTTCAGAAAAATGCACACACTGGCATGAACACACACACACACACACACACACACACACACACACACACACACACTCTCTCTCTCTCTCTCTCTCTCTCTCCCTCCCTCCCGGGTTAGAAAATGAGACCTCTGCCTCACAAGTATTTAATCTGGCTTTGGGCTGCCACGTCTGTCTTTGGGCCTCACTGTCCCCACTATGGAATGAGGGTCCACAGAAGTGATCTCTAGCCCCCTTCCACCACGAGGGTTTTATGATTTTATAAACTGCTTCAACAGAGACTTAAGGTAACTGTCATCTTAGCTATTAGATTTTTGAATAATCAAGGTCATTTCCATGGAAATAAACATTTACAGAGGGATCCAGCAGCCTCAGAAATATATACTCCCTTTGGAAAACTGAAGGTCAGATTACTTGGTGGTCCACTGGGGACCACAGCCATGTCTTCTCGTCTCCTTTGCCACAAGAACACTCCGAGTGGCATGGGGGCACAGAGATACATGGTCATTCTTCAGAACGCAGTTTGGCGAATTATTTGGACTGAATCTCCAGACGAACATACTAAAGAACCGCTTCCTTTTGTTTCTAGATTTTATTTCAGTATAGCAAAGAACATTCTTGCAGACTCTCAAAGCTTCAGTTTGCTCATCCATGAAAGGGGACACATAACATATTTGCAAGACATGCACTCAGAATGGGGGAGCCCCCAAATCCCAGAACAGCACTGTGGCTACGTTCCCCCCATTTCCTAAATGTCTGAGTGCCTCCTTAAGGAGAAACACTGCATTTGGGGTGAAGAGAAGTCACTGTTCATGCCACCCCAACAGGCTCATGGCTTAGGCAGGCTAGGTACGCTCCTTAGCCAGAGACTTGACCCGCCACACCAGCTGAGAGCCTCAGCTCCACAACGGTGCTGCTGACCGGTGGCCACTCATTAAGCATCAGGGAGCATTCAGTGAGTGAATGTCAGAGCTCTCTCTCACCCACCACCTGTGCTGTTAGGATTCCATGAGGTCAGGTCTGCCTGTACCTGGCATGGCCATAATCAATTTAACACAGTCTGTTCTTCTACACGAGAGGCGGATCCTCCTCGGTCCTCCCAGCAGTTCTCCTCTGACGCCGCCGCTCATGGTGTGTAATTAGGAGGCGCCAAGAGCAAGGTGGGATCTGGGTGCATTAAAGCATCCTCAGACACCTGCGATCACTTAGGGGGTACTCGTTACAAGTGAGGCGAGGACTCGTGGCTGAGGGTCCCTACTCTCTGCCAGACCGCCACAGATACTATAAATTCTAGATCTGCCCAGAGCTGTTCTGATTTTTATAGAGAAAATTATTACATGGTCAACACTCCAGACCCATAAAACTAACCAAATACAACAGAGGCATTGTATGGTGAAGCCCCGAGAGCCTGTCTGAATTATGAATTTTTTCCCTCTGAAGTCAGATGTCCCCAAAGAACCCTTATGAAATGGTTTATTGACTAACATGGAATATGCAAAAATGTTTATGTGCCTGAAGAGGCATTCCTCTGCCAAGTATGTCCTGGGGGTGTGGCTCTGCCACTGACGAGTTAAGGTCCTTTGCGAGAAAACCTGAAGAACCTTTGCTCTGAACTCCAACACGGCATGGCCCGCTCCATACACTACACGGCCCACTCCATACACTACACCCGCAGTGATTTTAAAGTTAACAAATGGGGCCCCTTTCCTCCCAGCTGGCCAAAGCCAGAAAGAGCTCCTCCTTGAAACTACGAGCGCCCAAATTAAGGCAGAAACCCCGCCCCATCCCCCAGTGGGGAGTCTCCTTGTCCTGGAGAAAGAACTGCACAGGGTGTCCCTCTCCCCTGTGTTCTGAAAACAAGAAGTGAATTTACCCCAAATCTAGGAGGGGCTCAGAAATCAGCAACAATTCATTTACGGTTTGCAATCGCTTAGGGTAGAGAATGGTACATAGTGTTCATTATGGTACCAACACGATTTCAGTTGGTAGTGGTGGCCTGGAATGCAGGAAGTTAAAGAGTCTGATGCTATCTCTGGCTCTACAGAAAGAGTGCTATAATTGATTAATGATGTCTGCCATGAGTATGGAAGGGGTAGAGGAGCACATGTGTCATGCACTTCCATTCCTGACTGGGGAAGGGGCTGTAGGTGATATAGTATTCTTCAGCGGCATGGTGTGGAGAGAGGCAAGCTACATCACAAGTGAAATGATTTGTGGTTACTCTTTTTCAGTTGTTTTCATGAGCTCTAGGAGACTCTCAAGTCTAAGGTGGTGGCTGGCTCAGTATAACATGTGACTGGGAACGGGCCCTGGCCTCAGGCTGCCTGCTCCTTAGCTCCCATCAGGACCACCCACAGCTGCTCATCAGACCCTGCCTATCCTGTCCTGCCCTTCTGGGTCCCAGATTCCTCCTATGCACAGGTGTCATGGGAACGGCACGAGCGTTAATAACACAATACACTCAAAGAGCATCACACTCTTGACTCCAAGAAAGTGTTCAATAAATATCTGCAAAAAGATGTTATTCTTATTCCTACCTGTGGCCCCTGTGGCCACTTAGTAGACCTAGCTAAGCCTCAGTTTCCTCGTGTCATACAGGGCAAATAATGGCATTTGCTGCTGTCCCTGGAATGATGAGGGAACACCAAGGGGCCACACAGATTACAAGCACCCCACCTGCTGTAAGTGTGCAATTAAATCCTGCCTTTGTACTAAAAAAAAAAAAAAAATTAAACGCCACGCTTTATTCAGATTTCCTCAGTTTTCCCTTCATGTCCCTTTTCTGTTCTGGGATCCCATGGAGAGCCCCAAATGACATTTAGTCGTTACACCCCCTTAGACTCCTCTGAGCTGTGACAGTTTCTTAGAATCTCCTTGTTTTTGATGACCTTGACTTTGGGGAGGACTGGCCAGGTACTTTGCAGACCATCCCCTCGTCGGGATTTGTCTGATGTTTTTCTCATGATTGGAATGGGGTGATGGGTTACTGGGAGGAAGACCATAGGGGTCAAGTGTTGTTTTTATACGTCCTGTCAAGGGAACATGCTGTCAAATTGACTTGTTGTTGTCGATGTTGACCCCGATCACCTGGCTGAGGCTGCGTGTGTCTGGCTTCTCCACTGCAAGGCTACTCTTGCCCCCTTCCATACAGTGCTCTCTGGAAGGACCTCGCTGTGCGCAGCCCACACTAAAGGAGAGAGAAGTTATGCTCTGGGTCCTTGAGGGCGGGGCATCTACAGACATTATTTGGGCCTATTCTTCCTGGGAGGCTTTCCTCTTCTCCTCCAGCTGCGGTATTTTTGTAATTCTTAGGTACTGCAAAAAGATTCTTCCTGTTGCCATAATGGAGGACAAGCTGTACAAAAACCCCAAAAGTCCTTAACAAGAATCTCAACCGCAGTTCCTGGCTGTCATGCTGGGCCAACCACATTCCCCAAATCTGTGCCAACGCAAAAGGCCAGGGAGGCGCACAGGGCCTCATGTTCCGGACGCTGGGATCTGGGTATTGGGGCAGGGTGACTCACCATGTTATGCTTGAGGATTCGCTGCACCACGGGAGTGAACACCTCGATGACCACCATGGACCGGGGCCGCTCTCTGCAGTGCTGGGGAGAGAGTGGGGTACAGTTACTGCGGGCCTAAGAATGTTCTCTAGCGACAGTGAGCCCAGCTGTGGGTGCCTGGGTTCCCTTGATGAACACTGTTGCACTGCTTTCTAAAAATGAGTTTATTTTGGAGGGGGGCCAGTTCTAGGTTCAGAGCAGAACGGAGAGGAAGGTAGAGAGCTTTCTCAGATAACCCCTGCCCCCGGCACGCAGAGCCTCCCCAACTATCACTGCACATGCTCCTATTAAGGATGGGGTGGGGGCATTCCAGGCCCTGAAACGTACCCGGGGCACTCAGGGCAGCGGACATGTGGGGCACTGGAAAAGGAATCCTGGCGGAGAGACAGGGCCCAAGAGGACAACTCAATCCTGTTTTCCTTTCCTGTCCCCTGATGCACACACAGAGGACTCCCTGGGCAGGGGATAAAGTGCACCACGGTCCCCTTTCCTCCCAGGTGCCTGCGTTTCTACCCCACAAGCTGGTCTCATTGGTGGACACAGCCCATGCCTCCCCAAAGGACCGTACAGTGTAACAAATGTAGCATGTACACCCTGTGGGGTATTTGTTACAATGGAGAACCCCACGCTGACACATCATTGTTACCCAGAGTCCACAGTTGACTTTAGGGTTCACTCTTGGTGCTGTGCGTTCTGGGTGTTTAGACAAATGTCTAATGTCCTGGAGCCACCAATGTAGTATCATAGGAAGTCGTTTCACTCCCTAAAAATCCTCTGTGCTCAACCAATTCATCCCTCCCTCTCCCCAGCCCCTGGCAACCACCGATCTTTTTATTGTCTCCGTAGTTTTGCTTTTTCCAGAATGTCCTGTAGTTGGAATCACGTAGTGTGCAGCCTTTTCAGATGAGCTCCTCTCACTTACTAATATGCATTTCAAGTTCCCCCTTTCTCTTCGTGGTCTGCTAGCTCGTTTCTTTTTAGTGCTGAATAACACTCCATTGTTCCACACTTTATTTATCCATTCACCCACTGGAAGGCATTTTGGGTGCTTCCAGATTCTGGCAGTCATCAATACAGCTGCTGCAACATCTACATGTAGATGTTTGTGTGGACAGGTATGTTGAACTCATTTGGAGAAATACCTAAGAGTGCCATAGCCTTAAAATTTTTTTCTTTTTTTTTTTTTTTGGAGTTAAAAAAGGAGATGAGATGAGAGCTTTTGTTTGCTTTTTGTTTGGTTTTGACCTTAAAGCTTGAGACTGTTTCAGATGGTACACATGGGTGTTCTGACATGGTCCTTATTTAATATATAATGAGACTTTTGTAAAGCTAAGATTCTGCATGTTTGGTCTGAAAGACCTTGGAAACTGGGTATGATGGTACGAGGGCTTTGGCATTTGAACACCAGGGTGTTGAAAATTCTGTGACTCTTCAATTGGTGGCTTTAGCACTCGGGCGGCAGTCTGCAGGCCCAATTCATCACCAGCGTGGTGTTTTCTTTTTCAGATTGGAAAGGAAGCCCTTCACAGGCTGTGCGGACAAGGTCCAGCCCCTCCCTCGCGTCCTGCACACATTTATCACCCACTCGGCCCCCAGATGAGGATGCTGGACCTGGGATAAGAGAAATCAGGGCTCCCGTGAGAAAGCACGATGAATAAACTTTCCTCAGATCTTGGAATTTGGCAGGAGTTTGGCAGAGCGGACGCAATGCGGGAGGCTTTGGTCCCCTCAAGCTCTCCTCTCTGGGCTCCAACTCCCAGAGGGAAAATAGCCAAAGAAGCATCCCACATGGCCAGGACCCCCCTCCCTCCAAAACGCAAACGGCCCGCTTTGAAACACCCACACAGGATTATAGCAAAGAATGCCAAAAAGGATAGCTTTTTCTACCTCATCCCTTTCCAAACCGGTGCTACCAGGAACGCTGAGGTAAGAAACGCAGTGAGGCAAGTGAAGCCTCGGGTAGGAAACACAGTGAGGCAAGTGTATCTTGTTCTACAACAAATATCCAGTGTTCTAGAACCAGAGTTTGAGAATCATGAGATCTGGGAGAAATCCGAAGCTTGAGAGGCAAGCATGGGTCAGGTTTGGGTTAAACTGGACAGGAGACGGAGGAGGTGACCTGCTGTGACAGGCAGAGGAGCAGCTGGCCGTTCTCTCAGGATACTGGGTTATTTAACTCCACTCTGCCGGGGCATGATACCCATGAGTCCCAGGGGCAGAGAAGGCCCTTGTGTGTCCCGAGGAGCCCAGGGCCTGTGTGTGTCCACACCTACACACACACACACACACACACGCTCGTGGGCATTCACTCCCTGGGCCTGGGGCACCTGGGGCACACACTGCACATGCCCATATTAAGGATGGGGGTGGGGGTCGTTCCAGGCCCTGACAAGTACCCTGGGCACTCAGACCAGCAGGTGTGTGGGTCGCTAGAAAAGCAGGCAGACTCCAGGAGGACAACAGAATCTTGTCTCCCTTTCAAAGCTTCCATCCCCTGACACATACATAGAGGACTCCCTGGGGCCGGGGGCGGGGAGTCGGGAAGGGGCAGCAAGGGAAATCAAGTGCACCACAGCCCCCTTTCCTCCCAGGGGCCTGCTGTTCCACCCCGCAGGCTGGTCCCACTGCTGGACACAGCCCACGCCTCTCCAAAGGACAGTGGGTGACCTTGGCAGGAGGCAGGTAACGGGAGCAGGGAGGGATGAGGACCAGCTGAGCGGGGCAGCAGGGGTATGAGAACAGGGGAGCGCTGAGAACATGTCTTTCCAAGGACATAAAATTATTACGCTAAAAAAACCACACAGCAAAGAACAAAACAGGTTTGTGTGCTGGTTCGGCCTGAGCCGTGAAGATGTGCTCTGGGAATGAGAAACGCCTGGTCCCCGATGTGCCCTGGGCATGTCCTATGTAAATCCTACTGCAAGGCTGGCACCGGGTGCCTGGCAGTGGATGCCCTGCTCCACGGCTCCTCTAAGCTAACCTGGAGCACCATGCTGCTTCCTGTGTTCAAGGAAAGCCCCACAGCCGCACCCCACCGTGGGCCAGCCACTGCGCAGAGGAACCTTGGCTAATAATAACCCAGCTCTGACGTCAGGAGCCCAGGAAATCTGCAGCAACCTGTCTCCTAAGACAGCCGGGAAGCGATTGCAAGGAAAAGCAAGATGTTCCCCTTCTGACTCTTTGTCACCTGTCTGGCAGAGACTCGGTGGGTGTAACCCTAAGAATGGGTGCCTGGCATGCCCTCCGCCTGTGTCTGGGACCATGACCCAAGACAGTGGGGCCCAGCTTTTTGGCATTTCTGTGCAAACCCAATCCCTGGTGTGCACACACAGAGGGAGGTTACTTCCTGCAGCCACAGCCCCAGCTCAGCAATCCCGTACCTTGCAAAAGAATTCACAGAGATCTGGTGGTGGGTGGTTGTTTTCCAGCAAAGGAGCAATTGCCTGAAACACAACAAACACGTATCAGGAACCGTGCGGTAGACAGCCATGAAAAGACTTCGAACAATCTCCAGGCCATATTGTGAAGTGAAAAAAATAAATGCAGAGCGACGCATCCTGCATCATATCATTCATATTAAAAGCAAAAAGAAAGAAAAAAATCCCCCAAAAATCCACAACCATATCTGTCTGTGTGGGTTTGTCACCACCTGAAAACAAGATGTTTCTGAAGAGGGTACTGGGATGGGATGAAATCCTCTTTTCCTGGTGAAAACATACTCATACTCATGAAATACTTGCAAAATTGGCCGGGCACAGTGGCTCATGCCTGTAATCCCAGCACTTTGGAAGGCCAAGGCAGGTAATCACTTGAGGTCAGGAGTTCGAGACCAGTCTGGCCAACATGGGGAAACTCCATCTCTACCAAAAATACAAAAATTAACTGGGTGTGGTGGTGTGCACCCCTGTAAATCCCAACTACTCAGGGAGCTGAGGCAGGAGAATCACTTGAACTTAGGAGGCGGAGTTGCAGTGAGCCGAGTTCGTGCCACTGCATTCTCGCCTGGTGACAGAGTGAGACTCTGTCTCAAAAAAAAAAAAAAAAAAAAGAGAGAGAGAAAAGAAAAAAGAAATACTTGCAAAATGATATTTTAAGGAAAATTAAAAGTTCTGTCACAGCTAGTATGGCTGGGGTCTGGGTCTGAACTCGATTCTGAACTTGAACCTAGATTCAGCTTTAAGCCCATGTTCTTCACCACCATGGTGAGCGCCTTCCATAGTGAGCCGGACCACAGCTTGGGTTTGGACTCCTGGTCCATGGCCAACAACAGTTACTATTGCCTGGCCAATGGAATGAATAAAACCAACTCAAGCTATGGTAGAAAAATTAGCGCATAAAAAACTACCAAGCATGTCAGGAGAAGACTAATTGCCAATAGGGCAAATAAGAGGATGTAATTGTTGGAAAGAAAGTAGGTTCCAGAAGGAGCCAGAATAATGACAACAGCAATAGTAATAAAAGAATGCTGGAAGGGGAGGCTGTAAAATGCAGGGGTGAGGGTCAGACCCTCAGATCAAATTCTTTCCTGTTCTCAGGCATTCCTGCTGAGCCGAGAAGCTCAACCCGACCCAATTAAGGGTTCAGTTCAGCCACACTAGCTGGATAAATGCAGCCTGGATTTCTCAGATCAAAATTTCTTTCCCAGGCTTGTCCTGAATACAAGCCTTGTCCTCCATCCAGGGCTTCCAGGCACTCAGTGGGACCCACAGGTGTTGCTGGCAGGGAGAGGAAGGCAGTACCTCCTCTTCCAGCTCTCATGCTTGCTCCCGGTTCTGCAGCAGCCCGTCTTACCACTTTGCCTTTGCACATGTAAGTCCCCCTGCCTGGACTGCCTTCCCCAGCTTGCTCCGTTTACCTGACATTCTCCTATCTATCCTTTAAGTTTCAGCTTGGTCACCTCCTCCTGGAAGTCCTCCATCATCATTCTTCCAGTACCCTCTCTGACAGAGGTTAAGTACCTATCCTCTGCACCCCCTCTAACACCCAGAACAAACCTCAGCCCTTGGCCATGTTATTTTTGTATTATCTGTTGACCCGCCAGGTTCTCTCAGCACACATTCAGTCCTCATTGGCAGGTCTCAAGTCTTGTCCAGCTCTCTATCTGTGTCTGGCACATAGTCAGACTCACATGCTCGGCAAAGTTCGTTAAATGAATTGATGAATTAATACTACGCCAGAAAAAGGTGGTGGTGAGTGACTGGGGGTGCCCAGGTTGACTTGTCCTCCTGTTCTGGCAAGAGAAGGCAATGGATAGTCCAGGTGAGAGCACAGAGAAAACCTCTATACTGTTAGCAAACACCCACTGAGGGCCAACGACGTGCCAGACACTGGAGCTGACAGCAAAGGCAGAAGCTGCTGCCTTGACTCTCCACAATCAAAGGCCTGGGGCTCACCTCATTTTGTGCATACAGTAACCAGCTCGGCTTCCCAGGGCCGACTGAGTGGGTCCCCCAAGGCCCTGATTCGGCTAGAGGAGCCTGAGGGGCCTAGTGACTGATGATGCTCTTGTTCTGTACCTTGCAGCCAGGAGACATCCCAGGCAGGTTTAGTGCCAAGCTTCCCTCCTGGGCACAAAAGGCTCTGCCTCTTGCTTCTATTTCATCTCCCATCCGCCTGCTTCTCATTTCCTTATGCTTTATGCTCCAGCAATGCGGAAGCTTCCAGAACACACTACGTTGCTTTAAATCTTTGTGCCCTTGAACATTTTGTTTCTTCTCTCTGGGATGCTTTTATCCCGTTTTGCCACCTGGAAAACTCCTATTGATCCTTCAAAACCCAGCTCAGATATCACTACCTCCAGGAAGCTTTCTGGCTCCTTTCCCAGGGGAGTTTATTACTCTACTTACTCTCTGCACTCAATGTCTCTATTTTTTGCGGTGATCACTTTTGTCTTCCTACAATAGAGATGATGAACTCCTTGGGGACTACATTATCTGTGGATTCAAATACATAGCAAGGTGCTTACCATCTAGCAGGTGCAATTTCATTTCTTTCTTCTCTCAAGTGAGAGTTAGGTTGGTAGTGAAAAGTCATCCAGGAAGATATTTTACCCCAAAAATGCTTACATCATGGTAGAGTCCCAGAAAATAGCATCTCACTTTATGTATCACAGGGAATTAAATCCAAGTTCTATTTGTGGATTAATTGGGAGACATGTCCTGGGGCAAGAAAGAGAACGTTTACCTTTCAGCTAATGGGGTGATGCCTCTGAATAAATTATATGGTCTCTGCCATCTCCTGCCTTCAACTCCCTAGGCAGAGGCAGGAAGGAGGAGGCGATTATGATACATTTGCTACAAACCTCAAAGACAGATAATTACACTCCCTCTCCCATCAACTGGGGCTCTGAAATATGCAAAGGCAGAGGGAGGTGCGTCCGGCTTGCTAGAAAAGACAAAACGGAGCAAGGCCAGATGCTGGTGGATTACGCAGGCGCCAGAATTACCCCAAACCAGGAAAAGGGTTGTAGGCTCCAGGAGGCGGAGGTGGGTGGAGTGAGCGTGTTCGAGAGGAACTTACCACAATGATGTTTTCATGCTCCTGGGTGGTCAAGTTTGTGTTCTAAAGGATCGAAAGGAGACAGCAGGAGGAAAACAAAATAAAAGAAAATTAAGAAAACGAGCATTTGGATTTCAAGATCCACAGTTTCAAAACATCTTCGGCGTCACAGACCAACTGTCACTGTCATGTTTTCTTAATTAAACACATCAGAACACCCTCAGGGGCAAGGTCGGGAAGGCGGAGGAAGTATGGTTTTGGGGCAGGGAGAACTGAGTTCTTGTCCCTGTTTCAGGGCTTGAGTTATGTGACCTTGAGTGACTCGAGTCTGGGGGAGACTCAGTTTCTGCTTCGGTCAACGGGGCTTCCAGTAACCTCAATAGGCTGTTGGGAGAGGATCTGGCCCTTGTCAAAGTGAAACTGCTTAGAAGCCAGAAGGCAGGTTCGTAATAAGTATGTAAAGAAACAGACCTTTCAAGAGTCCTAATCTGTGCCGGGTAGCCTTTTAGGAGTAACACGTATATGATTTCAGTGCTTCTCAAAGTAAGTTCCCAAAGAACACGAAGTTCCGTGAGTGGGCCCGAGATGTTTTGGCTGAATTCAAATACTAGCAACTGACTTGCAAAAACATAATTAGGTTGAATGGATTACATTTGCTGAAATTTTAGGGGTCCTGTTTCCTTCCCAATCTGGACTTTTCTTAAATAATTGGTAACTGTTACCGGTTGAACATCACTTACTGAAATGCTTGGGAACATGTGTTTTGGATTTCCTTTTTTTTTTTTAATTTTGGAATATCTGCATTATACTTAACCAGTTGAGCATCCTAGTCTGAGAATCCAAAACTTGAAACTCTCCAAGGAACGTTTCCTTTGAGTGTCATATTGGTGCTCAGAAAGTTTTGGACTTTTGGCCAGGCATGGTGGCTCACAACTGTAATCCCAGCACTTTGGGAGGCTGAGGAGGGTGGATTGCTTGAGGCCAGGGGTTCAAGATCAGCCTGGCCACATGGCAAAACCCCGTCTCTACAAAAAATACAAAAATTATCTGGGCATGGTACTCGCTACGCAGGAGGCTGAGGCAGGAGAAACATATGAACCCAAAAGGCGGAGGCTGCAGTGAGCTGAGATTGTGTCACCACACTCCAGCCTGGGCAACAGAGCGAGACTGTCTCTAAAACAGTTAAGTTTTGGACTTTGGAGCATTTCAGGTTTCAGGACTAGAGATGCTCGACCTGTGCCACCATCTGTGAGTACTTGAACAAGAAAAGAGACGGATGTGCCATAAACAAGTAATCACAGGAAAACTCAAAGTGCCCGCCCTTCTTTCTTGCTAGTTTCGTGGTGTGTTCTGCTTTGCTTGTCTGTTTTGGTGGACACACAGTGGTGCCAATTCGTATTTCCTAAAAGAGCCACACTGGCTGCTTGTAAAGAGACCCCTCACTTGAACAGTGTTGGCAAGATCGACTGTTCTGGTTCTAGACAGAGCCCCATGGCTCCCACCACCTGGACAGGGTTAAGGCATATGGGGGGTATCTAATGTGTTTACAGCAGCCAAGGCAAAAGAAAAGCTTGCGAGCTATGAATTTGCTTTTGCCCAATAAGCTGGCTCCCGAAGGCTGCGGGAGGCCGTGAAGCCAGGTCAGCATCTGAACAACATGAGTCTCTACCGGTCCCCATGAGACGTGCTGACCTAGGTGAGGTCGGATCCAAGATACCTAGAATCCAGGCATGTGAAAGGATGTTTTTTGGATCTGAACACGCTTTTTTTCTTTAGTCGATACGAGTGGAGTTTGAGTAGCCTGTTTATGGTAGATTGTTAACTATCAGTCATTTTTCAGCCTTGGGGAGAAGCCTGGCCTTGGTCTCTCCTTATGACTGCTGATGAGCTCTCTATGCCTCAGGCACTGTCTAAGAGCTTTGTTTTGTTCATGCCACCAATTTCTTTTGATTATGACAGGTTCTCTATTATCCCATTGACTGATCAGCTGCCTCAGACTGACAGGATGCAGTCACTAGCAGGTGCAGGGTAATAGGGGGTGCAGTGAGGATATGAACCCGTCTGTCCTGATTTCAAAGTCTGTATTTCCTGCCACTGAGCTATAGTGCTCCACCACCCATCCAAGAAGCAGTTCCTTATTTTGGGCTGCCAAGGGCAGCTCGACACATCCATCCCTCGCCCCCACCCACGCACCTTTCCAGGAAGGCTTTGGTGACCACGGACACCATTTCCTTTGTCCCAGTCACAGGGCAGCCCATGCATTCTACAGGGAGCCCTCTCTCCACCAGGGCCATTTTCCACCCCAGGTAGAGCATGTCCACTAATAGCCACTGCATTAGAGGGAACACTTGACTCTCAAGCTAAGCGGCCACTTTACACGCAACTCCACAAAGGCCTGGGAGGGTGGGGACAGCCAGCTTTGCTTTGCTGGTGGACGGACAGTTCTTTCTCGGAACTGTTTTGCGTCCTTAACAGCTCCCTCCAAGATGCCCCTCTGCCTGCTCCCTCCAGATCCTTCCACTTTCTGGTCGGTCTGATGATGCGTGGAACCTCTCCAGAGGACTTGCAAACAACTTGGGTAAACAGAACAGAGAAAGAACCCAGCCTCAAAACAGGGCACGGAGGTCGAAGGCAGGTGTTTGTTTTTCCAGCTACTAGCTCCAGACGCCTGGCTGAGGGTGCTTACGGGGTTCAGACCACAGACATCCCTTATGACAATGACAATGTGGCCATGTATCAAAGGCCCTTGCAAGTTAGGCACAGAGCCAAGCACTTTATGCATATGAGAGCATCGCATCCTCAATTCTATGAAATAGGTACTTGTCTCAGACCCAATTTACAGAAAACAACTGGGCACAGAGAGGCCTAGCAACTTGTCCAAGGCCACCCAGCTACTGAGGGCAGGACAAGCTCCTTCCGAGCCTACAACACGCACTCTTAATCTACATAGTTACGTACTTGCCAGAAAGTCTCTACCAACCCAGGTTTATGTCCCATCTATGTGCAGGGGCATAAGCTTCAACATTGGGCAGACCCCGGCGAGGGTCCTGGCCCAACACTTATCTGACTGGCTCTGTGTAAGCTACTTAACCTCTCAGCACCCCTGGTTACTCCTCTATACATTTTAATACTTACCTTGCAGGGTCCTTGGGAAAAACTGGGGAGGTCTAAGGGCCATGAAACTGACCACTGCAGAGTATGCATGAGTGGATGCTGGGTCAGGCAGCCTGGGCTGGAGTCCCAGCTCTGTCCCTAAATGTCAGCTCTCTTCAGTAAAGTAGGGTGAGTGATGCTGACTTCTTGCCTGATATAGTAGCTTCAAAGCACATGGAAACTTCTTCCATTTTCCTACTTGAAATATCTTTATTCCTCCATCCTAGCACTTAGGGGTCAGCTGCCTTTGAGGCTTTTACTTTGAAGCCCAAGAAGCACCCTCAGCCAGGTGTCTGGACCTAGGTGTGGTGGCTCATGCCTATAATCCCAGCACTTTGGGAGGCCAAGGTGAGAGGATCACTTGAGCCCAGGAGTTTGAGACCAACCTGGGCAACACAGTGAGACCCCATTGGGAATAATAATAATTTAAAAAAAAAAAAAAAAGCCCAAGGAGGGATGTGAAGGCCAACAGTCATGCGGTCACCTGAAGCACATCTGAGAGGGGAAAAAAATCTTGCCCAAGGCTGGCAATGGGGCACGTCTGCTGCCCTCAGCACTGCCCTGATTTAATAAGGGTGTGGTGGTGGTTGAGCCTGGTGGCGCTGAAGTGGTGGCCAAGTTGGTCTCAAAAGTGCTTGGCAACTCTAAGGTGGAGCTTCTAGCTCCATCACAAACTTGCCATGTGAGTTGGGCAGGTCGCTCAGTATCACTGGGCCTCAATTTCCTCATCTGTGAAGTGAAGACAGAAGGGCCCATCTTTCAGAGAGAATGTGAGTTTTAAAAGAGAGGCTGTCTCACTTTGGGAGGCCAAGGCAGATGGATCACTTGAGGTCATGAGTTCAAGACCAGCCTGGCCAACATGGTGAAACCTTGTCTCTACTAAAAATACAAAAAATTAGCTGGGCATGGTGGCGCGCACCTGTACTCTCAGCTACTTGTGGGGCTGTGGCAGGAGAACGGCTTGAACCCAGGAAGTGGAGGTTGCAGTGAGCTGTCACACCACTGCACTCCAGACTGGGTGGCACCTGGCATCTGCCTGGCTTACTACAGGTGAGCAGGGACCCCTTCTCCAGATGAGAAGTCTGCACCTGGGGCTGGACATCCAGCACCTGGCCTCAGAATTCCAGCCACTCTGTGATTCATTTCCCAGGCTGGGTTTTTACTCCTCTTGGAAAGATGCTGGTCTCCCAACTGAGGACAACACCTCTGACCTCTGTCCCTCTACCTGAGAATGTCACTGCCACCTACTTTCTACCTCCCACCTCGCCTCCTCCTAGAACAAGGGACCTTCTCTACTCCACAGACGTGTTGGAGGGCCGGTGCCAGGCTCCTGTCCCGCAGGCAGCGGCCAGCCTGGGCCTGCAGAGAGAGGGGAGGGCTCCAGGCAGCTGGGCACTTGCATGGGAGCTTGACGGGGGCGACTCAGGAACCGGGGGTATCACTGTCAGGGGAAGGGGACAGAAGCATCACTCTGGTGGCCGTGCACAGTTTAAATCAGGAGTCATCAACTCCACTGCTCCCAGAGGGCCAGGTGAGCAAATAAACGAGAGCAGTATTAATATTTGTAAAGCACCTAGAAAAGCACCTGAAACAGAAAACAGAAAGAAGCACATTTCCGAAGCGCCTTCTGCCTAACCAACAGCGGGACAGACTCACTGATGAGTTTCATTGTTCACTGCCTGTCTCCCCTGCCGGGACACAAGCTCCAGGGGGGTAGGGGGCTTGTCTTTGCTTGAATTCCCAGATGGTGCCTGGCACAAAGCACACATTCAACATGCGAAGAGGCCAGCAAAGCAGATGGCACAGGAGGCCCAGCCGACGGGTGGCATCAGGTAGCACCAGCTGCAAACCGCAGCTGGATTTTCTGATTGTTTTTAAAGAGAACCTGGAAATTCCCACTGTACTGTGAAATCTCCTGATTTTTAAAATGGTGTTTAAATTAAACAGAGCACATCTACAGGCTTTGTGGGGTGACGAGGGCAGAAAGCTGAATCCCCCTGGACCCGTGGAGCTCAAGTGGGCCACTGCTAGGGGAAGACAGAGATGGGGCTGGGACTACTGGCTCTCACTGTACGGGGCAACACCTCCTCTTCCGTGCCTACAATCCCCAGACAGCGCAGCTGGAAGCAGCTGGGGCAAGCCTCCCTCTCCAACTCCCACACACGGCTGGGTGGGCAACTGCTCACCTCCCGCGGCAGCAGGGCGACAACACAGCCCACATGGAGCTCTGCCTGAGCGTGCTGCTTCGCGTGGAGCCGGTGATCGGCGGAGGGAAACGCAAACGATGTAAAGGGGTCTGGGGGAGGGGTCGTACCTCTGAGAGCAGTTTCGAGACGATTTCCAGTGGGGCCTGGTTGATGGAGTCGTCCTGCAGGGGGGATGTCAGGGCCATGTCCACCAGGGTCCGGATCTCTTTCAAGACAACTTCCCAGCGGCTTGGGTTACTCAGCACTTTCTTATATTTGTAAATCTTTTTCTGGTTGAAAGAGATAAAGAGAGAGCAACATGTTACTCATGTAAGGAAGGCAGAAGATGGAAGACAATCAAATAATCAGATGGGTTAGGGTGAAAAGGGCCCTGAGAAACTGCCAACTTGGCCCAGTTCCCGTTTATAAGGAAACTGACACCCCGAGAGGGGAAGGGTCTCATCCAAAGTCACAGGGTGCATTTGCAGCCAGGCCTCCTGACACTAGACTCATTTCCCACACAGGCTCACTTCACCCCCATGATAATCCTTGATAGATAACCTTTTTCTTTTTTCCTGTTTTTTGTTTCTGTTTTTGCTAAAAGGATGAGGAAACCGAGGTACACAAGAGGTTAGAAAATCTGCTTAGGGCTCTAGAGTTGGCAGAGCTGAGACAGAAACGTGTTCTGACTCTCAAGCCAGTACCCTCATCATCATACTATATTCTCTTCACAGTTTCCAATGACTTAAAAAAGAAAATGGGGAGACTTCTCTTTTAGATCATATCTTCTGCCAAACTCATTCCCCAAGGATTCAAGTGCAGTTAAGAGTGGGAATGGTCAGTCCACAAAGGGGCTTTCTCTGAGTTGAAGTCACCGTTTCCGCCTGTGTCAATCCCAAGAGGTCGCCTGAAGACAGGTAGTCAGCTAGGGAACGTGACAGACAGGATTACGGCCAGGAATTAAACTCCAGCCAGGTAGGGACTAAACCTGGAATGCTCCCCCCGGAAATCCAGCACTGCCCTCCACATCCACTTGGCGAGGAAGACAAGAGTGCTCTCACCTTTGCTTGGGCGCTGTGTCGAAGCCAGAGAGCGGTTGGGGCAGGGGCTGCTGCCTCCCTGGATTTGAGGCAGAGTTAGTTCCGCCTCTCTGACATCATGGAAACGGAGGCCCTCGGAAGGCGGAGGTCTGGGCCAAGAACTCCCTCCACCCCCGCCCCGGCTCCCGCCTTTGCAGCGGCCTGCCCCACTGCACCCGGCCCGCTTGAGAGACTTTCTAAGTGGATGAACTCCTTCATTAAGTGCTCTGCTCCTTAGGGAGAGCCTAATTTTGGTGTCACCGTGCCAGCAGCCAGCTGGGGTGACATGTCACAATCTCTGAGCCAAAGTCAGAAAGAGGAGGGGGTAGGGGAGGGTCCCTTGCTGACCACTAAGGCTCAGACAGAAACCTACAAGCTGCCAGAGGCGCCTTGACCGCTTAGTTTCTGAGCGAGGAATTATCAAGTGGTCTTGGGACCTACTGCTATCAAAGGAGTATCTGGGGGACACATTCAATGCCAAGTAGAACGGTTACTTCTGTCGGTGAGGCACACTGGTGGGACGGGAGGTGGACCTGAGTCGGAAACATCTGGTTCTTCCTAGAAAACCTTCACCTTCTGAGCCTTAGGGTCCTGTTCTGTAAGTCAGGCTTGAAAATACCGGCACCTCTTTCAATCTGTAACCCTGACCCGTCCTGGACCCATGTGGTCCCCTCTATGGAGCCGCATTCAAAAGTAAAGTCCAGATAAAACAGCCAAGAGTAACAAAAAGGAACGCTGAGACTGAATCTGTCTCTTGAAAAACGGAAGGAGATGAAATGTAAAACCTAGGCCAGTACGGCATCCCATCTTGCTCCTCTCCATTATTTTCCCACACCCCATGATTTTCTGGGACCTCTGATACACTCATTGCCACTGGTGTCGCTCCCATGAACTCACACCAAAGACAGTTTTCATCCCCCCCGCCCATCACCCCAAGTCTTTCCTGTCATCTCTCCCTTCTCCTCTCTCTGCTCCTCCTTTCTCCTTCTCTCTAATTCTTTCATCTACCCACCTGCCCACCTTTCTCTCCTCCTTCCAGCACCTGGTCTTACTGTTCTTTGCCCATTCACCCATTGCGCATCAATAATTAGAAAGAGATCAGCTCTTCTCATAAGCCCAGCAGAGCAGAGGAGGCCAAGACAGCCCAGCATTGCCCAGGCAGCGGGAGGGGAAAGACCAGGAACACTCACTTGCAAGCCATTGGAGACCCTACAAGGACATGAAGAAACACGTGGCACGTTGTCGGGGGTGAGTGTACAGTGAAGAGTAAACATGCTGTTGATGTTGAAGATGGTGACAGTGACTACTGGCTGAACTTTATTAATGACAAGATGCACCTAGTCCACTGAGGCGTCTCTGGAACCATAACCAGACTCCTTCCTAGTTACTGTCAACCGAAGCCGCCCTGTCCTAGTGCTGTGAGCAAGACGCGCTGCCTGAACAGTACGACGAAATCTGTGCAAAACACAACATGTCTGAAGCAAGAACCTTACCCGCTCCAGAGGATGAATGCTCCTTTGAGCCTCAGAGTCTGTGGTTTTAGTTTGTACCCAGAGAATTGTTTAATTTTTAAAAAGACCATGAAATGATCACACAAAATCCACCCTACATCAAGCCCCAAAGCAAACCACAGCGACCCACACCCGTGTCTTCCCACAGCAGATTGCAGATTTGCATGGAGTCTGGGCTCTAAGTGGACTCTTCTGATCAGCTGCACGTTATTTACTTTTGAAAGATTAATGACTTCATTCTTTTGGTAAAGATGATGCATGCTCATTGCAAAAAATCTAAACTGTACTGAAAAGCACAAAGAAGAGGCTAAGTTTTAAAAGGCCTCAAAAATCCTACAACCCAGAAATAGCCACCATTAAGATTTGGTAAACATCATTCCAGCGAAGTCTCATTTAAACTTTGCAAAATACAACCAGCCCTGAGGTGGGTGGCCGTGAGTACAGTCTCCTGTTCTCCACACACAGACGCCACTCGAGATACAGAGGCGACCAGTGTGAGGCATAGCAGGGCCCAGTGGGCAACACTGGCACCAACGCAGTTTCACAGACGAGCCCTCGGGGTCGGTGCACCCAGCCTCAGCTCATCCACGGCTCCTCTCCTTGGAGCGGGGAGGACAAAAGCTTTCCCGGGAGGGCCCAAGCCCTTGCTTCACAGGCGTCCATGGGAGAGTCTGCAGAGACTGTATTCAGAGCCAGAAGGTCCCAGGGCTTGTACCAAGGGCTAACATTTCATGAGGACATACCATGTGCCACGCACAGTGCTAGCTCTTATGAGCTTTATCCTACTCAATCCTCACAGTATCCCATGAGCTGGGGGCTTGTCATAGGGAGGACCCTGAGACAAGGGACTGAGCGCAAATGGCTTACTGATCTGAGGGGGAATGGCAGGAAATACTGGTGGGGAGAGTGGGGAAGTGAGACAGGGAAGAGAAGACGGTCAATAAACGGGGCACTGTCAAGCACATGATATGGGCAATGAGGGCTCACTCCTGCTGGGGGCTCTAGGGGACAGTGCAGATCACACTCAGAGTTGACGTCCCCAAAGAGTGACGGAGCCGGCTATTTGTCCATTAGCTCCCTAAACTCTTCAGGGCTTTTTTTTTTTTTTCTGAGACAGTCTTGCTCCGTCACTCAGGCTGGAGTATAGTGGTGAGATCTCGGCTCACTGTAATCTCCACCTCCCAGATTCAAGTGATTCTCCTGCCTCAGCCTCCCAAGTAGCTGGGATTACAGGTGTGCACCACCATGCCCAGCCAATTTTTGTATTTTTAGTGGAGATGCGGTTCACCATGTTGGCCAGGCTGGTCTTGAACTCCTGATCTCACGTGATCCACCCACCTCGGCCTCCCAAAGTGCTGGGATTACAGGTGAGAGCCACTGCGCCCGGCCAACTCTTCAGGGCTTCTGACTGCAATGTGCCCAGGCCAAAGTGATGCTACAGCCAGAAAAAAGCATGCGCTCATGCAGGGTCACAGGAGTTCATGGTGCGCAGCCGTCAGCCCTCACGTGATGCTGAGGGGGTGGCCAGCTGCAGCTTCTGCCAGAGGATTGTTGTTCTCTGTGCACAGAAGCCTATCATGGCCCCGAGAGGTCAAGAGACTTACCCAGAGTCAAGCAAGCTAGAAAGGGACAATCCAGGAGTGAAAACTGGCTCTGGCAACTGCAAAGCTCTTTCCATCACATCAGTGAGGGCCAGCAGGGTCGGGTGAAGAGGGTATCAGATTTGCCAAGAGACCCTGAAGAAGTGTCAAGAATGCTTGGTGACATAGGGACAAGATCCAGAAACAAGCCCACGAGGCTCTGAGAGTGGAGGCCAGGTAACTAGAAGGTGGTGGAAGTGGCAGGGGGAGGGTGGGCTACGGCCTTTTGGGTGTGGGCCGCAGGCAGACCCCTGTTCCTAGAAGAGGCTCTGAGCCCCAGGTCAGGGTGACCACAGGGATGAGGGAGACCTGTCCAGGATCAACAAGGCCCTGTCCCTCCTCCCTAGGTGACAAATTAGCATGCCTCATCCCAGGAACTCTGATGAGCTCATCAGGTCATGAATCATGGTGGAGCTGGGACAGGGACGCCTCCGGAATCCCTGCTCCAGGCTCCCTGGAGGCTGGCCCTCAGCTTTGCAATATGGTCTTCCTGCTGAGCACTTTGCCAGGTGGGGTGGGTGGCCTGGTGGTTTGTCTAGCATGGACCCCACAGGCCATTGGATTCCTCTGAAGTGGGGAGTACACAGGAGCCTTGGAACTGTTCTGTGGCTGGGCACATGACCTGGTGTTTTCACAGAAAGGGGCTGACTTAGAGCAGGGTTGGTGAACTATAGCATGCGGTGAAACCCAGCCCCCTGCCTGTTTTTGTTCGATGAAACCAAGAATGGCCTCACAAACTGTAGGCGTTGTGATGGAAAATAAACACAGAATATGCAACAGAAATCGAATGTGGCCCACAAAGCCCCAAATATTTGCTATCTGGCCCTTTATAGAAAAAAGGTTGCCAAGCTCTGGCTTTAAAAGTCAAATTCCAGCCTAGGAGTAAGCATGCAAAAAAGATGCTCAACGTCATCAGCCCTCAGGAAAACGCAAGCTAAAACCATTAAGAGATACGACTTCACCCTACGAGGATGGCTGTAATAGAAAATGACAGACAACGACAAGTGTTGGCAAAGGTGTAGAGAAACTGGGAGTCTTGTGTGTTGCTGGTGGGAAGGTAAACTGGTACAGCCACCTTGGAAAATTGTTTGGAAGTTTCTTAAAACATTATACATAAATTTATCATATGACCCAGCAGTTCTGTTCCTAGAAATCTACTCAAGAGAAAGAGAAACAAACTCCAAAGACATGCCCAAGAATGTCCATAGCAGCATTCTTCACAAAAACAACTTAAATTCATCAACTGATGAATGGATAAACAAGACGTGGTATAGCCATTCAACCGAACAGTATTCGGCAATGAAAAGAATTGAATTACCCATATGCTACAAGACGGATGCACCTCATAACCACTACACTAAGGGAAAGAAGCCAGATACGAAAGACACAGTGTATGACTTCTCTTATGCGAAATGTCTAGAAAGGCAATTTCACAGAGACAGAAAGCGGAACATTCATCGCCTGGGGCACGGAACGGGAATGAGACTGCAAACAAGCATGAGCGCATCTTTCAAGATGGTGGAAACGTTCTAAAACTGAATTGTGGTGACGGCTGTACAACTTTATAAATTTACCAAGATCACTGAACTGTATACTCACAGTGGGTGAATTTTATGGTATGTGGATTTCATTTCAATAACGCTGTTTTTTTTTTTTTTTTTTTTGAGACAGGGTCTCGCTCTGTCGCCCAGGCTGGAGTGCAGTGGCTCAATCTCGGCTCACTGCAAGCTCCACCTCCTGGGTTCACACCATTCTCCTGCCTCAGCCTCTCCAAGTAGCTGGGACTACAGGCACCCGCCACCACGCCCGGCTAATTTTTTGTATTTTTAGTAGAGACAGGGTTTCACTGTGGTCTCGATCTCCTGACCTCGTGATCCGCCCGCCTCGGCCTCCCAAAGTGCTGGGATTACAAGCGTGAGCCACCGCGCCCGGCCAATAACGCTGTTTTTAAAAAATGCTATCCTAGGGAGGTAGTCATCAGACAAAACCAAAGGTAGTATGGCTCAGTGGCGAAGCGTATAGGCTTCGAGAGCAGACTCCAGATCAAATCTAAGCTCTACTTCATCCATCTACCCATCCATCATCTACCCACCCACCTACCATTCACCCACACATCCATCCATCTGCCCAGCCACCCATCCCTCCATCTATCCATCCATCCATCCATCCATCCATCCATCCATCCATCCATCCATCCCTTCCATCCATCCATCCATCCATCCATCCATCCATCCATCCATCCACCCACCCACGCACCCATCCATTAATCCATCCACTCATTCATTCATCCATCTACTTATCCATCCAACCATTCACCTACCCACCCAACTATCCACCCACTCACCTATCCACCCGCCCACCCATCCATCCTTCACCCACCTCACCATCCATCCTTCACCCACCTCACCATCCATTCATCACCCATCTACCATCCATACTTCCATCACTCACTCATCCATCTATTCACCCTTCCATCCAATCATCCCATGAAGATCTACTATGACGTGCCAAGCACTATGTTAAGTACTGAGGATAACCATGGTGAACAAAGAAGACAAGCCCCGGTGCTCATGGAACTTAACAGTCTATTACTTGCATCAGTTTCCTTGTCTGCAAATCACGATAAGAATAACTACTGTCAAAGGCTTGCTGTGACTATTCCATGAGATAACACATAAAACACTTAGCTCAGATCCTGGCTAAACAGCAGCTCTGATTGTTTTCACCTACCAAGTTCTGTAAAGGAGAAGTCCAGGGAGGCAGAACTCAGGAGGGCTCCCCACATCTGAGCCCAAGCCCCACCAGCCAGCAGCAAGCAGAGACAGCAGGCAGAGCCTCCTGCTTCCCATCTGGCAGAGTCAGCCACTCCAGCGCTGTCCTCACCCTCTCTGCTTGTCAAGGAAGGGACGTTACCTGGGCAACACTTGCCATCACTCTGGCAACTGTTCTCCCGGCAGAGGCAAGCACATACGCCGGGGTTCTCAGGCCAGCGAAAGCAGAGCCTGTTGCTCCTCCACGGGAGACAAGTCGTCAGCAGGAATGTGCCCCTTGCCAGGAGAGGAGTGACTCAGAATGCACTGGAAGCACGTCGCGCCAGGCAGAGGCTGCTGCTCTGCTGGTTGCCACAGCCTCTGGGGCTCGCGCGCGTACACACACAAGCACGCATGCTCCCCACCACCTGTCATGAAGAGAGGACTCTGCATGGGCGCGCCCACGGAACTGCAGAGTGGAGGAGGATCCCACAGGGAAACATGAGCCAGGGAGGACCCAGCCCGGCTTTGAAAACTTTTTCCAGTGCAGGTCCTAGAGCGGAGCTGCCTAGTCCAGA
The DNA here is from genome assembly GCF_009828535.3 of Hylobates moloch. Taxonomy (NCBI): domain Eukaryota; kingdom Metazoa; phylum Chordata; class Mammalia; order Primates; family Hylobatidae; genus Hylobates; species Hylobates moloch. The sequence continues at coordinate 8,516,435 of NW_026652281.1, forward strand.
GGCTACCAGCCCCAGGTGGCTACTCACAGGGAACTTCATTAAAATGAAATACAACTACAAATCCAGCACCTTGATCACATCGTCACATTACAGTTACTTGGTAGCCAGCTGTGTCTAGTGGTGACTGTAGTGGCGCAGATAGAGAACGTTTTCATCATCGCAGAATGCTCTGTCTGGCAGTGCTATCCGAAAGTCTTGGTGTCCCTGTCCCCATGCCCCCGTGGGCCCAGGAGCATGCGTGTTTGCCTCTACCCATCGATGCTGAGGTCTAGTATGTGTGTGGCATTGCATTCAGCCTGAGGGAAAGGCCCTTACCTACCTCCTCCCATGGGAGACCCCCCCCTCCAAGCCCCCATCTCACTGGGACCCCGCCTTGGAATTTTCTTAAAAGGTCTACCAAGGGGCAATGTCCCCAACTGTGCCTTGCACACCCAGGGAGAATGACTGGCTGGTTATCTTCTCTGGCTTCCCTGATTCAAGACTCACTATAGCTGCAGATGCTGAGTGTGTAGGAAATAATTTGCTATCTCCAGCAAGCCATGGCTTCCGGGAGGACTAGACACTTGGGAGGCAGCATTTTTGGCCTTCTTGAGTACTCCAGAATAGCTTCCCTTTAATCCTGTGAGCATCAGAGACTGTCACGTTACCTTCAGATATAATGGAGGCCTCATAACTGTCCCATGGGTGTACCCCCAAACTGCACTTTTGGCCGCCAAGTCTTCACCATCAACCTAAAACCCGCTCATAACCTCTCAGCTCCCTGCTGGTGCACTCCCCACAGAGACACCCTGGGTCAAACACAGCCCCCTGGCCTTATTCCCCATGCCTGCTAGCCCACACAATCCATGTCACAGAATCAGCCTCGGTGCTTTGGCTAAAATTTCCCAGGGAAGGAGGCAACACTGTCCCAATTATCTGTGCACATTTCCAGTGAAACACATGGGCACCAGCACCACCATGACTGGAGGGCATCTGTGATCTAATTGTGGAGTATAAAATAACGAGAAGACACTCAACTTAACTAGAAAGTGACACCCCCAAAATCTCATTTTTAAAGAAATATTGTAAAGGCATGTTTTGTTCGTTTTTGTTATAGGTCAGGGCTTTAGGGTCAACGGTGCTTCTGGGATCAGACTGAACACTATTTTTTTTCTCTCTGACTGGGATTCCTTTCTTCCCCAGGCTTGGTAGGGACAACCCGAGTGCCTCTGGGAATCACACAGGAGCTTTACCAGTCACAGCCCAGCACTCTGGCCCGAGAAACCAGGCTCTCTGAGGCACCAGGGGGCTCCCATCACTATATACACATACATATAGATTTACTTCATTGAGGTAAAATTCACACACCATAAAATTAACCACTAAGCTTATTTATTTATTTATTTATTTATTTACTGAGACAGAATCTTGTTCTGTCACCCAGGCAGTGGCATGACCTCGGCTCACTGCAACCTCTGCTTCCTGGGTTCAAGTGATTCTCCTGCCTCAGCCTCCCTAGTAGCTGGGATTATAGGCGCCCACCACCACACCCGGCTAATTTTTGTATTTTTTGTAGAGATGGGGTTTCACACCATGTTGGCCAGGATGGTCTCGAACTCCCAACCTCAGATGATCTGCCCGCCTTGGCCTCCCAAAATGCTGGGATTACAGGTGTGAGCCACTGCGCCCGGCCACCATTAACCCTTTTACAGTGAACAATTCAGTAGCATTTAGCACAGTGTTGTGTAACCACCACCACTATTTCCAAAACTTTTCCATCACTTCCAAGGAAACCCTTTTAAGCTGTTACTTCCTATTTATTATACTCTCCCCCAGCCCTGGGCAACCATGAATCCGCTTTCTGTTCCTGGATTCCCCTATTCTGAACATTGCATATAAATGGAATCATATACTATGTGTCCTTTTCTGACCACAGTGAAGCCTGGGAATCTGCATTACGCAGCTTCCAGGTGAGACAGATGTCCTTGAGCCCTCTAAGCAGCAAGGTTCTCACCCACACGCCTCACTTCCTCTCCTCTACGAGGCGGACGTGTTACAGACGAGAGGAGAGGTTCATACCTTGAGCAGGTCACATAGCTGGTGTTGTGGGTGGAACCGTGTCTGCCAAAACTGTTGTGGGTTAAAATGTGTCTTCCACTGCATATAAATCATACACAATGTGGCCTTTTGTCCACTTAGCACAATGTCCTCACGGTTCATCCGGCTGTGGCAGCTGTGCTTCACTCCTTTCCATGACTAACAGTCCACTGCATGGATACGCTGCAATTTCTTTCTTTTTTTTTTTGCGAGACGGAGTCTCACTCTGTCACCCAGGGTGGAGTGCAGCGGTGCAATCGCAACTCATTGTAAACTCCGCCTCCCAGGTTCAAGGGATTCTCCTGCCTCAGCCTCCCGAGTAGCTGGGACTACAGGCGCCCGCCACCACGCCTGGCTAATTTTTATATTTTCAGTAGAGACGGGGTTTCACCATGTTGACCAGGCTGGTCTCGAACTCCTGACCTCAGGAGAGCCAATGCACCCGGCGGATACACTGCAATTTCTTTGTTAATTCACTGATGAACTCTTGGGTTGTCTCCACCGGAGGCTATCACGAATAGTGCTGCTATGCACATATATTGTTGCTTTTTGCCCTGTCCTCATGCCTCAACTGCACTGAATCAGTTTAAATTTTGCCACAGGACAGCACAGGGTGTAAGGGGTTTTTTAGGGGACCCCAATTTACCCCACACAATTACTGAACTCTGTTACCTGCTGGTCCAACTAATTCACTGATAAATTAATCAATGCTTACCCTTCAGGACTCATGTTTTCAAGGTGGGTGGAGGGACACCTATTCTCAGTGGGGCACTGTCTCTATGGAGGGGCAGGGAGTGGGGGAATGATACAGAGATGAGACAAACCAGCCCCTGCACACTCCCAGTCTGGCTGAAGGGTGAGGCAGGGCACAGAACATTCTAACGACACTACTCATTACAGTCATAATGGCTACTACGTATCAAGTGCTGACATTTTCCAAGAACAACAACCATGCATACTGGGTTTTGATGAATGACCAGTGACAAGACAGCAGAAAAGCCATCACTTCTGCAGGGCACTCCATAGGCCAGGTCCTGTGCTAAGCACTTTGTATAAATACATTTTAAATCATCCCAGCCACTCAATGAGGTGAGTGGTATAATGTAAGTCCCATTTTACAGATGAGAACATTGAGGCTGAGAGAGGTAAGTCATGCAGTTACTAAGAGCCAGGCAGAATTGGGATCGAGGTCTAGCTCTGGATCCTGAGCACATGACCATCATGCCGCTCTGAGAGGCAAACCTGAGCACCTTCTATGCCTTGATCAATGCTTTTGCTGCCTTTAAATCAGAGAGTTGAGCCTTGCCTCCTCGGCTTCCCAGCGGCAGTTGCAGGCTGGTGCAGCTGGGTGCCCAGTGGACAGCTGCCCTAAAAGCCGGCTCCTGGGGAGATAGGCAATTTGTTTGTAAGAGGGGAAAATGCCTGGGCACTCAGCCCCAAGTGCCCACCGGTGGTGGCCTCCTGTGGTCAATGCCGCTTTCAAGGAAACAGTGGGAACTCAGGCGGGCGTCCTGCTCCACTGTCTCTGTGGCATCGGCTGGTTGCCTAGGTAACCACGTGCCTGGCTGGCAAGTAGATGAGCTGGCCTTGGTGTCAGGCTCCCAGCTGAGTAGCACATCCTACCTGGCTCTTCAGCTAGCTGCACCATGGGCAAAATCCAATCGTCATGCGGATGCTGTTTGAGCACATTAAAAAAATAATTGTATGTAGCTGTTTTCCCCGCTGAGCTAGGAGCTGCTTGGGGGCAGGGATGGCGTCTCATCTGTTCCTCCGATGTGTTGGATGGTGACTGCAGGCACCCAGGGAAGGTGCTCTCGGTGTTTGCTGCAGGTAGAACAGGCACTGGGGAGAATGAAAATTGGCACTGATGGCTAACATGCGTTAGGTGCTGCTTTAGGCCAGGCCCTGCACCAAATCCTTTCACCTACCCTGCAACTCTCATTCGTGTGCACAGAATTGCCTGGGTGTCTGGTTACCATGCAGATTCCAGCTCAGCAGAGCTGGGCGAGGCCAGGGAATCTGCATTAAACAGCTTCCAGGTGAGACAGATGTTCCAGAGCCCTCTAAGAAGCAAGGTTCTCACCCGCACGCCTCATTTCATGGTGGACGTGCTGCAGAGCAGAGGAGGGGCTCACACTTTGCCCAAGTCACACAGCAGGTGTTGTGGGTTGGACTGTGTCTGCCCAAAACATATGTCTAAGTCCTAAGCCCAGTATCTGTGACTACGACCTTCTTTGGAAATGGGGTCTTCGCAGATATAATTAAGGTAAGATGAGGTCATACTGGATTAGAGTTGGCCCTAAATCCAATGACTGGCGTTGTTATAAAATGGCCATGTGGAGAGACACACACACACACACACACACACACACACACACACGCTCCAGAGAGACCTCCACGTATGGAGGCAGAGCCCGGATGCCAAGGCGCATCAAGGATTGCCGGACACCATCCACCATCAGAAGCTGGGCGAGGCAAGGAAAAGACCCTCCCCTAGAGTCTCAGAAGCAAAGTGGCCCCGCTGACACCTTGATTTTGGACATCTGGCCCCAGAACTGTATGAGAACAAATTTCTGTTGTTTTAAGCAACACAGTTTATGGAAATTTGTCATAGCAGCTGTTGGAAGCCCAGACAGCTGTAAAGAGCAAGCAAGGACTGACCCCATGACACCTGGTCCCAGTCACTCTGCCATCTTACTGCGGTGACTCGAGCTGAGCCGTCCAGCCCCGTCATTTCACAGAGGGCAGCAGGGCCCTCTGCAACTGGTTGAGAAGGTGGGAGCTGGGTTTGGAATTGGTTGGGTTTTCTTTTCCTGGGGAATTAGGGGGGCCTGATGTCCTATCCTGTTCTTGCTGTATCAGGGGACAGAAATGCTGACTTTCACCCTAAGGCCTGCCTCCAGCCCATTACCAGATTGCATAAGCCCTGGCCCTGCCCTGCGTCAGAAACGGCACACCTGGGCACCTGCATCATCAGTGAGGTCAGAGGGAGCCACCTGGGGACCCAGGAGGCTACGGTAAGAACTTCCAGGAGAATTCGGGCAGGGACGTCAGCATGGGGCTCGCACAGGGTCCCTGGCAAAGAGGAGCCATGGGGGAGGATTCAGGCCCCAAGCTGTCCTCTCACACAAAGCTGCATATCAGCCGACATCAGCAGCCACCATCACGCCAGCCAACAGCCCAGGGCTTCCTGGGTCCTGGGCCCCATGCTGACGTGTGCCCCAAATGACTCTATCAGGCAGGGTTCTTGACCCTGGCTACACATTAAAACCACCCGAGGGGCTTAGAATTCCAATAACGGAGTCCAACGCAGGCCAATCCCATCGGACTGGTGTTGGGGGTGGGCGGAACCTATGCATCAGGACTTTTTTGAGCACCGGTATATGTAAAAGTGCATTTGCACACCCATGTTCATAGCAGCGTCATTCGTAACAGCCAAAAGGCAGAAGCAACCCAGGTCCACCAATGGATAAAGAGAGACATAAGGTGTGGTCTACCCATTACTGCAGCATTATTCTGCCTTAAAAAGAAAGGAAATCCTGACGCAGGCCACACTATGAATGAACTTTGGGGACATTAGGCTGAGATAAGGCAGCCACAAAAGGCCAAATCTTGTTTGATTCCATGCATATGACGTCCCTAGGGCAGACAAATTCTTAGAGACAGAAAGCAGAATGGTAGATGCCAGGGCCTGGGAGGGGGATAATGGGGACAGACTTTCCATTTGGGAAGAGGAGAAAGTTCTGGAGACGCATGGTGGTGATGGCAGCACAGCAATGTGAATGAACTACTGAACTACCACCTAAACATGGTTCAAATGATGCCTCATGCATATTTCACCGCACTAAACAAGAGAATATTTAAGATCTCCAGGTGATCTGAATGCGGCGCAGCCAGGGGTCAACAGGTGCGACCCCCATTCTGCAGACTTGAAGACCACAACACACAGAGGAAAAGGTAACCCACTTCACGTCACAGCCGGCCCTATAGGAACCAGGACTCTGGCTCAGGGTCACCCCCCGGTCCTGAGCCCCGGTCTTTGAAGGGACTGAGCCACACACACAGGAACCATCCTGGACTCGCCCTCGGCATTCTGGAAAGGCTCTCTGGTCTTCACGCGGCCCTAACTCCGGTGGGGGCTTTTTCTCCAGGAAAATTGAGTGCAGTGGAAAAACAGCCTGCAAGGGTGGGCCAGGGGTGGGGTGGGCCTGGAGAAGTGCATTTCCTCATGGACTAGAACAGGCACACCTCTTTCAGAATTCTAAAACTCAACACAGGCTGCCCACCCCTCCTGTCCTCCTAGGTTCCCTGCTCTGAGGCTGACCAGAGGCTGTGCGGACAGGAGGCACCTCCCTCATTCCCACAGGAGGCTGAAATGGGGCAGGAACACCCAGTTCAGCGTTTTTTAAGTTAAGATTTTGAACAGGCTACAGAAAGAGGGAAAGAGGGGAAAACATTCTCGGGTGCAGGCAGAAGCTGCAGGGGTCTTCTCCAAGGAGAAGGGAGACGGGGGAGAGGAGAGGGACAAGGGGAGGGATGAGAGGTGACAGAAGTGACAATAAGGAGCGTCGCCTCGGGTGTGTTATGCTGTGGCCTTGATAAGGATACGGCCAGTTTCTCAGGGTTCCTTAATCAAATCCCAGGCACCATCCCCTCGGAGAGTCCCGTGCAGGCAGGGGTGGGCCAAGAGATGTGGGGTTTTCTCCTGCTCGTTCCTGTGTCAAGATGCTCTGGGGGGAGGGCTGTGCCTGGAGACACATTCACTAAGAGAGGGAAACTCCTGCCTGGGTCATGAGGTGACTGGTGGCCCCAAAGAAGGTATGTCCACATCAAACCCCTGCCATCTGTGAATGCAACATCCCACGTTTGGGATCTTGAGATGGGGAGATCACGCTGGATTATCTGGTGGGTCCTGAACCCAGTGACAAGTATCCCCAGGAAGGATACAAAGGAGAGACAGAGGAGGCGCAGGCCATGTGACCATGGAGGCAGACACCGGAGTGAGGGGGCCACAAGCCAAGTGCTAGGGTCTGAATGTTTGTATCTTCAAAAAATTCACTGTTGAAACCTAAGCCCCATTGTGGGGGTGTTAGAAGGTGGGGCCTCGTGGAGGTGATTAGGTCATGAGGCTGCAGCCCTCACCAATGGGAGCAGTGACCTTAGAAAAGAGCCCTGGGGGAGCTCCCTCGCCCCTTCCCCTGTGAGACACAGCGAGAAGGCACCCTCTGTGACGCAGGGAGCGAGCCCTCACCAATCTACCTTGCTGGTGGACTTCCTGGCCTCCAGAACCATGAGAAATGAATTTCTGTTGCCCCAGGGAGCCTGGCAGGTCCCAGCCCCATGCTCAGCATGCCAACACTTACTACCCTGATCACTCTTTGCTCACTCTACGACCTATGGGCCAGCTGCCTCCCCCCCCAGGCTGCACACTCCTGGGAGCTCAGAGGCTCAAGCAAGCCGTGTTTTTGCTCGCAGATGTGTGCATCATCACAAACGGAGAGTCGGGCAGATCTACACTTGAATTTCTTTTCTGCTCCTTATAAGCTGTGCAGCCTTAGGCAAACTACATCACCTCTCTGAACCTTAGTTTCCTTATCTGTAAAATGGGGATAACAGTAGCATTTGCATTCTGGAGCTATTGGGAGAATTAAATGTCACATTTCAGGCTTGATAAATGACACCTATTGAGTTCAGTAAGACACTGACTAAAGATAGTTAATGTCTTAGAAAAAATAAAGGTGACCAGCTGGGCACGGTGGCTCACACCTGTAATCCCAGCACTTCGGGTGGCCGAGGCAGGTGGATCGCCTGAGGTCAGCAGTTCAAGACCAGCCTGGCCAACATGATGAAACCCTGTCTCTACTAAAAATACAAAAAAATTAGCCGGGCATGGTGGCACGCACCTGTAATCCCAGCTACTTGGGAGGCTGAGGCAGGAGGATTGCTTGAACCCAGGAGGCAGAGGTTGCAGTGAGCCAAGATTGTGCCATTGCACTCCAGCATGGGCAACAAGAGCGAAACTCAGTCTCGAAAAAAAAATAAAAAAGGTGACCAGAACCCCCCTAAATGTCCATCATTAGAGAAGTGCTTACACTGTGGCCCCCACAGTGCAACAGCAAACAGCAGTTAAAAAGAAGGAAGGAGGGTTACAAGATCTGCCATGGATTCCATCTGCACAACACGCTCTTAAGTACAGAAGCAAATACACGCATAAATCTATGCTGACATGCACGTATATATGATCTAATTCACGGGGCTTCAGGGGGTGGGGGGTGGGGACCAAGTCCGGCTGGTGACATCTGTCTTCTTTGGAGACGGAAGTGGCTCGGGGGAGGACCAACGGGTAGGGCTCAGCTTTATCTGCAATGCTTCAAATTATTGCAGGAAGCCGTTCATGCATTGTACACTTAATTAGAGAGAAATAAAGGAAAAAACTCTCCAAAGATTTCAGAAATTGGGATCACGATGGTGCTATTGTACCTTTCCCCAGAATTCTTAAATTAGTCAGAATCCCATACTCTTTTTTTTTGAGACAAATTTTCACTCTGTCACCCAGGCTGGAATGCAGTAGCGCAACCTTGGCTCACTGCAACCTCCGCCCCCTGGGTTCAAGCAATTCTCATGCTTCAGCATCCCTAGTAGCTGGGATTACAGGCGCCTGCCACCACGCCCAGCTAATTTGTATCATTAGTAGAGATGGGGCTTCACCACATTGACCAGGCTGGTCTTGAACTCCTGACCTCAGGTGAGCCACCCGCCTCAGCCTCCCAAAGTGCTGGGATTACAGGCACGAGCCACCATGCCGGGCCAGAATCCCATATTCTTAAAGAGAACTGGAAGGCATCTGAGATCTTACTACTTTGACTTTTCAGTGGTCTAGTAGATGGATAATCCGATTTTTCAAGTGCATGTTCTTTGAAAAATTCAGAATCATACAGAGGACAAGAACTCCCGCATGGAGAGCTCATGGCCCACACACCTGTATCATGGTGCACATGTGTGCACACAGACACCCACAACCCAGTTACACACACACTCACACACACACACACCCAGCCCAATGTAAAACTGCACATACGTTTCAGCTGCATCATACATGCTGCCTTTCTTATTTTTAAACTTACCTCTGCCCTCCCTCCCGCCACCCCCTGAATCCATGCTAACTCCATGCTCACCATGTAAGCCCCGAAAATTTGAGACCATGTTATATATCGGGATCCACAAACCATTCTAAGAGCCAAATAATAATAGTCTAGGCTCTGCGGGTCATGCCATCTCTGTTGGCGCCAGCCTAATGCCACAGCAGGAATGGGCACAGCTGTGCCCCCTCCCCAAATGGGCAGAGCTGTCCCCGCCACCCTGAAAACTCCTTATTTATAAAAACAGGTGCTGGGCCAGATCATTTGCAGACCCTTGACGTCTATCATTTCATCTCTTTCTCCATGGTCACGTATAATCGAATACAAATATATATTTGTCTGGCAGCAGACTTTCAATGGCAAAAACTACAATTACTTTTGCACCAACACAATACAGACAGGTTTTGTGGGGTCCTCATTTCATTTTACACAAATGGCATGCATAATACTTATGTCTGCATCTGGCTTTTCCCTCTTAACACGTGGTGGGTGTTACTCCAGATCAATTCGTATCGATTTTCCCAGTCTGGGTGCTTTTCTAAGCCACTTCAAGGGTCATTAAGCAGAGGTAGGCTATACCTTTAAAAAATTAAAATGGAGCCAACCAAATCCTTCCCCCTGACTCTGCCCTGTGTGCCAACCCTCCTGAGGGTCTTTCTGACAGGGCCACCAGCTTGGCCTTCTGAACCTCAGTAACTGACCCTCCCCTCTTGACCAAGGCCACCCAGAGTGAAAGAGCAATTTGCACCCAACATTAAAGACTACAGGGTGGGGGTGGGGAACACGTCTTATTAATCATTAATATAGGGCGCCATTTCCAGGGCATTTCAGGAAACAACCCTGATTAATTGCAACCCACCAAATACATAAAAAATGCAAATACTGTACCAGAGCCTGCTCTTCCTCTGTGGTGTGGGAGGCGGGCAGCCCCAGGCGAGTTTCCTAGCCCTTTTGAAATACAGTGAAGGACACCACAGGCTCTGTTTCCTTTGGGCCTGATAAAGGGAACTCTCTCTATCCCAAATAAGGATTTCCCTTGCCAGGCCTCAAGACGGTAGCATCTCAACAGGGGCCTCTGTTGTTTATTTTACTAAGAACTTTATCTAGTGCTTGCAGCACTTCAAAGGACATCTGATCTGTTTATGGCTTTGTTTGGAAGCCTCCATCCTTCCCGGCTGCCTCCTCTGGGTGGGAGTCACTGGCGCCTACTACAAAGGTGCTTAATTTATGAGAATCCTGGAGAAGGATCCTGTTCTTTAATAAATTAATGTTCAGTAAGTCTCTAATGTGAGTTTCAAGCCAGGTAATGCTGTCATGCTTGAATACAGGAGAAGGCGCACTCCTGCCTTCCTTGGGGAGGCGGCTCCTCAGACATTCACGCAGAGGACTCTACTCACCCAGAGAAGCCCAATGTCCTAGGAGTGTGAGTTCAATGGTGTTCACCACAGTGAATTCTAAGTGACCTGCACAAATGGAGGGGATTCTGGCAGAGTAACCCAAAAGCTGTGGACACGTTTAGTCATCCATGCTTGATCTCAGGCTGTGAGAAACCCAGTAAGAAGGTGAAATGGTTACAGAAGGAGGCTGCAGACTCTGGGTTTGAATTCCAGCTTGGATGCATGAGAAGGTTAATCTGAGAGTCAGACTCGTGTTCATACAATGGAGATATAAAACCCAGGGACACTGTGCAGCCTAAAGAAAATAATGAAGATAAAGCAGATGGAAAACAGTAGGCACTCAATAGATGTTTAACGTTCTTTCCCCTTTCTTCACACTACTGCAATGGTTCTCAAACGCTGGAGTGCATCACAGTCACCCGGAGGGTGTGTTGAAACAGTTTGCTGCTCTCATCCTGCCACCTCAGAGTTTGTGAAACTGAAGACTGGCATTTCTAGAGAGTTCCCAGGTGATGCAGATACTGCTGGTCTTAGGACTTCACTCTGAAAACCACTGAGCTACTGGTTCAAAATCCCTGGGTCTGCAATGGCCAGGAGGCCTGGGATGATAAGGACCCTCTTGGATGGAAGATTGCTTGCAGACTTTAACAAAAGTCTCAAAAGTCAACAGACATGATGAATGGTCTGCCTGAGTCTGTTCCTGCCCCCAGCCGGTGTCAGGCTGGCCCCTGACCTCTGGGGGGTGCTTTCTAAGGTCCTTGTACTCCTGGACAGAGGTCAGGTTCAGCCCAGTTTTCCAAAGGGAATGGTCCAAGCGTGTGCCAGCCCCCGCTGGAAACAAACCACCCTGGCCTTCTGCCGCCACGTGCCAGCGAGCTCCATTGGGAGTGGCCTCAGTTTCTCTGAAAGGGGGTCTCTGGCCCTCTCAAGGCTTTCTGCAAAATAGTCTGTTGGTTCTGAGAGTGCACCAGGGTGCTCCAGGGAGCAGAATGTGGGCAGCAGCCCCCAGGGCCCTAGTCGTTCTGGCATCATCTCCCGGTCAATTATCCTCTCTCCCAAACACCTGCCCTTCCAGAGTTAGCCGGCTGTCCCGCTGGGTATTTTCTGATCATCCCTCGGTGAAGCAAGGGCCTAATTCCTCTGTGGGGACAAGCACTGCTCTTTTTAAAGTCTGTTTGGCCTCATCTCCGAGCCAACAGGCCAGCAGGTGGGAGCCCTGGAGGCCAACAAAAGAATGGCAGGCCACCTCCCTCTTCCAGGCTGGACACCTGGCCACGGTGTGCCCCAAGTGCAGATCAGCAGCCCAGCTAAGGGGCCTCCACTGCCCACCATTGGCTGCGAAAGAGACCAACTGCAGACGCCTGCAGAACAAAAGATCTTGCTCATCAAGACGCTGCCTCTCATTTACGTTTTAAAAACTTGTCTTTAAAGGGCGAGAAAAAGAAAAACAAAATTCCGCCTTAAAGGGCAAAAAACAAGTTCACCCACAAACCGTTGACATGAAAAACTTCCTTATATGGCTCGATGACTCATCAGTCTCATCAAAGCCTGCGCTAGATGACACACGAACGCTTGGGTCCCCCCTTCCTTGCCCAAAGAAACGATGACAACCCACAAACGCCACTTCTTCCTTGGCAGTTTGGGAAGCCGCTGTAATGCGTCATTTCTGAGGCTCAGGAAAGACCTTTACCCAGAAGGTGGGGGTGGGGGTGTCTTGAACGTCCCAAAGCCCAAGGCTGGCCCTTATGTAGAGGTGAGGAAGCCCTGGCCAGGGACAGGAGAGTGCAAGGGAAGGCTCGGTGACTCAGGCACATGGTGCAAACCCAGGATCTCCACCTCCCAGCTCTGTAGCCAGGGGCAGCTCATTCCACCCTGGTCCCTGGAGTGTGCTTACAGGCTTCCAGGCTGGGGGGCAGCGAGGCCTGGGCAGCAAATCGCCTTGCACTGCCTCTGGCCTGTGGATAATAGATGCTCAATAAACCTCTCCTTCCCATCAGAAACTCAGTCTCCCTATGTGGATGACAGCATTTTCCTAAAGGATCTAAAGTTCCATCCACCTTAAACTCTGCCTGAAGGAAGACTATGAAACTAGAAAAGAAAATGGTGTGGATTTGTGTGCTACTGCAGAGACATTGCTGCGACATATATTAAGGAGCATGGAACAGAACAGCGTGGATGATAAAATCTGTGTGGTGTTTACAAAGGAATATTCATAAGCAGTTTCTGAGAAACCCCGTGCAACTGCTAACAGTGACTGCCTAGGGGAAAATGGACTTGAAGGAGTGGAGGCCAACTTTTCATTTTATACCTTTCTATACTTTTTAGGACTACCACCTATGTACGTGCATTTTATTTTTGTTAAATGTTCGCAGAGGATATCTGGCAGGACAAGGAGCTGGCTGGAAAGGGGCGTGAGGAGATTTTCTGGGTGATGGAGATACAGGTGGCGGTTACTCAGGTGAATACAAGAGTCAGAACTCCCTCACACTCAACAGCTAGGGCATGCATATTTTGTTACATGTAGATAATAGCTTGATTTTTTTTTAAATTTAAAAGAAGTTAAGAGAGATTTAGGGATAGTGGGAATTTTCTTAGTTCTCTTTGCCCTTTTTGATGTTTTAAAAAGCTTCATAAATGCCAGTTTTTAAATGCCCTGTGTCTTAGGGCTCTTGCATACTGCTGGTGCAAGTATACACTGGTGCAACCACTTTGCAAAACTGCAGAGCAGCGTCAACGAACGACAATTCAGCTCCCAAGCATATACTCAACAGGACTGTGGACGCACGTTCACCAAAAGACGTACACTAGAGTGTTTACAATGGTCTATTCGTAACAGCCCCAAACTGGAAAGACCTATCCATAGAATGAACAAGTTAAGAGTCTAACCATACAACAGAACACCACCCAGCAAAGTAAATGGACAAATTGCTGCTACACACAACACAGATAAACCATAAGAAGCCAGTCTCAAAAGAGTTCAGAGTGTCTGAGTCCATTTAGATAAAGTTCAAGTACACACAAAGCTCATCTATGCTGCTAGAAGTCAGGATAGCAGTGGCTGCCCATGGTGGGGAGGAGGGGCCCAGGTGAACGGTAACTTTTTGATTTGTACCCTTTTCTAGACGTATTTTATCCTTCAATGAGAAGTTTATTTCGAAAACGTCCCGTGTCTCTTCTAAAGATAGCTCCAGCTGGGCAAAGTGGTGGCTCTGTGGGCTCCAACGGAACAGGCCGAAAGGCCCATCCTCCTCCTGTCCCCTGGGTTCAATTCCCAGCCCTGCCTGTCTCTAGCTGTGTGATCCTGGGCGTGCCTCTCTGCTTCCTCAAGCTCCTCCTTCAACACAGGCCTAACCAAATTTTCAGAAGTCCCCAGCAGAGCTCCCGACCCTAGTAGGTGCCTAATAATTGTTTTTCTCTCCCTCTACTGTAATGAAAGCCCGCGAGACATGAGCTCTCTTTCCCAAGGCTCCCGGCCCTCTGCCACTTGTTAGTTTCAATCCCTGAAGCAGCCCTGGTTACTAGTTATGGGGTCCCTGATGACCCTTTGTGGGGCTCGGGCTGTGGCTGGGAGACGCTGGAGACTGTGGCCCTCGTGGGGGACTGGCAGCCTGGCCCCAAAAGGTTTTCCATTTGGATTGAACACGTGCACAAAGAGGCTGCTGGGCTGGACTCACTTCCATAGGGGCCTTCAGGGCCTTTGCTTGGTCACCAGCTGCACCTCCCACTGAGGGCCCCTCCTGGAGTCTTGGAGTGGGCTGGGCCCCCTGCCTCTGGGGAAAGCCCCTCCTTTCACCGTTCTCCACTGAATCCCTTTGATCCCCTCTTAAGAGGTCACAAAGCCCTCTTTGACTGAGTGCCAGAAATTAATCTGGACAGAATTCCTGCCTTTTCAACCTGGATGAAGCAGGCAGGTGGCTGGGCCTGGAAGAGGATCAAGGCCGACTCCCATTCATCCTTGCCCCCTCCCCTGTTCTGCTTTCCTTCTCGGAGGGTAGGACCCTCCAAGAATGGACCCACAGTGCCTGCCTGGAAGCTCCACAGAAGCTTCTGTGAGAAAGCCCCACGGAGGCACACCCAGAGCCAGTGGCACTGACCCGGCCTCCAGGAGCACTCGCCCCACAGGGCTGGGCGGTCACTCACACAAGACGGGGGACACTTTCACTGCCTCTGTCAACTGGGAGGTCAGGCAGGGGCTTGTTGAGAAGAGCTCTGCCTCAGGGCAAAGCATGCGGTGGCTGATGGGTGATGCCCGACCTGGGCTCATGAGTCGGTGGCCTGCGTGCCACACATGTGCCTCCGTCTTCTGCAGCCCCATCTCCTAGCACCCTCCGACACCAAGAGCCTGTTTTCATCTGTGTCCTTGATCATCAGAGAAGAAGAATGAATGTTCTGAGTGGGTACCACATGGCGGGTGATATTCTAAATACTGAACAGCTATGAACCCATTTAATCCCCATAAGAAACTAGGGAGCTTGGTTTCATTTGACTCAAGAGGCCCAGAGACGAAAGTAACTAGTCCAGGGTCACACAGCCAGTAGGAGGTGGATCAGGGTTGGAACCTGGGCAGTCTGGCCCTGAAGCATTGCAGAAGGTATTATTTTGGGAGCAAATAGGTAATAGGTGGTGAGAGCCACCTAAAAATACCCCTCCTCTCTGGCCCAGTAACCACTTCTAGAAATCTGCCCTGAACAAGTAATTCAATAAAGGGAAAGGTGAGATACGTGACAGTCACGGCTGCATTATCTATAATTGAGGAAAGCTGGGAACGACCCGAATGGCGACCACAGCAGAGGCCTTTGGTAAATGGCACCAGCCTCTTTGCGGACAATTATGCAGCCATTAGGAAGCCTCCCTTGGGAGCTGTGGCACGGCACTGGGATGTCTGAGCTGCCATGCCTTGGCGAGGCTCACAGGACTGTCCGTGTGCCTGGCCACAGCTGCCAAAATGGCTGCGTGAAGATGGACGCAGCCTCGGAGGAGAACTGCAAGGTCAGAACTGACAAGAGCGGGGGGCACTGACCCTGATGTGATCGTAAAAAGGTCGAAAAGGAGACAGAGAGGGAGGAAGGTGGCCAAGATGGGGTTAGATGGGCAACACGGAGGTGGGGTGGGGTTCAAGGACAACGTCTTCCCTCAAGACCAAGGGATGAGCTGGGCTAGAGGGGACAGGCCCAGCCAGGAGCCACCTCGGAGAGTCATGGTGTGGAGTGAGTGAATCAGGTGCAAGGCCAGATCTGGGCTTCCAAACCTCAAGTTTAAAGTCAGGGGACACAGCAGCCAGTGTGTTTGGGGAAGATGTGGAAGCGGGTCAGTCCTGAGTGTGACACCGGGCCTGGGAGAGGTGGTCTGACAGTGGCTGTGCTGAGGTGTGCAAGACAAGATGAGGCAATCAGCCCTTCTACGTGAGAAACAGGGGCCTGCCTAGTCAGAGGTCAATTCACATTATCTTTTTTTTTTTTTTTTTTAGCACAGTTTCACTCTGTCACCCAGGCTGGAGTATAGTGGCACCATCTCAACTCACTGCAACCCCCGCTTCCTGGGTTCAGGCGATTCTCATGCTTCAGCCTCCTGACTAGCTGGAACTACAGGCCTCAGCCACCACGCCCAGATAATTTTTGTATTTTTAGTACAGACAGGGTTTCGCCATGTTGGCCAGGCTGGTCTCGACCTTCTGACCTCAAGTGATCTGCCCGCCTCAGCCTCCGAAAGTGCTGGGATTCCAGCTGTGAGCCACCAAGCCCAGCCAATTCACATAACCCTAATGGTGATGGGAGACTTAGGGAAAAATGGAAAGCTCTCACGCAAGCCTCAGGCAACAGAAACACCCAGGCTCTACCCAGATGCGCCACGAGAACAGGTGGGAGCCGGGGCGCTGCTCCCAAGTGCACATCAGGTGTGAGAAGTGTCTGGGTAGCGTGTGTCTGCGTACGTGCGTGCATGTACAGTTGGGAGCCACACTCCCGGTGCCTAAAGTCTCAGGTTCTGGACTCACTCAGACTTCTGTTCAAATCCCAGCTAAGGCATTGAATAGCTGTGTGACCTTGAGTGAGTGATTTAACTTCAGCCTCAGTTTCCACATCTGTAAAATGAGAGAACAGGAGGAACAGGCACCTCCTCAGGGCTGTGAGGATTCACCAAGGTGACTAAGTGAGGCACTGGCACATGCACAGCACAGGAGTAAGTGTCCATCATGGCTCGAAGACCACCTGCAGCCTTGTGCTGAGGCCTTGGGGTGCAACTGGTGGCTTGGCTTGGGCTGCATGAAGACTTGGGGGATGTGAGCTTGGGAAGGGATTTGCAGCCTGGTGGAGAGAGTGCCTGGGGCCACATCTCTAGCACACTAGGAGTGGCTCTTCCCCAGGGAGGCTCCCATGACCAGGAGGCGACCCAGGGGAGGTGGGCTCCGGGAGGAAGGTCACAGCCAGGGGTGACAGCCCCCAGTGGAGGCCTGATCCGGAGCCTCAGGCTTTCCCCTTTCATAGGGATCCCCCCTTCTAGCATGGCCCTCAGTGAGGGGCCAGGGGAGGCATCAGCTCAAGGGCCCTGTGTCATTCTGACCTGGTCCCCTGGGCCTTTCCCCTGCATGGGGATGAGGGTGATGGATCCCGCCCTCCTGAGGGTGCAGCAAGTGGGGAGGAGACGACCCAGGCTCTGCCCTCGGCTTCCGGCCAGGTGGGCTTCCCCTCTCTGAGCCCCAGGCACTTTGCCTTGGTGCTGCGGACTTTGAGGGTGGTAGTCCCCCAGCGCCAGCTCCCAGCACGGGACGTGGAACAGACTCATTCCCGAGGTGCCGCAGCCACTCGTGAGGTGGAAGCGAGATCATGACCCTCACTGGGAGACATCTGGCTTTGGCACTGTCCTTTATCCTCATCCTTTATCCCCTTGGACTCTCAGTCCCCTCTGCTATGAGACAGGGGAGGGATGTGGACCCGGCAGAACTGTTTCCGGGCTCAAAGGAGCACAGGGGCACATAGTGCTGGACACAGGGGACACTTCGTGGCCAGGGCCAGGCAGAGACAGTCCCGAGGGCGGGCTTCCCACCCACCCTAGCCCTCACAGGCCATGAGTCAGCTGGGACCACCTGTGCAGGCTGGAAGGGGCTGCAAAGGAGAAAGGCTGAGCCAGCTGCTCCCACCATGTTGGACCCACTCGGAGACACACTGATGGTGGTGCATGAGAGGCTCCCATGCATGGGCTCCTACCAGGATCCCTTCTGCCTGCTACACAAACAACAGAGCCTTCGATCCTCACACGGCCTAGTGACGAGACGCCATGATCATCCCCATTCCACAGAGGAGAAAACTGAGGCCCAAATAACACACTCCAAACCAGCATACTCACAGTCTCCCCACAGGCCACACACACACACACA